>NC_137816.1:56087145-56129645 GCF_963921795.1 Nannobrachium achirus
GGACATAAAAGGGCTTTGTTCCCCTGGCATCACAGGGATCTCCATATCTCCATATATGGGCATGAAAGGGATTTGTTCCCCCTGGCATCACAGGGATCTCTCTAACAGGGCATCATTAACTCAGCGGGTGCCCACGAGGTGTCTGATGTCAACAATCAGCTCCGCATAGGGAGATTCCAAACGTTTTGCGCCGGTTTCGGAAAACCGCGAGTCGGGTCGGGTCGAGGCCCGGCACTGCACTCCGCGCGGCGGCGGGGAACGCGCGTGCCGAATCTGAAGCCGGTGGGACGAACGGTTCTCGAGATACGCGGATTACAAACAGACAGACACGCAGACAGACAGAGATTTGTCGCATTTATAGATAGATTAACTTTAAATCTCACCGTTAGGTTGGGGCTGCTTCTGGATGTAGCCCATTAGCCGCTAGTCGCTTCGAGTCGACGCTGAAAGCATCACGCGGCCGTTTTTCTCCGTATACTCCAATGCATTTCCCCATCTTTACAGCCCTTTATCTCTGATGTTTGTTTTATGGCTAAAACTGTGGCGTGGTGCGGCAAAATGTCCAAATGTTGATCGGCAATGAACAGCTATGATCAACACTGGCCCATACAGTAAGTTACACAATAACATCCTGTCTGCGCTCATGTGACCAAGTGACGTCATGACGCATGCATTGACGCAGCAGGGCCGGATTCAATACAATGGTGGTGGGCCTGGGCAGCAAGAGGGGATAAATGGGGCAATCCAGGGGCACCCGATGTGTTAATATTGATGACATCAGGGAACTCCATACATGGGCATAAAAGGGATTCTGTTAGTGTGACATCACAGTGAAGCCAGAGTGTGAAGCCAGAGTGGCAAACCCATTCTGGTAGAGTGGTTCCCCTGACATCACAGTGACATCAGAGCATGATGTCAGAGCAGCAAACCCATAGAAACCCATAAAATGTGTACACGTCTACAGTACACGTATACACGGACGCGGACAAGCTGTGACGTTTCTCATGGTATGATAACGTTGAAACATAATTATCGTCACTGTCGGGCAGAAACCTTGTATCTCCAAGTTTCAAATTTGCTTCACCATACGAGACTGTCGCACAAAACTAGTGAAAACAGCAGATCTACAAGCACACAATTTGTTTTTGTAGATTGGCTGTTTTCACTAGTTTAAATCATTTTCAAAATTATAAATACGAAACGAGCGGTATTGGACATACGAGGCTTCCACCCGACAGCGGCGATATACATGTCATATTTTGGTCCTTGCTACCGTCAATACTGTACACCAACCAGAGCACACCCATTTAAAAAGCTTCCAAATCCTGGGCAGGATTAATTGAGCGATGATCTTTAAATAGAAAACCTCTCCACTTAATGAAACCTGCAACAATCTCTCTGCTTTGCCCCCGATGCCAGAACTTTACACCTGAGAGCTTTGTGGAACTGTGTCGCCAGGTGGCCTCTGGTGCCGAGCTCTCGTACTTTTTCTCTTTCTCTTTCCACCGCTCTCTCTCTCTCTCTCTCTCTCTCTCTCTCATCCACCCACCCTCTCTCCCTTCTATTTTTCTCTGTTCTCCCCTTCCCTCCCTCGTGGTGCTGGGGGGTTGGGGGGGGGGGGGGGCCTGAAGTGGTTGTCTGGGGAGAAATTGCCTCTGTCTTTTTTTTTTTGCAGGGCCTGAACAGTAATATAGCATGTGTCAGGGAATAGAAAACAAGGGCCCTAAAAAATATGCAGCGAGAAGCAAACTGGTGGGGGAATGGATGGGTTGAGCCCTGGGCCCGGCCCCCGGGCCCCCTAACCGGGGAAGGAAGTGTCTCTATTAGCCATGCGTTTCCCTGCTACCCCCACCACCACCACCACCACCACCTCACCCCACCTCCCCTCAACCTGCTTATTTTTTTCTCTTTTCCCTCTCCTGTTAGTTCTTTCTCCCCACCTGATTTTCATGTTGTATAGCAGGGGTCTTCAACGTTTTCAGGCCAAGGACCACTTAGTTGAGAGAGAGAAGAAGCAGGGACCCCCACAACTTGTTCATAGATTCCAAATAGTTTCATTGTTTGACAGCACAATCATCAGTGTATTTTGGATTCATGTCAATTTGTGTTTTCAGATATTTAACCACTTGTCATACGTAATAAACTTGACCTTTCACTCTGTCTGCTCTTTTTCCCTTCTACACTAAACCTCTTTGCTGAAAATAGACGATCTACAAGCTCACAACACCTCGCGCTGCGAGGCGTTGTGAGCTTGTAGATCTGCTATTGTTGGCTAAAGTTCTCAGAATATGGACACTAGGGTTCAAGTGGTTAATACAAAAAAGGAGGAAAAAAAAGCTTCTATCACACAAAGATTTGGAGGACCCCCTGTAGTAACTCTGAGGACCCCCTAGGGGTCCTGGACCCCCTGTTGAAGACCCCTGTTGTATAGTCTCTTGGTGTCGTATGGGGAAATGTGCACGTGGATCAAGTCCTCAGTCGCCACGACCGATTTCATCGGTCCTGAATTCAATATAAACCAAGCATGTCTTCTAATAGTTACAATGTACTACTGTGTCCCTATCAAAGGATAGCAAGCCAAAAAGAAACATTGGCCACTGATGGCCGCAACGCAGGCATGGATAGAAAGCCCTGCTCAGCCAGCTTTAATCCATTCATTCTCACGAATGTCCGTGATTCAAATTTTATTATAATCGGCAGACGTAAGAGTTTCAATTCCTTGTGTCAACTAAGCTTATTAAGATGTTAGTCTATTTAAATACAATGTTTACATATACAACACGCCCATGACTAATTCAGGGCCTTTTTACGCATAGCGCCTTGGTGTAGTGCGCAAATTACCGCACTCAAAATAGCTAAATGGCAATTGGTCACGCCTCCACCTCTTGATTTAAGAGGCGGAAAGAGCTGCCGTTTTTAAGAGCTTCTAAATAGGGCCCTGTGTCTTTTAAAATAAACAAAAGGATTTGCTCTAAACCCGAGGCTGATAAAGAGACAACACACAAACCACAAGACAGTGGAAAACATTGACTGTTCAACTTTTTTTGGACACTGTTCACCTTGCAGTTTTGAGCCAATCTTGATGAGACAGTTGGCTTTGTCCCGCTGTGTTCAGCTGCTGACATCGGCTGTGCTACACATGTGATACAGTTCTTTTGTGTCCAGGGCTCGTTGTCACGTGCAATGCAATGTTCATTGTTTGCATAAATATGTCAGGCTACGGTTAACCGTGTTTAACTGCAAGGACGCCCCAGTTGCGTATATGTTTAGAAACAAATACCCAAATGTCCATCCCTAATACAAGTACTTCCATATCGATGTACTCGTACTGTTTATGTATTATACTTTATATCAGGGGTCTTCAACGTTTTCAGGCCAAGGACCCCTTAGTTGAGAGAGAGATGAAGCAGGGACCGCTACAACCTGTTCATAGTTTCCATATAGTTTCATTATTTGACAGCACAATCATCAGTGTATTTTGGATTCATGTCAATTTGTGTTTTCAGATATTTAACCACTTGAACTGTCAATACTTAACAAACTTGACCTTTCACTCTGTACTTAGTCTGCTCTTTTTCCCCTCTACACCAAAGCTCTTTGCCAAAAATAGCCGATCTACAAGCTCACAACGCCTCGCAGCGGCGTTGTGAGCTTGGCTAAAGTTCTCAGAATATGGATGCTAGGGTTCAAGTGGTTAATATAAAAAAGGAGACAAAAAAGTTTCTATCATTTGGAGGACCCCCTGTAGTAACTCTGGGGACCCTCTAGGGGTCCCGGACCCCCTGTTGAAGACCCCTGCTTTATATGAACATTGTCAGCCTTTTGTTCACTGTCAACCAGTGGGCTGAGAAGAGCAAAGGGAGCTTCTGAGATGTTGTGACAGAACACCAACTGAACAAACATGGAGGAAATGTTGTGTTTGGATGCAGTGGATCCTGAGTTTACGTAGAATCAAGTAATATGAGGACCACAGTTTTAGTTATCGTGGTCTTTTTGTCAAAGCTTTATATTGTTACGATTTGCTACTCTGAAATGTTGGTTCTCTCTGTCTCTTCTCGCTAAATTGTAATTCAATTCAATTCAATTCAAAGGAGCTTTCTTGGCATGAGAAAACATACATCTGCAATGCCAAAGCAAACGTGGAACAAATCAATCAAAACAAAACAATGCGTGTACAAATAAATATTGACAAAACAATGCGTGTACAAATAAATATTGAATAAAATAAAAGTGTAAACAGAGCTGTGTCACATTACAACTACTGTGTGAGGGAAGACTACCTAAACTATAAAAATGCTGCATTTACTGTCAGAAATACATCCATATAGGAGAGGTTAGCTTGGTATAAACTTTTGAAAGTTGACAACAGTATTTTGATGTTTTGCATTCAATGTGGTGTTGGGAAAGTTCACTTTCTACATGAACTAGTTCAACTTAGAGTTCACAACTTCTAAAATGAACTAGTTCAATTCATAGTTCATAATTCCACATTTTGAACTAAAGTTCATGGTTCCCCAAAATTAACTAACTTCTGCGAGCTATTATTTGTCAAGACAGCCCATATAGAACAACACACAGCAATTATTTCATCCAATTTAACATTGAGGTGCCCACAATGTTTAGGTGCCCACTTCCTGCACCCTTATTATGAAGGCAGAAGTTTCTAAGCGTCGGTAAGTGTTTAAGATGTAAGGAAAAAGTAGGTACATACGTGCATCTAATGTGGCTCTGTCTGAAAATAAAGACCTTTTGGGAAGAAGTCAACAATCAAATAACAATTTTAACCGGTTATAGGACTGAAATCAACCCCTTACAATATATCCTGGGTTTGCACCCAATTACACCAGAATCAAATAGGTTACAAGACTTAATATTCTATGGTACTGTGCAAGGTTGACAATACTACAACGGTGGCTTGATGACGATGTACCTTCTGTATCAAACTGGCTCCATAGTGTTCTGCAACTGCTCCCACTAGAACGGCTCACACACGTTCTCCAGGGAGACTTGAGGGCTCTTCATTGTTTGGGGCCCAGTTGTGGAATATTTGAGGGATGAATATTCTGAGATAATATGGAGGGGTTTCGCAAATTAGAGAACCAGGAAAGGGGGGACAAATACACTAACCTCTTACCCGAAGATTTGATTTTTGATTTTTGGAAGGCAATGAGTGTAAAAAGAAGATGATGTATGTTTGTTTATATGTATGTGAGACTTGTGAGTCCAAATGTGTAAGTCAATTGTTGATTTTTGTGAGTCATGTGAGTCTTTTATCAGTTTATGAAAAATGAAAAAAATAAAAAGATTGAAAGAAAGAAAAAGTTAAACATTTGAGTACTTTTTTCACCACTGACTCTCTCACCCTCTCCCCCTCTCGCTCTCTCTCTCTCTCTCTGCATATCCAGGGTGTAAAGAGGGCGGGTGTGGCTGGGGGCCAGGTGCGGATGCCTGTGGTGATCACGCCGCTGCGAGGAGCTCAAGGTGAGTCATTGGGCCCGATTCACCAACCTACTTACGAACGTTCTTACGAAGAAATTTGTTCTTAGACCCTTTTAAGAAGTTTTTTAAGAAGATTTGGCATACACCAATGTTTTCTTAGCTGTGATTTGTTCTTATGTTAAGAAAAAATCTACGCACACTGTAGAGCACTCTTAGGGTGGCCTTTTAGTTCTTAAGTGTGACATGCTGTGCTAAAATAATTTATTCTTTAAGTTTCATCAATTCTACAGTTGTATAATAATATGATTTAAATCATCAAAATATTTGTATCATATCTTTAGAGCAGTGGTTCTCAAAGTGTGGTTTGGGGACCCCCAGTGGTCCTTTAGGAAGTTCCAGGGGGTCCACAGTAAAACAAGGAAGAGTTTTACCATTTTAACCCAGTTTTAAAATGTGTTTGAAAATAGCAGATCTAAACAAGCTCACAACCAAACGCATTACCATTACAGCCCATTTTGAGCTTGTAGATCGGATATTTTTTAAACACTTTGATAAATCTTGAAAAATCTTCCCAGGCAGAAAATATTTTCAGGTGGGGGTCTACAGAATGCATGTTAATTTGGGGGTCCTTGACATGAAAATGTTTAGAACCACTGGTTTTCAACAGGTCTGAAAATTGCATCCCAACCCAAAATGAGCCGGTTGAGTTGAAGCCCAAGCCCCATACTCACCCCCTACGCCCCCCACCCTCCCCCCGGCACGACCCTTCATCGCGCCCCCCCGCCCCCCCCATAACCCAACTCCCTACACCCTCACCCCCATATCTCAACAGCCGCCACACGCCCATTTTCCTGTCTCCTTCCTACCCGAAAGCCCCCCTTGCACCATGCACCATATCCCAACCACCACACCCCTACTTCCACCCCATTACATACCAAGCAGCTGCTAACTTAAAGCCCCTCTATACCCACCTACCAGCTTTCAGTAATACAATGTTTTATATCCACAACTAATATGGATAACATTCTAATTTCAGCAAATTTACATTGATGTCTATAGTGAAATAATAAAATACATTCATTCATTAAATACAAATAATTAGCTGTTCACTTCAGAAGTACCTCCACAGAAGTATTTTTTTTTTAATGTTTGGAGTCTAGTGTTCCACCATCTTTACACTTTAGGTAGGCTATTCTTGACTTTATTCTCTCAACTTTATTTCTGTGAGTGATTTCTTGTTAGTTCTGTGTACAGCAATCAAACACAGGTGTGACTGCAGAGAGTGTCATGAAGCCTTATATGGGGATTTGTGGGTGGCTCCCTATGGTAATAGTGATGCAAATTAGGATATGTGGGGCGTCTACCTATGATAATTAGGATTACCTGGCACACCCCTTCAAGTTACAAGGATTGGCATTCATCATGATAAGAACATAGTTAAGAACAATTTTGCCTTCCTAAGAACGTTTCATGAATGTGACTGGACTTCACTTAGGAATTCACTTAGGAAGAAATTTAAGAACAAGTTAAGAAGAAAGTTAAGAACTTATTGGTGAATGAGGGCCAATGTTTGTGGACTGTCGTGCACTGCTTCTCATGAGATAAGAGCAAGGCATTAAACCACTACCCGGGGTTCCGTTCCCTGCGTGGCTTAATGGTTAAAGGGCATTTTGCACGGACACTGCCAGAGCTTAATGGGGATACCCAGTAGAGTCCCGCTGTCCTGAATGGCGCTACGGTCTCTGTTCACCATTGTTCCTACTGTACCCAACATCCACTGGGAGTGATAATCAGCCTGCCCGCTGTTCTGTTTGTCAGAGACACACACTGTTTGCAGGAACCCAAATGTTTTAAGTATAAAAGTTAAAACAAATAACACATTGCTAAATCTCTCAAGTCTTCACTCAAGTCAAGAGCCATCCCACTAGACCAGACAGTGTCAACGAGGCGCAACCTTTCGCAACGGGTCTGAGCTGCGTGTATCTATTCTGCATTTACTTTAAGGCAGGGGACTTCAACTGGGGGTCCTGGCCCCCGATGGGGTCCTCGGAGCTACTACAGGGGCAATTTAGGCAAATAAGTTTGTTGTAGAGGGGGAAGAGAGCAGACTAAGTACAGAGTGAAAGGTCTAGTTTATTAAGTATTGACGGTTCAAGTGGTTAAATATCTGAAAACACAAATTGACATGAATCCAAAATACAATGATGATTGTGCTGTCAAACAATGAAACTATGAAAAGGCTGTGGCTGTGGGGGTCCCTGCTTCAGCTCTCTCTCAACTAAGGGGTCCTCGGCCTGAAAACGTTGAAGACCCCTGGTTTAAGGCAAGACCCAAATTCAAACTTTGTCATGTCAAGGGACCCCCAAACTGATATGTATTTGCTATTTGGCCCCTATGTACCCCCATCTCAAAATATTTTGTTCCAGGCAAAGAATTCAAGTTAAAAATGTTAACGCTAAATTTGGGTCTATTGTGCATCTAGAGAGAGATAACACAGCTTGTGTTTTCTGTCCGGTTTCGGAAGCGTTTCTCCAAACATTTACACTGCAACGCACCGACACGCAATCACTCACTTTCCCAACAGAAGCCCACGAAATATCGCCCCAGCAACACCCTCCTGTTTGTCTCCCCCCAAGAGAGAACTGCAAACTCTCAAGTGGTGTGTGTACACACACACACACACACACACACACACACACACACACACACACACACACACACACACACACACACACACACACACACACACTTCTTGTGTGTATGTTTGTGTAAGCATAATGTTTGCGCTTGTGTGTGTGTGTGTGTGTGTGTGTGTGCGTATTTACTTATATGTGTGAGTTCGTGCGTGTGTGTGTGTGTGTATGTTTATGTTCACGCATGTGAGTGTGTGTGCGTGCATGTACGATCGGAGGCGCCCACAGAATTCTGATCTGCCCCGTCTTCCACCGCAGATCGCCTGCAGTCGGAGATCTCTAGGTTGTTTTATGCTGGTGAAATTTGCGATGCGGGGATAGTTCTAAAAATACCTCCCTCCGTGCCTCTCGGCCAGGAACATGCCTGTTAAAATCAAGTCTAGATTCACCCTGGCAGCTCGGTCTCGCCGGCACCGTGTCCCTCGTCGAGAAAAATGTGTCTCGGAGCAGGAGACGGAAGACGCAGGGAGTTTTTTCAGGAGTTTTGTGAGGAGTTGGTGAAGTGCGGTGGTATTGACAGACGGTATAGTGCTGTGAAACCGGCTCAGTGGCCTTGTGGTTAGAGTGTCCGCCCTGAGACTGGGAGGTCGGGGTTCGATCCCCAGGCCGGGTCATAGCAAAGACTCAGTGCCTCCCTGCTTGGCACTCATCATTAAGGGTTGGATTGGGGGTAAGTCCCTGCGCCATTCTAGCGCCATGTCCAGGGGGAGTACTCGTACATCAAGCTGCCTCACGCTAGAAACATGAGATAGGCTCCAGCCCTATATGGGCCCTATGGGCCCTATGGCTCTGCAACAGGGACGTGCAGAGAATGTTAGAGAGGCAGGGGATGACATCTCTAAAAGGGCCTTGGCTTTTGTTCGAAATATCGAAAATAGCCGACCTCGGCTTTCAACATAAGACGCTGCATTCAAGTTCAGGAGAGTTTGGACAAGGCAATTCTCTTGAATGCTGCCTTCAGGTATGGCATGGAAAGTGGGCATTTGCATTTCTTTCACCATAGTAAAAACAGCATTCATGGTCTGGAGAGGGCACTTTTTACAGACAGACAAAAGGGCAGGGGCTCAAGCCCCCTTTGATGTCTATGTGTGGACGTGCCTGCTCGGCAAGGCTTACTTTACTGGTGAAGTGCGATGGGGTTGACAGAAGGTGTAGAACAGTGAAGTGCAGTGGTATTACAGAACGGTCCATATGCAGTGAACCACAGACTGTTTTTTATTTATAATGCACTTTACATTTGTAAAAATGTCAAAGTGCTGCAACAAGTTAGCCTGATTTCAGAAGCGGTTCACTCAGTGGAGGAGGCGGGCTCTATGCTGTTGTCCCAGGCTAACAATAAGCACCACACCACTAAAAACATTCTAAGAAACTGAAACAAAACATTTAAAACATGAGGCATAAAGCCTAGAGGTAAAACCAGTGTTGCCAAAGAAAAATGCTTTGTTAAAAACATGTTGTACTTAAAGGAGCTATAGTCAACTTGTAGGGCCGACACTTTGTTTACATCCTAGTCTATAGACTAGAAGTGTCTGACAATGGCCAAAATTATTATTTTATCATTATTTTACGCTTTTTGTGGTCATTTTTGAATAACACATATATGAAGCTTATTTTTTTATAAAATATTTTCGAAACATTATTTTTATTTTAGCATCCGTTTTTCAAGAAAAAGTTGACTATAGCTCCTTTAAGTACAGAACTTGAGTAAATGTACTTAGTAACTTTACACCACTGCTTGTCTCCTTGTCAATGAGGAAGCGAGTTAATGCAGAAGCAACACAACAGTTCAATGAGAAATTAAAATTAAATTTCTTTCTTTCTTTCTTTCTTTCTTTCTTTCTTTTCTGGGGCGGCATAGCTCAGGGGTAGAGAAACTGTTATTAGAGCACGAAGGGTTCCCAAAGGGTTCCCAGTTCGAATCCGGTCTCCCCCTGAGTTAATGTCGAAGAGTCCTTGAGCAAGACTCTGAACCCCTAGTTGCTCCCAGTGAGTAGGTTGGTGCCTTGCATGGTTTCTTCCACCACCGGTGTATGAATGGGTGAATGTAATGCACAATCTATGTAAAGCGCCTTGGATAAAAGCGCTATATAAATTCACCATTTACCATTTTTCTTTCACTTTGTTCATCATTGTTTCCTTCCCTCCCCAGGCACAGCGGGGAGGCCAGGTAGCCTCCCAGCAGGCAGGAGTCCCGTGGGTCTGCAGGCTGCTCAGGCCTCTGGGAACCAGAAAAACAAGCTCAATGACCCTGGAGGAGGCTCTTACAGGTACCTCCTCTCCTTCCTCCTAACCCTCTCCTCTCCTCTCCTCTCCTCTCCTCTCCTCTCCTCTCCTCTCCTCTCCTCTCCTCTCCTCTCCTCTCCTCTCCTCTCCTCCTAACCCTATCCTCTCCCTCTCCCCAGCAATGTTGTTTTTGACAGCAAATTGTGATTTAGTTTTAGTCATAGTCTTTTGAATGAAATGTCCTTTAATTTTAGTCATAATTTAGTCACCTGAAAAGTTTTACTTTTAGTCTAATTTTAGTCGACTAAATATCATAAGTTTTTAGGCGACTAAATCTACTGTTGATTTAGTCAACTAAAATGTATTTTGGCAGGCATTGATGGCATCGTAAAGACTGATTTTACACTTGGTTGTGTGCTGAAAATAGCCGATCTACAAGCTCACAACACGTTGCAGCGCCCGAGAGCACCTGAGAGCAACCAAACATAAAATTACTCTCTTCTCCACTAGTCCCTCCCTAACGTTTTTGTCTAGCTTTTATTTTGTTGACGAAATTGTCAATATAATAATGTCTTAATTTTAGTTTTTATTTCGTTTTCGTCAGTGAAAAAAACAAACATTTTTCGTCATAGGTTTAGTCGACAAAATCAACACCAGTAAGATTAAGATTAAGATTCCTACTATTTGTCACATACATTGCTGTATGCAAGATGTGTTCTCTGCATTTGACCCATCTGTTGGAGCGGTGAGCCGCAGCCGTGCCGTGCTCGGGACAATTAGTAGTGATAGATAGATAGATACCTTTATTATCCCAAGGGGGAAAATCAGTCGCCCGGAGGCAGCACAGCAGTTTAAGGTTACATAGGCATGGATGCCTGGCGGCGCCGCCGGTTCGAATTCTCAATCCGGACGACCTTTGCCGCGTGTCACTCCCCGTCTCTTCCCCCCATCTCCTGTCAGTCTACTATCAATAACAAATCTTAAAAAAAAGAGAGAAAGAAGAATGTATACATAAAGTGTCAAAACAGTCAACGCTCATAAGTGTAATAGCAATACTTAGAAAGCAACTTAAAGCACAACTTATCAATACAGTGCCAAACACAAGTGTCCATAACAGTCGATGCTGTTGTCAGTGGTGATCAACCCCCCCTCCCAATACAATACAAATACAATACAACCCTGATGCTGAGTGCCAAGCAGGGAGGCAGTGGGTCCCATTTTTACACCCAACCAGGGATCGAACCCCGACCTCCCTGTCTCAGGGCAGACACACTAACCACAAGGCCACTGAGCCGGCAGTAGACCCAATGCAATGGTACAGCATGCTTTCTTTGTTCAATAAAGCCACCACATGGGGGCAGCATTTCACTAAGATCTCCACACACATGACTACAGGCTACTCTCTCAGCTAAGGCCATGAGTGTTCATCTGGTCTCCTGCCCGCCCGCCCGCCCGGCTGGGTGGGTGTGCTGCGTTCCTCTGCTCGGTGCCCACCACCACATAGCAACACCACAGACCTTTATGCCAGCCAATAGATCACTCTCTCTCTCTCTCACTCTCAGCGGCGCTCCCGCGCTCGCGCCGGTGTCACTACTCATCGGCGGGAACGCTAATGAGCCTAAATATCTCCATTTGGAAAAATAAGGTAATTGTAACCAGATGGTCGGAGGAAGCGCTGGATGATGCCTGGCGCTGGAAATACCTCTCGGAAAAAGTCAAACATACGGCGTTTTGCCCCCGAGCAAAACGCCTCCCCTTCTCCCCTTATCTGTCTTTCTGTCTCAGTTCTTGGGTCTCTTACTTCATCTGTTTTTTTTTTCTCCCCCAAAAACATTAAAGAGGTTCTCATCGTCCACATGTTAGCCTTTGTGGTCTAAATAGTGTGTGCAGGCACGTGCACACATAGACATCAAAGGGGGCTTGAGCCCCTGCCCTTTTTACCCGTCTGTAAAAAGTGCCCTCTCCAGACCATGAATGCAGTTTTTACTATGGTGAAAGAAATGCAAATGCCCTCTTTCCATGCCACACCTGAAGGCAGCATTCAAGAGAATTGCCTTGTCCAAACTCTCCTGAACTTGAATACAGCATCTTATGTTGAAAAAATTGCCCTCTCTGTGTAGAAATCCATACTGTTACGCCACATCTCCTGTATTGACTTGATAATGTTTAGTTCAGTGTGGTATCAAGCACCGAAAAAGCTCACAACGTTGTGAGCTTGGAGTTCTGCTATTTTCGATATTTTCAACAACAGGCCCTTTTAGAAATGTCAGCCCCTGATTATCTAACATTCTGTGCACGTCCCTGCCTGTATCTGTATGAATACTCATACCGTACCATTTATTGTTGTTGCCGGGCAGAATCCTCCATATGCCCATATTCTAATATTATCGTTATTTTTTCTCATAAATTCACACACTGCTCGATATACAGCGTCACACAAAATCATCTTAAAGGAGTAGTTCGCCCCCAAATTGACTTTTGTTCCTATTGATTACTCATGGCATTGAGTGATGGAGACTTGAGTTCAATAATATTTTTTGATATTTGTCGCATTCCAAATGTATTTGGGCCACCATCAATGTTGAATCAATAGGGGGAAAAAAGTCATTTTGGGGGTGAACTACTCCTTTAAGTAGCAGATCTGCAATCTGCTACTTGTGATATTTTATTTTTAAAGGTAGAGTAAGTGATTTCATAGGTCTATGTTCTCATAGTACTAGTTACTTTATAGATATAAATATAGAAAAAAAAGCTCCTCTACTAAAACTGGTGGGTGACAGGTTTTCCTCCTATCAGGATAGACTGGGGTCTTCTTCCAATCATGGTCAAGTGGGGGGTGGGCCTTAAGCGCACCAGGGCCCACCTCCACTTGATCATGATTGGAGGAAGGCCTCTGCCTGTCAACTGCATGAAAACTGAAACTTAAGTGAAATCCCTTACCCTACCTTTAATCCTGAAAAGTACGTGTTTTTGGGCATAATGAGGTTTCAGCCCGACAGAGACGATTATATTAGGCTTCTCATCACTGTCGTCTCCAAGTTTCAAATGTGTACGTTTTTTCGTAAAGTAAAGCCCTGCCTCATCATACAAGACTGTTGCACACAACTAGCAAAATTAGCAGATCTACATGCATGCAGCGGTGCGTGCTTGTAGATCAGCTAATTTCACTATTTTAAATCATTTTTAAAATGTGAATACAAAACGAACGGTTTTGGACATACAAGGTTTCCACCCGACAACAACAATATGGTTTTGTACATTGTGTGTATATTTGCATACGTACCTGCAATCGTGCCTGTGTGTGTGTGTGTGTGTGTGTGTGTTTGCGTGTGTGCGTGCGTGCGTGCGTGCGTGCGTGCGTGTGCGTGCGTGCGTGCGCATGTTTTGTTTGTTATTCCCCGTATACATTCAATAAGTGTATGCATGTGTGTCTCGGTTGCGTGCATGTCAGCGTGTCTTTGTAACATCTTGGTGTGCGTACAAACACAAATCGACGTGAAGTATAGATTTGGGGGATGATGGCGCCTGCTGTGTGACCAGGGCCGTGGGCCCTCCCTCTAACCGTAACCGTCTGGGTCACAACCAGGGCCAACGGGTTCGTAGTAATGGCCTTGTGTCTCCTGAGGGGGAAACGCAGCGCCCCGCGGCCCTCATTGATAAACCAATAAATCTTTAGTGAGCGTTGGTAATTAAGCTGTCAGGGCCCGCTTGTTACTGCCGACCTTTTCCCCCCGCAGTGAAACATGCAGCATAGCAGGCTGCAGCCCCTCCACACATAGGCACGCACACGCACATGCATGCACACACACTTGCCTCAGAGATGTAGTGGAACGGGAGTCCGGAAGTATTGAAAATTGGAATTACTCCAGTAAAGTAAAAGTACCTCAATACTGAATTGCAGTACTTGAGTAAATGTACTTAGTTACTTTCCATCACTGCATGCACACACATGCGTGCACGCACAGTGATCTTATAGCTGGCATAAGCCCTCCCAAAACACCCTCCACACCGCTGTAAAGCAACAGCCTCAACATGCAGTAAGAGCAGCGTCGGCGTTAACCCTCCCCTGACACTCAGATGAGAAATATTACCTGTGCAGGGTCATTGAAACGGGGTTAAAAGGTCCATAATGCCGTAGGGTTCTCAGTTAGATCCCGGGCTCCCCCAGAGTTAATGTCGAAGAGTCCTTGAGCAAGACTCTGAACCACTAGTTGCTCCTGGTGAGCAGGTTGATACCTTGCATGGTTTCCTCTGCCATCGGTGTATGAATTTGTGAGTGAATGGGTGAATGTAATGCACAATCGCTGTAAAGCGCCTTGGATAAAGGCGTTATATAAATGCACCATTTACCATTTATCGTGATGCGCATTGCATCGCTGTTAACACACATTGGATGCCCACAACGCGCCCACACGTCAAACTCTTTGCTGTCTCCCAGTGCCCACGACGTGTTCGACACGTCGGCTATTGTTTTATATTAAACTGTAGCTTACTGTATGGGCCAGCCATGCCTGAAGAGAAACACTCCAATTCCTGAAAAGCAACGGGAGATCACGTGACCGGGAAGTCATGTTCCCTCATAGAGAGCCAGTGTTATGAGATTCACAAAAGTGCTAATCTAACTTTTAAATCACGTTCATGATTAAAACGAGCCCTTCTCTACTGGCCAAATAAAAAGGGAAGTACTCGATTACATTTACTCAGATTACTTTTACTCTGAGCCTTCGAAATAAGGTAAAATCAATAAAATGTTGGGCACTTAGGGATTCTTGGTCGCGTCTTGGGCATCCAATGTGTTAAAATGTATCGTTACGCCCCTAGTGCTAGGGGTGCATACCAGAGGGGCTGATACAATAGACATACATATCAGTATCAAGTCATTGCAGTAGAGAAACTACCAGCCACAGCAACAACAACGACAAAAAAGAAAAAGAAAATGTTCCAAACATCTGTGGTTGTGGTGTTAATGTTCCCATTCCGTTAGGCGGTGTCATGCACTGTTTATGGTTGTGCGGTGTGTTTGCTCACCTGGGGGATACGAGCATGCTGGAACGGAGCCCAGCGTTGCAGGGTGATCCATAGGCTGCCGTTGTCTCCCAACTGTCCAGAGACCTGCGGTCCTGCGGTACGCGCATGCAGGCTGGACACAGCAGTGTGCAGAGGAGATATGTAGGTTTAATGTCCCACCACTGCACTGTGGAATCCTCCTCAGTGTTACTTTAAAGGAAGGGTCTTTAACAGGGGGTCCGGGACCCCTAGGGGGTCCTCAGAGTTACTACAGGGGGTCCTCCGAATCTTTTTTGTGTGATAGAAACCGTTTTTTCCTTTTCATATTAACCACTTGAATCCTAGTGTCCATATCGTGAGAACTTTATCTACAAGCTCACAACGCCTCGCAGCGCTTGTAGATCGGCTATTTTTGGCTAAGTACAGAGTGAAATGTTAAGTGTTGACAGTTCAAGTGGTTAAATATCTGAAGACACAAATTGACATGAATCCAAAATACACTGACGATGGTGCTGTCAAATGATGAAACTATATGGAAACTATGATAAGGTTGCGGTGGTCCCTGCTTCATCTCTTTCTCAACTAAGGGGTCCTTGGCCTGAAAACATTGAAGACCCCGGGTCTATGGAGTTAACATTACTCTGATAGACCCCAAGGTGTGGTTATAATATGCAAATATAACTTCCCTGTGTATTTTTGTGCCCAATCAAATGACCCCACTTTGGTGACACACTAAAATCCTCAGTAGTTAAAAGTGAGCGTTCAGAGCCTATGAAGGAGTTAAAACAGCGTCATCAGGGCAGCCTAGTTAGGTTTCCACTGTGGTCCTGTGTAGTGATCTGGGTGGTGCTGACACACTGAGCCAGTCACACGCACGCGCGCACTCATGCACGCACGCACGCACTCAGAGGTTTCCTAAGTCTTTCTACAGCAGTACTACTGTATGTGCGCGCGCCTGTGTGTGTGTTTGTGTGCACACACGGTGCATGAGTGTCTTCTTTTGCATATGCGCCCTTGCACACAGGCATTGTGTGTGTATGTCTGCCTGCTTGGCCCTGTCTGTGCTCATGCCTTTATCTACTTGTGTTGTGCGTGCGTGCGTGCGTGCGTGCGTGCGTGCGTGCGTGCGTGCGTGCGTGCGTGCGTGCGTGCGTGCGTGCGTGCGTGCGCGTGCGTGCGTGCGTGTGTGTGTGTGTGCGTGCGTGCGTGCGTGTAGTTTACAGTACTGAGTGAAAGCAGCTGTCTCCGTGCCCAGTCTGCCCCCACTTCTCGGCTGTCTCTGTAAACAGCCGACATCCTGCTGTAATCACTGGCGAGCCATGCAGCCCAGGCCCTGTCTCTGCCCTCTCTGCCAGCCCCCCCCTCTCTGCCCCTCTGCCCTCTCTGCCAGCCCCCCCCCCCCCCCTCTGCCCCTCTGCCCTCTCTGCCAGCCCCCCCCCCCCCTCTGCCCCTCTGCCCTCTCTGCCAGCCCCCCCCCCCCCTCTGCCCCTCTGCCCTCTCTGCCAGCCCCCCCCCCCCCCCTCTGCCCCTCTGCCCTCTCTGCCAGCCCCCCCTCGGCTCCTCACATCTTAGGGTTACTTTTCATAGGGGGCACGGTGGCACAGTCGGTAGCACTGTTGCCTCACAGCTAGAAGGTCTTGGGTTTGATTCCCACTGGGGAAGCTGTGGGTGCTGGGGGCGTGTTCTCTCCTCTGCGTCATCATCAGTGCCCATACCCTAGGTGGGGTTGGCGAAAGGGCCTTTCTGTGTGGAGTTTGCATGTTCTCCCCGTGTCTCCTAGGGTAGATATACCCTCACAAAAAACACACGGTAATCCTGGTCTCTATACTGCCTCCCCCTGGCCAGCCGGGGCGCCTGATGGAAGGGAAAGGAACTGTTTGGAATAATGTGTTCCTTCCACGCGCTACGTCCAACCGGGGAATCTCCCCCCTGTCAGATGAAAAGAAGCAGGTAGAACTCCTCATGCATAGTAGGAAATATTAGGTCAGTCCGTAGCTCTGCCCAGGTTGGCAGAGGGAGTGCAGCGCCCAGGATGAAAATAAAGTGTTACAAAAATCTGAAAGTTTGGAATTCAAAATGTACTTCCAAGTGCTAAGTGCAAATGTCCTATTTGTTTTCAAATGTACAAAGATCTTTTGAAAATGGCAGATCTACAAGCTTACAATGTGTCACATCACAACGCATTGTGAGCTTGCAGATCGGCTATTTTCAAATGTCCGAGATGTACAGTGTATAGTTTTGAAGTGTTTAATGTATGTTTTGTCATAATAATACAAATCTACAAAGTAATTAGTAACTTAAGTTTTCAAATAAATGTAGTGGAGTATACAGTAAGTACAATATTTGGATCCGAGATGTTGTGGACTAGAAGTAAAGGTATTGGAAATTGGAAATACTCAAGTAAAGTACAAATACCTAACAATTGTACTTAACTCTTTTACCGCTTTGGACGTTCCCGTTCGCCCCATTTTTCACGGCGGCGCGATGCCAATAGTACGTTCTTTGGCTCGTTCTTTTGTACCTTGTTTTGATGTCTGTAAACTGATGAGGGGTCGCGCGGGTGTGTACCGTTAACACATCTCCCGTAAAAGTGCTCTCAAAAACCTCGCAAAGGTAAACTGCTTTTGACCCAATAAATAAATAATAACATCTGGCAGTAAAACTGTTAAGTACAGTATTAAGTAAATGTACTTAGTTACTTTACACCACTGGGCAGACATACAGTGTACATGCAAACAGCACAGATACAGTAAAACTCAGCATGCGGAGGAGAGCGTGCGTACACATGAATATGCAAGGGTGCTCACACACATGCATACTAATGTATACATGCTCTAACCCCTCAAATATGTTCCAGTACAGTGTAAAACACATACACATTCAAGGAAGGGGAAGTGTTTTTAGTTGTTAGCCAGTTGGCTGCTGCTGGTGTATTTCAATCTCCACAAGCTATTCTTATTTACTTACCAGTCATACATGTTGTGAAGGTTGACACTTGTTCCTCTTGTATCTATTGCTTTGTAGAACACGGCATATAACATGAAACCGGCTTCAACAAAATGGCCAGTTCACTGTGACAATGGCTTGCAATTAAGTAACTAAGTACATGTACAGATCTGTCATTTCAAAACTTCAACACATCCTGCCATTGGCAAGACATTTGATTTTCAGGGGATTTGAAGAACATTGAGCTTGTAGGGTCAGGGTACTAAAGTATCGTTAGATTTTCAATAGGAATTCAATTTAAAAAAATCATTTTTCTCTTAATTTTCTAATTTTCTAGCTCCCCATAAAATCAAATATTGGTTCATTTTTCCAATTTTCTAGCTTGCAAAAAAATCAGGAAAATGCTTCAATTTTTTAAATGTGTGATTCATATTTGTCATTATTTGATTTGGAACCGACAAAGGAAAAACATCTTTAAAAAAGGTATTTTTCATTTTTTTACCACATTACGAATATCAAAAAATGGACCAATTTTTAAAATTTTCTAGCTTGCAAAAAAATCAGGAAAATGCTTCAATTTTTTAAATGTGTGATTCGTCTTTGTCATTATTTGATTTGGAACCGACAAAGGAAAAACATCTTTAAAAAGGTATTTCTTAATTTCTTACCCCATTACAACAATCAAAACATGGGCCCATTTTTCCAATTTTCTAGCCCACAAAAAAAACAGGAAAATGCTTAAAATTTGCTCAATTTTTTGAATGTGTGATTCATATTTTGGCATTATTTGATTTGGAACCGACAAACAAAAAATAGGCCCATTATTCAATTTTCAAGTCCAGGAAAGAAATCGTCATCATGAATGTCACGTGACCACGTGTCAAGTCACATGGTACACAACTTCAAAATAAAAGCTGTAGGCTAGTCTAACATCCAAGTAATAGGATCAACATGCAGGCAGGCAGGGGGTCCATGAGGGGTTTACAAGG
The DNA here is from genome assembly GCF_963921795.1 of Nannobrachium achirus. Classification (NCBI taxonomy): domain Eukaryota; kingdom Metazoa; phylum Chordata; class Actinopteri; order Myctophiformes; family Myctophidae; genus Nannobrachium; species Nannobrachium achirus. The sequence continues at coordinate 56,106,443 of NC_137816.1, forward strand.
GGGTCCATGGCTGGTTCCCAAAGTGTGGTTTGGGGACCCCCAGGGTTTCTATGGCTGGTTCACAACAGCCTGGTACACGTACAGCCATGGCTGGTTCCCAAAGTGTGGTTCGGGGACCTCTGGAGGTCCATGACGGATTTCCAAGGGGGTCCATGGCTGGTTCTCAAAGTGTGGTTCGGGGACCTCTGGGGGTCCCTGAGGGGTTTCCAAGGGGGTCCATGGCTGGTTAGCAATAAGTGTGTTTAATTGCGACCGTAGTAGGTCGCAGTTACTTTTACACTCTCTACTATCCAAACCTCCACCAGCCGTCAGCCTGTCCTTCCCTCCGTCACGTCACTCGTCACACGTCACACTTTCCCCCTACTCATATCTCCGCCACCGTTGCCCCGATCCATGCCAAAATTTCCATACAAACTCCTTGCCTGCCAAACTACAACCTCGAAGGACCCCCGGAGCTCCAGGGACCCCCAGGTCCCTGGGGGACCCCCAGGTGTAAAAAATGACCAAATGTGCAAAAAAGACCACCCCAACGGGGCTGCTCACGGGGAATTCCCGGGGACCACCGACTCCTGGTGCTCCAGAACGGATGCAAAAGTGGTGGCGCCCCCAGTGGAGGACCCCCTCCACTGCAGCTCACATAAAATGCCTTAACTCGGGCTAGGAGCGACCGGGAGAGCCGGGGCCGGTACCTATTCGTCCGCCTCGGCGGCGCGGAGACCCCACCTCTCATTTCTCATATGGCCCTCTTCTAGCGCCACCATGAGGCCGATTCTGCAAAACACATTTTTGGACACTGCTCCTAAAATTTTTGCCCTAAAATCACACAAATCGGTACACAGTATGTCTACACTCATGTCATCAACTTGGATCTGTCCCATATAGCGCCACCTTCAGGCAGTTTTTTTAAAACACATTTTTGGACACTGCTCCTACAATCTTTGCCCTAAAATCACGCAAATCGCTACACAGTATGTCTACACTCATCTCATCAACATGGATCTGTCCCATATAGCGCCACCTTCAGGCCGATTTTTTAAAACACATTTTTGGACACTGCTCCTACAGATTTTGCCCTAAAATCACGCAAATCGCTACACAGAGACACTGCTCCTACATATTTTGCCCTAAAATCACGCAAATCGGTACACAGTATGTCTACACTCATCTCATCAACATAGATCTGTCCCATTTAGCGCCACCTTCAGGCCGATTTTTTTAAACACATTTTTGGACACTGCTCCTACAGATTTTGCCCTAAAATCACACAAATCGCACAGTATCTCTACAGTCATGTAATCAAAACGCATCTGTCCCATCCAGCGCCACCATCAGGACGATTTTGGTAAAACAAACTTTTGGCCTTTTTGTGGAGATAAGCGACCAACGGTCGCTTATCTCCCGATTAGGGAGTCTTACTGGTAGTGTAATAGGTGAAATAGTGTAATAGTGCATTCTTATCAAAACCTCCACCAGCTGTCAGTCTGTCAGTCAGTCTGTCAGTCAGTCAGACTTTCAGTCACACTTTTGCCCTTCTCATAGTGGTTTTGGCTGCCAAACCACTACCCCATTTCTCCCTCTTCTAGCGCCACCATGAGTTCTTGCAAAACACATAATTTTTTGGACACTGCTCCTACAAATTCTGCCCTAAAATCACGTAAAGCGGTACACATTATGTCTACACTCATGTCATCAGCATGGATCTGTCCGAGATAGCGCCACCATCAGGGCATCCTAAAATCACGCTTTGCGTGATTTTACGGCAAAATCTGTAAAAGCAGAGTCCAAAAATGTGTTTGAAAAATCGCCCTGATGGTGGCGCTATCTTGGACAGTGTAGACATACTGTGTACTGCTTTGCGTGATTTTAGGGCAAAATTTGTAGGAGCAGTATCCAAAAATGTGTTTTGCAAGAAGCGGTTGTGGTTTGGCAGGCAAGGAGTATGTGTGCAAAATTTGGCATGGATCTGGGCAACGGTTGCGGAGATATGAGCAGGGCAAAAGTGTGACGTGTGACAGACAGACAGACAGACTGACTGACTGATGGACGGACGGACTCACAGCTGGTCGAGGTTTTGATAGTAACTGCGACCTAACGGTCGCAATAACATTTATGCTATTTCAATATTACAAGTAATGCACTATTACACTATTTCACCTATTACACTACCAGTAAGACTCCCTAATCGGGAGATAAGCGACCGTAGGTCACATGTATACACAAAGAGGGCTGTAACTGCCATTGGTTCCTAGTTGTGTGGGCAATGTGTAGACATACTGTGTACCGATGTGCGTGATTTTAGGGCAAAATCTGTAGGAGCAGTGTCCAAAAATGTGTTTTGCAAGAATCGGCCTCATGGTGGCGCTAGAAGAGGGCCATGTGAGAAATGAGGGGTGGGGTCTCCGCGTTGCCTTGGCGGACGAATAGGTACCGGCCCCGGCTCTCCCGGACGCTCCTAGCCCGAGTTACGGCATTTTATGTGAGCTGCAGTGGAGGGGGTCCTCCACTGGGGGCGCCACCACTTTGGCATCCGTTCTGGAGCAGCAGGAGTCGGTGGTCCCCGGGAATTCCCCGTGAGCAGCCCCGTTGGGGTGGTCATTTGGTCATTTTTGCATATTTGGTCATTTTTTACATCTGGGGGTCCCCCAGGGACCTGGGGGTCCCTGGAGGTCCGGGGGTCCTTGGAGGTTGTAGTTTGGCAGGCAAGGAGCGTGTGTGCAAAATTTGGCATGGATCGGGCCAACGGTTGCGGAGATATGAGCAGGGCAATAGTGTGACGTGTGAGGTGTGACAGACAGAGGGACAGACAGACAGACAGACGGACGGACAGTTTGTGCAGGCTGTGATAGTAAGTAGCGACCTACGGTCGCAATTACACTTATTGCTAACCAGCCATGGACCCCTTTGGAAACCCCTCAGGGACCCCCAGAGGTCCCCGAACCACATTTATTGCTAACCAGCCATGGACCCCCTTGGAAATCCGTCATGGACCTCAAGAGGTCCCCGAACCACACTTTGGGAACCAGCCATGGCTGTACGTGTACCAGGCTGTTGTGAACCAGCCATAGAAACCCTGGGGGTCCGCAAACCACACTTTGGGAACCAGCCATGGACCCCCTTGTAAACCCCTCATGGACCCCCTGCCTGCCTGCATGTTGATCCTATTACTTGGATGTTAGACTAGCCTACAGCTTTTATTTTGAAGTTGTGTACCATGTGACTTGACACGTGGTCACGTGACATTCATGATGACGATTTCTTTCCTGGACTTGAAAATTGAATAATGGGCCTATTTTTTGTTTGTCGGTTCCAAATCAAATAATGCCAAAATATGAATCACACATTCAAAAAATTGAGCAAATTTTAAGCATTTTCCTGATTTTTTTGTGGGCTAGAAAATTGGAAAAATGGGCCCATTTTTTGATTGTTGTAATGGGGTAAGAAATTAAGAAATACCTTTTTCAAGATGTTTTTCCTTTGTCGGTTCCAAATCAAATAATGACAAAGACGAATCAACACATTTAAAAAATTGAAGCATTTTCCTGATTTTTTTGCAAGCTAGAAAATTTGAAAAATTGGTCCATTTTTTGATATTCGTAATGTGGTAAAAAAATGAAAAATACCTTTTTTAAAGATGTTTTTCTTTTGTCGGTTCCAAATCAAATAATGACAAATATGAATCACACATTTAAAAAATTGAAGCATTTTCCTGATTTTTTTGCAAGCTAGAAAATTGGAAAAATGAACCAATATTTGATTTTATGGGGAGCTAGAAAATTAGAAAATTGAGAGAAAAATGATTTTTTAAAATTGAATTCCTATTGAAAATCTAACGATACTTTAGTACCCTGACCTTGTAGATCAGCTATTTTTGCTATTTTTATAACCCTCTCTGACTTCGAAGTTTAAAATGACCTTTGAAGGTGGATTCTGCTTTTCAATGGGAATGGGAGTGGTTTCTTGCCATTTGCGAGTTTCCGCAAAGATGCGCTCCATTCTCCATGAAAAAATAAAGGCAAAACAGGGAAAGAAACCATTGGGGAAAAATACATTTGCAGGACATTTTCAGGTAAAGAGGAGTAAATACTGAAGAGTATTTTTTTCCCCCACGCCAAACGTCTTTGCCAGCGTGAGGCGTTCTCAGGATATGGACACTAACTAGGATTCAAGTGGTTAATATGAAAAAAAGGAGAAAAAGGTTTCTATCACACAAAAAAGATTTGGAGGACCCCCTGTAGTTAAGGGCTTTGCACACAGACGCGTTTTTTTTTCCACACGGAAAAGGCGGATGATTATATATTTTTTTAAAGAAAACAATGATTCTCTAATGACCTCATGCACACCGGCTCTGAATTTGGTCTGGCTGCGGCAGTGCGTTTGTTTCCCCGATCGAACCCAGTTCGATTTGTGCATCTTGTCGCAAGCGGTAAAAACTCATTGACTCCTTTTCGGATCCGCAGTGTGGATTCCGCACAGCCTTGCACACCAAATCCAATGCGTTTTAATCATGCAGCAAACGGGAAACACACAATGGTTGAAAATCAAAATGGTTGCAAAGCCCTTAACTCTGAGGACCCCCTAGGGGTCCCGGACCCCCTGTTGAAGACCCTTGTTCTATAGTGCGGACTACAGAGCAGACCCTGCCTGCCTTCCTGACGGGTGTCTTTCGGGGGGCAAGTAGCCCCCCCTCCAGTGGTCCTTGTCTCAGGTCAGGAACAATGTGACTACATGGCCCTGGCCCTTAGTCACAGGCATCGGTGAGGAGAGAGACCCCCTTCTGGGGGGTGGGGGGGGGGGGGGCACAGGCCACTCTCCAGGGTGCCTGGGAAGGAGGTGGGGGGATCTGAGCCTCTTGCGTGTGCATGGATTGCCCTGCAAGCCCCCCCGCCCTCTTCTGTCTGTCTGTCCATCCGTCTACTCCACACACACACACACACACACACACACACACACACACACACACACACACACACACACACACACACACACAGCCTCTGCTCTAAATGGCACAGCCCAAACCCCCCCCACCACCCCCACCCATGGCGTGTGCCCTCGCCGGAATGCAAGCTTGATATGGAAACGACATGCATATGTATTGGTGCAGCCTCGCCCCGGGGCGCCCGTATCCCCGAGCCAACCCCAAACTAATCATTGGGAGGCCTCTCTCTCTCTCTCTCTTTTTTTTCTCTTTTTTTCCAGCGGCAGTTGGAAGGCTAATTACATCTCGGCTTTATTAGCGTGGAGGTATAGTGAGGTCTGGAATATTTTGCATTTTCATATCTCATTCCCTCCGTTTAATGTCAGAGCTGTCTTTGGCATTTTCATTTGATTTTCGTGGGCTGTGGCCGATTCTTCCCAAACAAGCTCATGGAAGCCCTTTATACCTTCCAAAGAACAAGGAAAACGCTATCATTAGCCATACAATTATACCTATACACCATTGGTTCTCAACCTGCGCCTCCCAGTGACGTGACAATTTAAGGACTCTTGATACCTCATGCCTAAAACCTTTTTTTTAATGAAGAAAAGAAAAGAAAAAAAGAACATTACTTCATGCAATTTAAACAACAAACTGTACTATAAAAACTGGTCAAACATTGGCCAAATTGTCAAATGATATACAAAGTAGCTGATCTAGAAGCTCGCTCCGCTTTGTGCCCAAAAACGAGCACTCCTTTTGCAATCAAACTGGATTTCCGATCGTACTGTAACGTATGTAATATATATTAATATATATAGTGTATATATACACTTTTAAAATCTTCCATTAATTTAACTAACCGATTGCCAGAATTGAAACATATTTTTGGTCCAGGCTGCCAGCATGTTTTTCACTAACCTTTGAAATATCATAGAACAAGGGTCTTCAACAGGGGGCCCGGGAAACGACAAAAGATGGCCCTCAAAAGACGCACACGGGTGTTGTGGGGTTGGAAATCCTGGTCCAGATGCGACCATCCATTTGAAAGATAGAGGCTCTCGTGTCAACCTGGTCTCCAAAAAACAATAACTATCTGAGGAAACTCGGGTTTGGCGGCGTGGAACTTTCGACAATAGCTCAAGAATGTATGTAGAAGTTTTCTAAAACATAATTTTTGGAGAAATAAAAACATTTAAAAACATGCCGAGTCGCTATACTGACACTGAGCAGATCCATTTTACTGAAACCAAGTTTGAAATTAGAATTGAACACACAGAATAACAATACGAAGCAACTGAATTAAAATGGTAGTGGATGGAGTGTCCCACCGAGTGTCCCACAAGACACAGTAACCAATGGGTGTGAAGAGTTGCGAGACAATGGGCGGGACTTGACAAAGGGTGAATTATTTTTGGATTCCCCCAGACATCACCTGACACGTCGATGTCGTAACCGGAACAAAACAAGCTTTGCTTTTTTTTTTAGGAAGAACAAAAAAAATACATAGCATGTGTGTATGTGGCGACGAGCTGGAGTTTGACGCGGAAGCCTCCATCTTTCAAATGGATGGTCGCGTCTGGACGAGGATTCTTTTCCGATTCTAGCACACCCGTGGGCGTCTTTGGAATGCTTGGAATGCCTTGGGAAAACGCTCTGAATCCTGGCAGTCAACAAGTTAATGAAAAGAACTCAGCAGAGGCACCGCTCACTTCACACATGGTGTGATCTCGGGGCATGTTTACAAAGGTTCTGTTGCGTTTCGGACAGGTCTGGACATACACAGGTCCACAGGGTCAGGCTATCCATGAGGAAGTGACAGTGACAGGTGTGTGCACGCTGCGTGAGTTGGAGGAGGGGGCGGCATAATCCCAACCTATCCATGGGTCCCGTCGTCGGGTAGATTAACTATGTGGAGGCATGATGAGCAGTAGCGCTGGAGGAGAGAGGAGATGAGTGGAGTGGAAGGTGTACCAGCGCTAATCATCTCTGTCAACCTCCTGCTGCGCCGTGTCAACTTTCATATAGGCTTCCTACGACCTCAGTGGTGTACAGTAACTAAATACATGCACTCAAGTACTTACACAATTTTTAGGTATATATATTTTTTTACTTTGCTGGAGTATTTCCAATGTTTTTGTACTACATCTCAGAGACAAATATTATACTCCTTTATACTCCACTACAATTATTTGAAAACTCGGTTACTTGTACTGTAGATTTCGATTATTATTACAAAACATTCATTAATCACTTCAGCCCCAAATACATTTATGCCATTTGAAAATAGCTCACAATGTGATGCATCATGTGTCGCGATGCGATGCATTATGAGCTTGCGATTTTCAAAAGATTTGAATACATTGTATATACAAGAGACATTCGGCATAATGAATACTTTTACTTTTGATACTTTAACTCATTCGCTGGCCCAGTAACTACAAACTGTACATGGTCCCATCCTCTTTTACAGTACACTTTAAGACATAATAAGACATAATAATAATAAGAATAAGAATAAGAAATAATGTGTTGGTAATTAGAGCTAATATATTTTATTAGACAGAAACAAAGACAGAATAGTAGAAAGAGCGAATACGGAACTGCAGCGGCAGACACTGCCGCACGACCGCTAGTCCGACCAGCAGTTGCACTGCATCGCCGGCGATAGGACCAGCTGTCCCGCCAGTAGGACCGGCGGCCGCCGCACGGACTGGCAGGTCCCGTAGCGGTAAACTGCCCGTCCGTGCGGTGGTGGCTGAGACAGAATAGCAGAAAGTGAATACATTATCTGGCACCGTCATCGCTGATAACTGCCGCGGCAGCCACCACCGCAAGGACGGGCAGTTTCCCGCTACGGGACCTGCCGGTCCGTGCGGCGGCCGCCGGTCCTACTGGCGGGACTGCTGGTCCTATCGCCGGCGATGCAGTGCGACTGCTGGTCGAACTAGCGGTCGTGCGGCAGTGTCTGCCGCTGCAGTTCCGCGGCAGGTGACGGTGCCAGAGAATGTATTCGCTCTTTCTACTATTCTGTCTTTGTTTCTGTCTAATAAAATATATTAGCTCTAATTACCAACACATTATTTCTTATTATGGCTTTATTCTGTCTTATTATGTCTTAAAGTGTACTGTAAAAGAGGATGGGACCCTGTACATAATACAACCACTGCTGCCAATGTTCCGTTTTTCTTACCTTTTCAAGTAGTCACAGAATAGTGACATAGTGGTGGGTGGGTGTGTGTGTGTGTGTGTGTGTGTGTGTGTGTGTGTGTGTGTGTGTGCCTGAAAGAACTTGACATGCCAGCATGTCCCTACACACACACCAAAACACAAGAACACATAAACAGACGCGGGGGAGACGACGACGACACACACAAACAGTCAAACACACGCTCTGGCGGAAAAGACGGTGGCATAAACACAAAACGACTGTGGAGTTTGAGCCCGTAAGGGGATGAGTGGCCGCGCTGTGTGTGTTCTGCGGTTCTTTGAGTTCTCTCTTGTCAGCGCCATACTCAGAGGTTCCACCGTTCGCTCGCTCTGGGCCCAGGGCCCGTTAGCAGGACACGTCAACACTCAGGCTTATTCAGGTCATGACCATAGAGTCGCTCCAGACCGCCACGCATGGGATAAACGTTTTTTTTTTTTGTGCCCTGGGTGCAGAGACATGCTGAAAACGTTAGGCCAGGGGTGTCCAAAGTGCGGCCCGGGGGCCAAATGTGGCCCGATGATGAATTTTATATGGCCCACGGCTTCATTCCTAAATTGTACAATAAACGGCCCGCCAGGTGAAACTTAATAAATGAAGGTGAAACTTAACAGATTTTTAAAAAAAAAAGTAGTAAAAAGTGCTTGGGACAAAATCTCCTAAATCAACACTTTCTGCCAAACCAGCTAACTCCACCCGATTGGCCCTCTCTTTTTTTCATAAATATGTGCTATTGAACACCCTTTACGTCTCTGTGTTGGTTGAAATAATATTGAACCAATGAAAAGTAGTAAAAAGCCCTTTGGTCAAAACCTCCTAGCTCCATTTGAGCTCATTTTCCCGAAAATAAAACCATTTTGGAGTTAGCAGGTTTCGGCCCGACAGCAGAGATATATTTTCTTTATGCAACACCCTCATACGACAAGGTATAAGAAAGGCCTTAAGTTATAAAGAAAAGGGAGCACACGATGTGTCCTATTGACATTAAACTATATTTATCACACACCAAACACCTCCATTGAATAACAAAAGTATACCAATTGACCGTGAGTATATTGCTTTTTTTTTAATTGCTTTTGTCTCATTTCTACCTACAGTACTTGCTGAGTTCATTCGGTCTAGAATGGTAGGCACACATTCTAGCTTTGCAGACTTCTGTCCAAACCGCATATTTGTAGCTGTTCAGTCAACTAAATCTAAACATCTTGTTTTGTATATTTGTTAGCCTTTCATGATGTTAGCTATGACATCATAACCACCCAACAAACACAATTTTTTGCACTCTCGTCTGTTTCTGCAGTCAGCAAAGAAAGAAAGAAAGAAAGAAAGAAAGAAAGAAAGAAATAAATATAGATTGTTTTGCAACAGAAACTGTCATTTTGTTGCAAAAAATAAAAACTTTTGTTGAGCATGGCACTGGTCCAGTCCAGTGGTCTCTCAACCTGTATCTCCCAACATGATTTTGGGGGAGTCCCCAGATGTCAATGACGTGACAATTTAAGGAATTCTTTGCATCACTGAAGGAAAATAGCATACGACAAACACAGGTTCAAGGCCTGTCCATAGTCTCTCCGAAACCAAACTTTTATTTCAGAGAGTTGCAACTCTAATTCGAGGTAATGCTTTTCAGGAGTCTCAAGTGACGCCATTTTGTAGTCGAACCAGACCTTTCCAACGAAAAGTTCGGTTTCGGAGAGAGAGTATGGGCAGGCCTTAAGACAATACAATAATCTCCAAATGTGTATTGCGTCCTCCTCGATCATACAGTACATAATGATTGTATGTGAAGCCAGCATCGTTGGTTGGTTAGAAACCAGCCCTGTGAAGTCCGGTGTACTGTAGACCTTTGTCCACTCAGTGAAGGCTAGTGGAGTGTAAACAGTGTGTTGGTATTGGTGTCTACAGCCAGATCCATCAAACAACATGCTCCAACCCTCTGGAGCGTCTTTACCCAGCAGCCACCCTGCCTCAGCCCAGACGCTCTCTCCATCTCCCTGCACAAACACACCCTGCAGGTTGTTATCAAACCTTTTCCTGACAATAAGGACCTCCCAAATTGATATGTATTTGGCCCCCATCTGAAAATGTTTTGTGCCAGATGTACAAGCTCGCAGCACAGCATGAAGTGCCACGCTGCAAGCTTGTAGATCTGCTATTTTTAAATAGCCAACGTGTAAATGGATAAAGTGGTTAAAATGATTGTGATGCCAGCTAGAAGGTCCTGGGTTCGATTCCCGCCGGGGGACGCTGGGGGCGTATTCTTCTCTCCTTCGCGTCCTCAGTGCCCATACCCTAGGTGGGGTTGGCAAAAGGGCCTTTCTGTGTGGAGTTTGCATGTTCTCCCTGTCCCCTAGGGTAGGTACCCTCACTAAAACATGCAGTAATCCTGGTCTCTATACTGCCTCCCCTTGGCCAGCCGGGGCGCCTGATGGAGGGGAAAGGAACTGGCTGGAATAACTTGTTTCTTCCAGGGGATAAGAAACGGCCTGCTCACTCCTCATGCACTGAAGGAAGCATGAGCTCAGTTCTAAAAACTGTAATCCTGGGCGCTGCTCCACCTCTTCCAACCTGGAGAGAGCAGCGCCCAGGATTACAGCTTTTAGGCTATTGGCACTGGGTGAAAAATGGGTTACAAAATGGTGGGATAAAAATGTATATATGCCTATATATTGTGATGCTACATTAACTTCTTTTGCTGGGGAGCCCCTAGAACCCCATCCCCCACCCTTCCCCCAAGGGCCCCTTGGGGGTCCCAGGATTGATTTCTCTTGACGCTTGTTGTTGTGTTTTTCTCCAGGGATGACGACGACATCAACGACGTTGCGTCCATGGCCGGGGTGAACCTGACGGAGGAGAGCGCTCGCATCCTGGCCACCAACTCAGAGCTGGTGGGAACGCACATCCGCTCCTGCAAGGACGAGGCCTTCCTCCACCCGGGCCTGCTGCACCGACGCATCCTGGAGACAGGTGAAACAAACGCACCATCACACACATAAGGGGTGTGGGGGGAAATCACACCCGGTGTGAAGTGAGCGGTGCCTTTGATGAGTAGTTCACCCACCAAACTCTTTTTCTATCGATTACTCACCCCATGGAGACTTGATTTTTTCTGAATCAAAGGGGGTACATTTATTGTTATCAAATTATTGTCCTAGGAATTCGACAAAAACTTAATTTTTTTTGCTTTGCTGCTCTCTCCCCTTTTCCTGTCAGTCTACTGTCCTATCAATAACGCATAAAAGCCCCAAAAAAGCAATATCGGTATAGTATAGAACCGATGTCAAAATGATTCAGATATTCTTTCACAGATAATTCACAGATATTTCAACGATACTGACGCAATAGTAATGTGATGCTCTAGAAAAAACATTGCTGCTGGCAGGCAGAAGAAACCTCTCATCTCCATATTCTTTATAACTGTTGTGTGTTTTTGTCATACTTAACGCCCTACTTTATCACACTACAGCGTCACACAAGTATCAAAAGTAGCGGCAAGCTCGAAACACGTTTTGCGTCGCGTTTTGCGCTGCGTTTTGCACTTGTCGAATTGTTACTTTTTCTATTTTTGAATTTGAATCCTGAAAAGTAACTGTTTTTGACACATGAGGATATTCTGTAGTGTTTGTCAGGAATATATTTTGTAGGACTTTTTAGGTCTTACTGTGCATTTCTCACATCGGTAGGTGCGTTGCGAGCTTGTAGATCTGCGCATATCTGCTATGCGATTTGGTGGAGACTGGGGGGGGGGGGGAAAGGAGTGGACCAAGTATAGACCCCTGAGGGAAAGTACTATATAGTATGTAAGTGTATGTTTTTAGAACCTTCCAACGGATTAATGATTGAATAATGTGGTCCTGTATGGAGCCGTGGTCGGGTGGGACATGCAATCAAAAATGGAATAAATTGCTGCATTTGGAACAAACAACTGCTGGATCACCCTGGAAGGTTCTAAAACATACTTTTAAAGGTAGGACAGTTGTTTTTCACAGAAAAAATGTCTTTGCCAGACCACCCTGAGTGTGTGATGAAGTGAACATCTTTTGTCTTTACAATATTACACCGTTGTTGCTTTGCATTTGTAATGAGTGCCATGAATGCCATGAGTCAAGACGGCTTTATCTTTCGTATCCCTCCTTCAGTAATGCCAAGACTTTTCTCTTGTTTGGCCTCCGTTCTTTCCCTCTATTTTCTCCTGTTTGATACACTGTTCTTCACCTCTTTTAATGAATTCTTCAGTGGCTGTCTGAACTGGCTTGGACCCCAGGCAGGCACATAAATACTTTATGGGCCTTGTCGTTTGAAGGTTGCATGTCAGATTGTCCTGTGATCTAAAATAAACCGTTTTAGAGGATGAGTCTGGCCTGTGAGATTTCAGCTCTATTTTGTTCTTCTCAATGGCACACAGCTACCCGTAACGGTGTGTTGTGTGCTGCTAATCAATAGAGTCAAGCGGGCCTCTCTTGCCGGCCCACATGGGGGCCTCTCATGTGATAATGTCTTTATTAGCCTCCTTACTACTGGCAGTGAGAGGATAAAGTTAACTGCTCCGTGTACTCAAGGTGCTTATCCCTAGCCCATTGACCCCTGCCAAGACCTCAGTAGAGCTATCCCTTATTTTCTGAGGGATCATTAGGGATCATCTGTAATTTGTTTGATTTGTCGAATAATCTCCAAGCTTCTGTGATAATCTTTATTATTTGTCGTACAAAAAAAAAAAAAAAAATCTATGGGGACAAAATACATTTCAGTTGTTTCCTACCAATTTTTTATTTTTTTAATAATCTATTAAATTGATCAGATTGATAAACATTTGCTTCTCTAGACCTCAGTATTTGGGCCTGTGTTGTAATCAGTGGCTAGCAAACGTTGAATGTTATACGGTGTGCATTCTGTGCAACACCAGCCAAATGCTGGATTGAGACAGTGGCTGACTGGCTGGATTAGATGTGTGTAGTAGCACTCAACCAGACGCTGTTTTGCTTTATTCAAATGAAATAATAATGTCCTGCCGTGAATGTTGTCCTCATTGCACATCAGACTAAAAGCTGTGCTACCCCATGCACGACGGGGAATGTTGTGCTGGTGAAATCTCGCTACTACTACGTGTCATCATTTCGACAACGGAGCGTCGGGAGGGTTAGCGACTCACCCCACGGAGGTTAGGGTAAGGGTTAGGTTTGGGTGTTGAAAAGATGACACGTAGTAACAGCGAAACGCTACCTGTTGTGCTATCTTCTCCTTTGACCTCAAACTAAGCATGCTTGGTGTGAAGACCGCAGTGGTGGAAAACATACTCACATTTTATACTTAAGTGAAAGTATCAATACTATAATGTAGAATGACTCCGTTACAAGTAAAAGTCTGGAATTCCAAATGTACTTGAGTAAAAGTACAAAAGTATTGGTATCCAAATGTACTTAATGTACCAAAAGTAAAAGTACAAAAATGTTTGAAAATAGCAGATCTATAAGCTCAAACGTTGGAGAATGTTGGAGAACCCAGACATAATCATTGATGTCAGTCATCTCCAAATTTGGGCACTGTTTCAGCATGCGGCTGTTACCATGGCGGAGAAAGCCCCAAAATACTGTCCAAATGACAAAGGCATGGCCCATATCTGTGTGGCTGGTTCAAATAGGGATCTCCATGTATGGGCATAACATATATTGTATGTACGTAATGGATACATTATTATTAATAAAAGATAAAATCAAATAAAAAGTCCATATATGGTCATTCCCAGAAAAAGAAACAACCTTTTATGCCCATACATGGAGATTTCTGATGTCATAAATCCCAGGCCGAAAATGAGAATGTTAGTGACATATAACTATCATGAAACTTATCATGAATGGCCAGATGGCCAAGAATTGGAGCGACCTCGCCCTAAAAGGCCGAGGTCGCATGTCACCCTGCCTGAGGTTGCATGTCACCCTCAGGTGTCTTACTAGTAGTTACTAGTCCTGTGCCCGGGGGTGTGCGTTGAGGGTTTGAATGTATAGGAGTCTCATAAGTAATGTTGGAGAACCCAGACCATTGCCCGTTGGGCAGAATAGTCACCATCGATGTCCAGTTGCGCAAAACCCGTTGTATCCGTCTGTCTGGCTGGCACTCTTTTATACCCTTATATGGTGTTTGTGTCCAGAACAAGTCTGTGATGTCATCTCCAAATTTGGGCACTGTGTTGATGTCAGTCAGTGATGTCACTTGGGCTTTGTTGATGTCAGTTGGGCATTGTTACCACGGTGGCGACACTGTTATGGCGGACAGACATTTGGTAAATTAATAGTTAGATTAGATATGAATTCTTGTGTTGTCCATTAATTTCAAGGCTGCTCAGCAGCACCACTTGGTCACCCAGCGGTATTGCCGCTGTTGAGGCCGTCTTCATACATACACCGTCCACATGCATACTGCACATACGGGACATACACACTCGGTCAAGTGTTGGAGAGCTGAAGCACCGCAAAAAAAAACAGAGAAAATACCTACTTCCCCCTCGGGGGATGGAGAGGTCACTCAGCACGACGCAGGGCAGGAGGAGGCGGGAGAGCCCCCTGCTGGGGTACAGGGGCAGCAGTGTAGCTCTGTTGTGTCAGTGATTGGTCCCAGCCGTGCTCCCAGCTGACAGCCGTCCCAGGGAGGCTCTGTGCAGCCTGCCAGCTCCCTTCTCCATCAGCCTCACCCTGTCCTGGGCCGCTCCGCCTCCGCACACACACACACACACACACACACACACACACACACACACACACACACACACACACGCGCGCGCACAAACATATAGGGATGCTAGGGCTGTCACAATTATTACATAATCGTCTAATCGTGATTATTTGACATTATCACAATTATTTTGTCATAATCGTCATAATCGTGAATGTTGAAAAATGTCCGAAATAGTGGAAATAGCCGATCTACAAGCTCACAACGCGTCGCATCGCGACGCGTTGTGAGCTTGTAGATCGGCTATTTCCACTATCAAAGTTATTTTTTAAGTAGTAAGTTGTCAAATATGTAAGTAATTTCTTTGTATATTTAGGTTATGTGTCATATCTACCACCATGTACAACTTCAAAGCCTAAAAGCCAAACAGAAATGTATTTATCAACGACAAATACACAATTAAATCGTTAATCGCCAATTATTTGAGTGACAATTAATCGTCATGTAAAATGTCATATTGTGACAGCCCTAACGCACAAACACATAGGGATGGGACGATAATCGTTATTATCGTCTATCGTGATTAAAAAACATTCACAATAATCATATTGTGGAGATTAAAATGTATCGTGAAATTATCCACTGGGTATCATGCACTGGGATCAATTCACCTTTTATTGGCCGAGGTGCATATCTGGTACCATTTAAACAATTTACAATTTACAATTTAGGCATTTAGCAGATGCTTTTAATCCAAAGCGATTTACAATAAGCAGGTAATACATCAATATAATAAGTAAGATAATATGTCAGTACATCAACAACAATATAACAAGGCATAGGAATATCAATCTAGAAAAACAATAACATAGGTAGACCATGCACCTAATCAGTAAAAAACATTTCTAAAACCTAAAAATGCTATCTAGATTCATGTTTGGTCATTGAGGGAGGGGGAGTGTTACAATAGTGCTATGGGTTTAGGGTGGAGTCTGAAGAGGTGAGTCTTCAGTCCACGACGGAAGCTAGGGAGTGAGTCACACACACACACACACACACACACACACACACACACACACACACACACACACACACACACACACACACACACACACACACACACACACACATTGGTGGACTCACTGGTTTCTTGGCCCCTCCTCCTTTGACCTCTGCTGCCCCTGCTGGTTGCTAGAGGTAGATGTGGGTGGAGTTATAGATGATGTAGCCTTTGTGACCTTTTAGGCTCCTCATGCGTTATGGGTTTAAAGAGAAAGGGCAGTTCTATCTGTACACTGTGTGTTTGTCTGTTCATATCTATCTCTGGGGGTGGAAAGCAAGTACATTTAATCAAGTACTCAAGACTTGAGTACTTTTCGTGTAATTATTTAGATACCGTGTGCCGCCATTGACTGCGCTTTAAGCCACGGTCGTGTCCATGTTGTGGAAATTCACTATGTTGTCATATCGATCAGGATGTTTTCTTTCACACGGAAAAGAAAAATTGTTACCGCTTCTCTCCGTCGCTTAGATACGGGCCGGTGAAAAAATTTGTTTCTCGACGAGCGTTTTGGAGAAAGATTCTGAGATAAAGCTGTTTTTTGCAGAGCAATGCATAGAAACCAACGGAGATTATTCCCTTCCTGATGACGTCATCACCCAAAGGATCACAGGAAATGTAGTTTTCTTTCACCCGCGGGTCCCATTGACCCATCGCTAGTGTTATAAAACTATATCCCCAATTTGTTGGGGAAAAGCACTCCGCGGCTGGGTTTGAAATCACGAACTTGTTCAGGATTGGCATTTACAATTTTGAGGTAGGCCTACATTTACTTGAGTTTTTCCAATTTTTAACACTTTTACTTCTACTCCTCTGCATCTCAGAGGCAACTATTGTACTTTTACTACACTATAATTATTTGAAACCATTAGTTATTAGTTATGATTATTGATGATTATTAATGATTGATTGATGAATATTAACTCATTCCCCGCCTCCCCCGATAGTCCCGAGAAATTTTAAATGTCGTTCCCCGCCAGGCCCGATAGTCCCGAGAATTTGCTTTTATATAATGTAATGTTTAATTACACTTTTCTCCAGCCCGTGACAAAATTTGAGCCTTCTGTCTCACACATATCACACATCAAAGTAAGTGTGTTTGAAAAAAAGACTGTAATAATGTATAAATTGCAATACAAATGTATAAATCTCCCCAACCACAGTTAATTGGCAAAAGACGCATTTGAGCTCAAAAGGCTGGCTGCCGGAAAAAAAAAGAGAAGAAAAAAAAGTGTGAGAACAGCTGTGTGTGTGTGTGTGTGTGTGTGTGTGTGTGTGTGTGTGTGTGTGTGTGTGTGTGTGTGCTTCCCTCCACTGTATCTCTGTTTCAGTGGTCCCTGTTGGACCCCCTGATGGTGTTCAGTCCCATAAAAAACAGTGCTATAGTGAGATCTGCCTCTGCCTCTCTCTCTCTCTCTCTCAAGACACAAAACACACAATTATCGCCAATTTGCCATATAAATGCTTCTAAAACGTACCTGATAATGATGATGGTTGATTTGAATCCACACCCATATATCCAGGCTATAATATTAGTTTTATAATGGTATTTAGTCCACAAACTGTAGTCCACAAACAAGCCATGATCGCCTTTGCAAAGGTGGGGGTCCCTGGTCGCCTTTCTAACAACCAATAAGGGGTCCGCGGGTCCAACGCTTCGCCGACCTCCGCAGAGCAGTGCAGAGTTACATAACATTGTAAAATCAATCAATAAGCCGATCATTTGTTACATAAAGTTCATATGATCCAGTTGCAGGGACAAGTGGTCCCTGTCGATGGGGTCTCACAAAGGGGTCCCTGGTCTCCAGCCAACACTTAGGGAACCAGGTGGGGGACTGGGGGTCCCTGGCCCACGCTCCACCAAAACAAGCGATCAACTACAGCCAACAAGCGATCGATCAACGTCAACAGCCTCGCCTCGTTAGCAAAATGCGTCTGCCCTGCTCTTGCAGGGCAGTGCAGAGGATTTTTTTGGGGCAGGGGGAGACATTTTTCTAACATGTCCCAGAATGTGAAAATAGCAGATCTACAAGCTCTACAAGCTCTCAATGTGTCACAGAGCGATGTGTTGAGCTTGTAGAGCTTGTAGATCTGCTATTTTCACATTCTAGCACATGTTAGAAAAAAGACTCATGCCCCCTTTGATGTCTATTTGTGTGTGTGCACCTGTACAGACCCAAAAACAGCTGAGACCAAAGCAGACATACAGAGACAGAGAGAACGCGCCCCCAAGTGGGGGCTCACACAAATACTCACACAAATACTGCAAAACAGTATGTGAAATTGCTGAGTTTTATGGTCAGACATAGCCAATAAAAATATTTTTCTCTGCATTTTTCTAAACAGAAAATTCTAAAAAAAAATCCTATTACATAATTACATTAGTACACTTATCTGATAATGCCTGAAGCCATAAAGACAAATATCAAGTGAGTTATTCGCTTGAAAATAGATTTTTCACAAAAAGGTCAATAACTCCAGTTTTTTCAATTATAGCTGGATTTTGGTCAAAAATGGCTATTTTGAGATGGCTGCAACTATAGAAAAAAAAGCTTTTTATTTTATTTTTTTATTTTTTGGTGAGACTAGAGGTGGTCTTGTTTCATTTCAGGTACTGTATGACACAAAATACAGAATACAGAATTTAGGAAAAATGTCAATATAAAAAAAATATATAAATTTTTTCATTAAACAAAATGGCAGGGGAGCCAAACAGTCAATGTTAAAATGGCGGCCAATGTGTTAATAGAAAACATTACTTTTGTGCTTTTACTCAAGTCAATTTTTCAGTTTTAGACTTTTGCTGTACCTACTTGTAACAGAGTATTTCTACATTGCAATATTGATACATTTATTTAAGTAAAAACGTTTTGTACTTTTTTCCGCCACTCTCTATGTCTATGTCTCTCTCTCTCTCTCTCTCTCTCTCTCTCTCTCTCTCTCTCCCACCCCCCCTCCCTCCCTCCCTCCCTCTCCCATCACCTTACGTCCCCCCCCTCACCACCACCACTGCAGTCTTTTATTCATCACTAAAACTCTTCCTCGTCTTTCTCTCCCTCTCTTCTCATCCCCCTCTTTTCTCTCTATCTCTCTCTCTCTCTCTCTCTCTTGGTCTCTGTCTATTTTCCTCCCCTCTCTCTGTTTCCCTTTTTTCCCCTTTAATTTTATTTATCTCCCCCCTCCCTCTGTATACCCATAATTCTTCAGGCTTGTCCTTGAGGTGAGCGGGGCAGTGGTTTCATTTGTAGGAACAGACAAACAGACTCGAGTCCCCACTGACCAGCGGGGACCGGCACACACGCACAGCTGGGGCTCTCTAGAATAGCCCCTCAAAGTAAATGATAGTCCACCCGCTACCTCAAAGGGCTAACTCTACTGAGACACACACACACACACACACACACACACACACACACACACACACACACACACACACACACACACACACACACACACACACACACACACACACACGCACACACACTCTCTCTCTCTTTCTCTCACACACACACGTGTGCGCGCACACACGCACTCCAATGTATGGACATGCAAACACACACATACCTGTAGACGCACAGCTGTACACAAACAAAGGTGCGCGCACAAACACGGATACAGCGCACCACACAGACACTCGCATACGAGCACGGGTGAGCGGCGCACACACGCACACATTCACGCACGCACGCACACACACACAGACAACTCCAAAGAGACTGTAGTGCAGTGCAGTGAGTTGACTTGCCTCACACACACACGGGGGTTCAGTTGGATGAGGCTAACTTTAGTCAAAAATAAAACCTGGGTCCAGATGGCTGAGAGTAGGATGATAAATGGGTCTGTCGCCGGTTCCTGGCCATATGCCACGTGCTCACCGTGTCACAAGTTCAAATCCCATCTCATAAAGCCTGTCAAACCATTCCTAGTTTAGATTTTTTCTTCTTCACTGGAGCAATATTGACACGTTTTCCCAAATCACAAGAGGCTTCGATATTTCACGGACAGGGAAGATTCATAGTGCTCATTCAGTAATTTTTTTTTTATTTATTTTTTATCATAGCTTAGTCTTAATTTCGTTTTTGTCAGTGAAAAAAAGGTTGTTGACATAGTTTTTTAGTCAACGAAATGAACACTGCCTTGTACCCCTCATTTGACACATAATGCTATATCATTCTAATAAAGTTACGTCGAAAACATGAATTATTTGACAATCTCTAGGACTTACGTGGTAAACCATAACAATCCATGTCCCTGCAAAGCCGAGGAATGTGCTTTCCTCATCTGTCCCTCCTTCAAAGTTTTTCTAAAATAACCTCATTGCTGTAAAAATATCTTATTCTTCAGCTAAGCAAGATGAAGCCCATTTGGGAAGATTTACCTTTTGACATCGCTGCAGAAAGAGACCCAGAGAAATATTTTTGCTCCCCATCTTTTCACACTAATTATCCCGGCTAGCAAAGGATTCACTGAGCAGCCTTTCAAGATGTGTGAGATGGCAAGAGAATTATGAGAAGTATATGTATTGTAGCGGCTGATTTAAATAATTGGTGTGGTTTACGTAAAAGGGCTGCCAGGGAGAAAATTATGTTAATAGAATATTTTAAAAGGAGGTTTTAAAAAACAGACGGAAGAGCTCCTAACGTCTGTCCTCACTGTTCCATGGGACTCCAGAGAGGGGGGTTTTGGCCTCGGAGGGGGAAGGCGATGTTATCCTCAGCGTGGGGACGGGGTAGAGATGGTCAACGTTGTTTACACACATGAAAGGCATTTAGCAGGACCACGGCGACTAGAGCAACGCGCCGGCGTTTTGCTGGAATTGGTAGCAAGTATTCAAACAAATTAACTTTTCCCTGTGATCTGTTGTGTCCTCCTGTGTTCTGGGATTTTAATTGCGTGTAGCGATCCCAAGATGTCCCCGTCTTTTTTTCCTCCTCCTTCTAGGCCTAGACGACCATTTCACACTTAGTATCTTTGTCCGTTTATGTTGTACCTCCCATGTCACGCATGTGACGTGTCCATAAACGACCATTCTCACCAATGTTTCTTTCAATACATTACTGTAAAGCTATTTTGTCGGAGGCTTGGTATAATGAATTTATGTATGTTTATTTGACATGGACAATACACAACAACTATGTATCAAGTTATAACAACATGAAACCGTTGCATTTTATGTGGGGTTTAATAGCCGAGGCTAATTTGCGACCTTTATAAACAAATATAATCAGTTAGGAAAAGGACTGGACATGCATGAAGCTCTAATATAAAAAAAAGTACAAACGCAATAACATTCCCAATTTACAGTCGCGGAACGTGCCTAACATGTTAGTGTTCACAGCTTTAACCTTTTCATTAAATATTTTGACATTTTTGAGAAATTGCGTGTAGTAATCGCAATATTTGTCTCTGTTTCTGCATGCATGGGGTTCTGTGCACGTGCGTGTATCTGTGCTGTGTGTTCCTGCGTGTGTATGTCTATGTCTCTGTCGTGTGTGTGTGTGTGTGTGTGTGTGTGTGTGCGTGTGCGTGTGCGTGTGCGTGTGCGTGTGCGTGCGCGTGCGTGTGTGTGTGTGTGTGTGTGTGTGTGTGTGTGTGTGTGTGTGTGTGTCTTTGGTTGACAGCAGTGGTGTAAAGTAACTAAGTACTGTACTTTATTTTTAATACTTTTTATTGCAATAGTTTCACATTTTTCTAAGTACTATACTTGAGTACAATTTTGAGTTATTTGTACTTTACTTGAGTATTTCCAATTTCCAATATTTTTACTTTTACTCCACTACATGTATTTATCAACGTTAGCTACTACGGTAGTTACTTCTAGATTTAGCTTTTTATTACCATACTTATATTAGCCACTTCAGCCCTACATACATTTTGGCCAAATAGCCAATCTACAAGCTCACAATACGTCGCATCGCGACGCATTGTGAGCTTGTAGATCTGCTATTTTCAAAAGATTTTTTATACATTTTATACGTTTTGTGAAATGGGACATTCTGCATACTGCACTTTGCACTTTTACCCAAATTTTTAATTCCGAACAGAGTAATTCTGCACTGCAGTATTGATACTTTTGTATAACATTTGAATACTTTCTCCACCACTGTCGACAGCTAAGAAGTTTGGAGTGACGGAGGTCCCTATGGATGCGGTGACGTTCATCGGCCACGCCACCCAGTCCCGCCTCCGCACCGTGGTGGAGAAGGTGTCCACCATAGCACAGCACCGGCTGGACTCCTGGAAGGTGAGCATGCAGTTTGCAATTCAGACATTTAGCAGATGCTCTTAATCCAGTGCGACTTACAATAAGCAAGGTAATACATCAACATCTATACATCAACATCAATACATCAAATGGCGGCCACTGGCAGTGGCTCAGGCGTAGAGAAACCGTCATTAGAACACGTTGGGTTCCGGAAAGGTTTCCAGTTTGATCCCGGGCTCCCCCAGAGTTAGTGTCGAAGAGTCCTTGAGCAAGACTCTGAACCCCTAGTTGCTCCCGGTGAGCAGGTTGGTGCCTTGCATGGTTTCCTCCAGCAATCGGTGTACGAATGTGTGTGTGATGCACCATTTACCATTTACCATTTTATTAAATGCATAGAAATAGTATTCTAAGAAAAACAAGCACCTTTTCAGTAAAAACTTTATACTGTAAGCTATGGAGTGAGTTTCAAGTGCAACTAGTCGAGTGCAACTAACGAGTCTAGGACGAGTGGATTTTGCACGCACGGTCGCACGTACGCCACCACGCACGCCCCACACACGTACATGGATTAAAGTTCTCAGTCGCACCTAGAGCGCCCTCCTAGCGGAGAGCGCCAGTCAAAAAGTTTTCAGAAAAAGTTTTCAGTCTCCAGTGGGATGTCGTTTATTTATATATATATTTGTGTATTTCTTTTAGTCTTGCTAAATAACTGCGTTCAATCGGGGTTTCCATCAAAAGTGAGAAGAATAAGAACGCAGCCTTCGGATTGCGTCCCATAACATAAAACAAAACAGAAAAGTACGACTTTGTAAAGGTATTTTCTCCCCCGATGTAGAGAGAGAGAGAGAGGGTTGGGGGGGAGGTGAGCGACACTACTACAGCTGTCCCCCGTCTCCTTTCGCACACTCCGTCTTTTTTTGCGGTTTTGTGTAAATGAGGCGTGTGAGAGGCGTGAAGCCATCTCGTTCCCTCTGAAGCCACTCTGTTGACATCAGCGGAAAAAGTCAGAGAGAGAGAGAGAGAGAGAAAGACTGCTGTGGCCCTGAGAAAGGAGAACGCAAAGAGAGGGCTTTTTCTTTTCTCTTTTTTCGACGACAGCGGCAGCAGCAGCAGCAGCAGTGGCAGGAGGAGTGCAGTCTCAGCGACAGA
>NC_137816.1:56134645-56137957 GCF_963921795.1 Nannobrachium achirus
GTGGAATCGTTGAAACCCACAACCATGAACCGTGTGCTAAATTCTGCTAATATCACAACCTTGATTGGACCTGAACAGTGCAGGTGCCACTGCATGCTAGTGCTATGGAGATGCTATCCAAAGCGCTAGCCAAGTTAGCCAAGTTAGTGAAACCAGCCGCTAGAGATCCCATAGCCTGCGGGGCTGCAGCCGCGATGACAGATCCAATAGCCTGAACTCTGAAACGTTAATAAACAGCCTAAAAATTTTGGCAAAGTGAAAAACGTGTGCTTCGTAAATTGTCTGCATGTGCCAATGGGTCCTGACTGCCGGACAGAGTGACTGATGAACAGAGTGACTGACAGACAGAGTGACTGACAGACAGACAGACAGACAGACAGACAGACAGACAGACAGACAGACAGACAGACAGACAGAGGTTTCCTTATTTATAGAGAGTTTTACTGAGCACTCCCATTAGGCCTGGGGCCAATTCTGATATCTTCACAAATTGGTACCACCCAAGGTGACCGTACATTTTTTACATTTTTGACTTCCTACATGTCTCTAGTTTACATTTTGGTATGATAACCCTTTCTGATACCCAGCTTAATTGATGTTATCACCTGCTAGAGTCGGTCTCCCATCGACTTTCTATACAGGAGGAAAATACCCAGAAAAAGATTTTTTTTCTGGGTATTTAAGGAGGATCTGAGGGGTCTAACTAGGGGTTTGTCATGATGCTGAATCCATTGCAGGCATTTGTTTTGCACAAAAAACATTCTGTGGGCTAGAAATGGCCTCAGAAAACAATACATGTATGGGTGAGTATTCATGTTAGTCGGAGGCCTTAGGGTTTTTTTTCTCGTGCTAATCAGTCTAAAAGTGCAAAATTTTGCACAGATGTAGCTCAGGGCATGCTCTAATGATTTAGCTAGGGCGCCCGAGTCTGCGACATTCGGGGTCGCCACAGCGGCCAAATCAAGTTGGGCTCCCATCGACTTTAGTGATGAAAAGTGATGAGTCATCACTTTTCAGAGTTTTGTGGGTGCTGTGGTGACCCCGAAGGTCGCCGACTCGGGCACCCTAGCTAAATCATTAGAGCATGCCCTGAGCTACATCTGTGCAAAATTTTGCACTTTAGACTGATTAGCACGAGAAAAAAAACCCTAAGGCCTCCGACTAACATGAATACTCACCCATACATGTATTGTTTTCTGAGGCCATTTCTAGCCCACAGAATGTTTTTTGTGCAAAACAAATGCCTGCAATGGATTCAGCATCATGACAAACCCCTAGTTAGACCCCTCAGATCCTCCTTAAATACCCAGAAAAAAAATCTTTTTCTGGGTATTTTCCTCCTGTATAGAAAGTCGATGGGAGACCGACTCTAGCGGGTGATAACATCAATTAAGCTGGGTATCAGAAAGGGTTATCATACCAAAATGTAAACTAGAGACATGTAGGAAGTCAAAAATGTAAAAAATGTACGGTCACCTTGGGTGGTACCAATTTGTGAAGATATCAGAATTGGCCCCAGGCCTACATGTAGAGCAGGGGTTCCCAAACCTTTTTGTCTCAGGGCACCCCATAAATATTCTTTTAATCCGAGGCACCCCTACATTACAATTTTCACACCCAGCACCTTATATTTATAGCATATCGTCGTTGTTGGGTGGAAACCTTGTATGTCCAAAACCGTTTATCATCTGTAGATTGGCTGTTTTTACTAGTTTTGTGCAACAGTCTTGTATGATGAAGCAGGGCTTTGCTTTACCAAAAGACGTACACATTTGACACTTGGAGATAAGGTTTCTGCCCAACAGTGACGATATTTTAGTGATTATGTTGCGAGGAAAACATTGAGATAATAGCCATTTTAGTTAGAACTGACTGAAAATAACTTTGTACTTCAAGTTTAAAATGATACTAAATATTTTTTCAAGTGTCCAAATAAATTCCAAATATTATCTCGCGACACCCCTGGACTGCCGTCACGGCACCACAGGGTGCCCCGTCACCCACTTTGAAAACCCCCTTCTGAAGAGGGCGCAGTCAGCCATGGCTTTGGTGCAACTCTATTCTGTTGATACGCTGGACGAGGAGTTACAAGATGTTCGCCAGAAGTGGATAAAGAATATCAACCTTAAGGACGTTGTTCCCACAAAGAACAGCACATTAGGTTTTGGAAACTTTCAGTTAGCTACTCACTCCTAATGTCAGCATGCAGCCTGGGGAAGCCATGCGTGTTTTGTACTGGTTTCCCTGGTTGCCCGTAGGGTTGAAACCGCAGTCATGGCGGCACTCTCCACAGGGCGGCGCTCAGGAAATCAGTCTATATGTAGGCTAGAGCCCTGCTGTACTCCGCCTAACGTATACGGGAAGCAAGTTTACTTTCTGTAGGGTGAAAACGGATAACCACACTCCGAACTCAGCTTGTGATTGGCTGAACCGGAGTTAGGGAGCGCTCCATTCGTGTTCACTTGGACCGTGCAGAGGTTACACAATCGGCGAGGTGTCACCTGACATAACCTTAACCCTAACCTCAGTAAAACTAACGCTGGTGAGTAGCTAACCTGCCGACGCTGGTGAATGCTAAGACGGCACGCCTCCGTCATCTCCACCGAAAAAGTAAACTTGCATACGGGCAGGGGTCTTCGAGGTGTTTTCAGTTCAAGGACCCCTTAATGTGAGAGAGAGATGAAGCAAGCCCCCCCCCCCCCCCCCCCCCCCCCCACACACACACACACACACACACACTACATATTGGATTTAAGAAAAGAAAAAGGGGAAAAAGAGAGAGTATTTTTTTGCAAATGAAAATGACCTGCGGTGAAACATTAGCCTGAAAGCTGGGTTAATTTAATTAATTTTGAATGGTGCCAATGTCCTGCAGTAAAAGATCTTCAATGTCCTGCAGTAAAAGATCTTCAATGTCCTGCAGTAAAAGATCTTCAATGTCCTGCAGTAAAAGATCTTCAATGTCCTGCAGTAAAAGATCTTCAATGTCCTGCAGTAAAAGATCTTCAATGTCCTGCAGTAAAAGATCTTCAATGTCCTGCAGTAAAAGATCTTCAATGTCCTGCAGTAAAAGATCTTCAATGTCCTGCAGTAAAAGATCTTCAATGTCCTGCAGTAAAAGATCTTCAATGTCCTGCAGTAAAAGATCTTCAATGTCCTGCAGTAAAAGATCTTCAATGTCCTGCAGTAAAAGATCTTCAATGTCCTGCAGTAAAAGATCTTCATTGTCCTGCAGTAAAAGATCTTCAATGTCCTGCAGTAAAAGATCTTCAATGTCCTGCAGTAAAAGATCTTCAATGTCCTGCAGTAAAA
>NC_137816.1:56138157-56148157 GCF_963921795.1 Nannobrachium achirus
GCAGAGGAGGAGGAGGAGGGGGAGGGGGAGGGTGAGCGCGGGGGGCTCTTTGACCGCACGAGAGAGAGAGAGAGAGAGAGAGAGACAGAGAGAGAGAGAGAGAGAGAGAGCAAGAGCGAGAGAGAGAGATAGAGATATGAGGCAACGAGTGGGAAGTCTTACTTTCGGAGTAGAACTGAAGGCCACGGTTTTCTGGTTGCGTTACTATGGCAGAGGATAGAGTTGTTGAGGAGAACATATCTATATTTTAAATGGAACGTGTGCCACCACGACTCGGACAAAAGCCATATCAGGCAATTAAGAGGGAGATGTCCATTTAACCAATGGACCCCAGCGTCCCTGTCCTGCACAACAATGGCCATGTCATAATAGGCCAGAATAGGCAGACATTCAGTGAAAACAGCTATTTGATGCAGAGGGGGGAGAACAGGTGGGGGTCACGTATTAGATCCCTGTGGGACCCCTCCCCCGGTCAACGAGATATATGGGGTTTAAGTGGTTAATAATTGGAGGGGGGGGGGGGGGGGGGAAGGGGAGGGGGGGATTGACGCTTCTTGCTGACGCTGGCGAATAAACTGCCACAAATTGGAAATAGCCTAGTGTGTGTGTGTAAGTGTTTGTGGGCATGTTTAACCCGGTCATGTTTAAGCAGTCATTCGCCCAACGTGTTGGGCGAAAGGATTCCCAGGGACCGTCAGTCCGTCACATCACATTCAGCCATGATCGCAGCTCCTGATTAAATAGAAATGCTGTGTTGTTACGCCAGAGACGCCAGCACGCGCGCACGCACACACACACCACATGATCGCACAAGCTGCCAGAAACACAAGAGAGACATACCTCAAAGTACAGGCAGCCGCACGCACGCACACACACACACACACACACACACACACACACACACACACACACACACACACACACACACACACACAACACACACACACACACACACACACACATTGAGCCACTGCCATCGACACTCGGTAACATCCCTTGCCCCCCTGTGTGTGTGTGTGTGTGTGTGTGTGTGTGTGTGTGTGTGTGTGTTGTGTGTGTGTGTGTGTGTGTTGTGTGTGTGTGTGTGTGTGTGTGTCTGTGCTGGCGCGTACAGAATTTTTTAATAACCTCTTTTGATTAGCATGGCCCCCCCGGCGGCTTATTTAGGGCTGGATTTTGGAGCGGGGGTGGTTTAAAGGCCAGCAGCCCCTGGGGGCGTCGCTCACTGCACTTCTCTCTCCTCTCCGAATTCAAATACGCTGTCCTTGACACCACCCCCCCCCCCCCCCCCCCCCCCCCCCCCCCCCCCCGCGCCGCACTCCCACCATATCCAACCCCCCCACCCCCCCCTCTCTCTATCCTGTTCCCGTTTTTGTACCTTTTTTTTCGCAGGGTGGCCGCAACAGATGATGGGGGCTCCTTAAACCAGCTTGTTAACCTCTTGTTTTTACCCCCCTCCCTCTCTCTCCTCCCCCCCCACCCCCCCTTCTCCTTCTTCCCCCCCCTCTTTTAACTGCAGAGTCGCTCGAGGCAGGAGGACCCGGAGCATGCGCGGCTCTCAAACAGAAAGCCAAGGAGGTAAGCTAGCCTCATCCCGCCACAACCACATCATTACCCTTGACATTTTCCCCGAGACTCCCGAGTATTAATTTTTCATGCCCCACGAACGCGTGCCGCTACATATGTAATGCCATTTTAAAAAGTCGGACTTGAAAAGTTTCGTAAGGAATTATTCAGCATTGGGCTGATTGATGTATGTTTTTTAGGTTTTTGGTACGCCCCTCCTCCTCCTCTTTCTTCTCTTTCTTCCTTTTCTGACAGTCATGATGTTGTTTTGCTAACTGGTAGCTGCTGTTGGGTGTGTGTTCCTGTGTAGAGTTCTCAAATTATGCCCCGACCATACCCGAAACTGACCCAACATTTAGGGTAGGGTAGGGCCTAAAATGTGTACTAATAGTCGGGGGCCGGGTAGGGCCTTGGACTCAATGAAAAAAGAAAATATGTATTTTTTTATTTTATTTTATTACCATTACTCTGTGATAAAAGTTCTCAAATTCTTTCCAAACCCGACCACGACCGACCCGACCCAACGTTTTTGGGCCGGGTAGGGCCTAAAATGGATTCTAACTAGTCGGGCCGGGTAGGGGCCTCGGGCGGCCCAGTTAGGGCCCAGTTACAGTTAGGGCCCAGTTAGGCCGGGCCTTAATGTTCAGGCCCGTTGAGAACTCTAGTCCTGTGCTGCTCAGTTGGGCTGGTGTGAATGCACAGAGCGGGAATCTATTTGTGAACGGGAGGGTCTCACACTGCACCGATGCACTTTCTGTATCTGTTTACGTTAAAAAAGCAATAAACCTAACTTTTAACTCATGAAAGCTCAGGCAGAACACAGAAGAAACTTAAGAAAGTGCTACTGCTGATGATAGAAAGGAGACTGGGTTTGCCTTGGTATCACAAAGTTGTTTTTTGTCCTGCCTTTTTAGTTGTTATATATACGTGAATATTCCCAGCGGGATGCTGAAGGAGTAGACTATTCTCCTTTTTGTGGTTGTTTAACATTGTGTATGCAAGCACCAACATCGTAAGTTTCCGTATTTCTTTCCCCCGCCCCTTATTTTGTTTACTCCTGAAGTGCAGAACTGACTTCACTCGGTCCCTGACTCACTAATAAGGATCAAGAGAGAGTGGCTGTGGTAAAGTTGAGGAAACAGGTGGTAATACGGAAACAGGAAAAACAAAGCAAGGGACTCTTTTGAACACACTTGACACACTTTTGAATGCTCCAAACTTTTATTTGCGACAAAACAGCAGATACAATGTTTCGACCCTTTTGGTCTTTCTCATACTTGAGAAAGGGTCGAAACTTTTTTAGTTTTTTGTTTGGCTCAGCACCGAGAAACCCTGTGCGTTGTTTTTTTTTTTTTTGAGTAATACGGAAACACACACCATATCAACAGCTCTTGGTGTTGTTGCAGTAGACACTATAGCAGATAGTTTTCTCCTCCCTTTCTCTCCCTGCATCTTTCTCAGTAGCCTCAGTTTTGACTAGGAGTGTTGTTGTCTCCACCAGCCGAAGGCTGAGGGAGAGTATGTTTTCCCCTCCGTCCGTCCGTCCGTCCGTCCGTCCGTCCGTCCGTGCGTCCGTCCGTCCGTCCGTGCGTGCGTGCGTCCGTGCGTCCTCGCAGTTTGTGAGCAGCTAATCTCAGTCACCGTTGGCCCGATCGCTGCCAAACTGAGCACACACACTCCCTGGATGCCAATCTGGAACCTCTGCCCCACATTTTTCAAATCAGCCTCATGGTGGCGCTATAACAGGCCGATTTGTGTGGCCTGGTTGTTACCAGCTAATCTCCGGCGCCGTTGGCCCGATCGCTGCCAAACTGAGCACACACACTCCCTGGATGCTAATTCAGAACCTCTGCCCCACATTTTTTAAATCAGCCTCATGGTGGCGCTATAACAGGCTGATTTGTGTGGCCTGGTGGAGACCTGTGCTCGGAAGAGCACTGCTTCTAGTTGTTCTTGATTTGGAACTTTTTTTTATTGTTTTAACAGCAGTGAGTGGCCTCTATATACCCTCTATAGCAGTGGTTCTCAACCTTTTCAGGCCGTGACCCCCAAAATAATCATATTTTAACTGGGGACCCCCCCACCCCGACGAGCACTAAGAGTTGAGGCATTACATTTTGTATAACACGGTTCTATTGTGAAAATAGCAGATCTACATGCTCACAACGCCTCGCGTGTAGATCGGCATGTAGATCGGCTATTTTCACAATTTCTGCCTCTAATATTTGACAATTTGGCCAATGTTTAATTTGTCATTTTATTAGAGGTTAAAAAAGTCCTTAGATTGTCACTTTAGAAATGTACAGATTGAAAATAACTTTTACGTATCGTATCACCACCCCAGCAAACGAACACCAGCGATCGCGTTCGCTGTGAGCCTGTTGACCCACAATTTTATGGTGAAGAGATTAGGTGTACAGTAGACTGAAAAAGAACAATGCATGTATTAAGTAGCCTATAGAGGGTCCTAGTGGTTAAACAAAAGTGATGATGATAAATTCCAAATATTCTCTAAAAGCACCCTTGCTCAAGGGTACTTTTACAGCGCTCACGGCCTCGGCCACACGGCCATCCCGTGGAGAATTCTTTGACGTACGGTACAACACTTACCAGCTCTCTCCTCTTTCGCACTCTCAACGTTGAGATGGTTCAAACGGGTGATGAACCATCCTAAATGCAGGGTTTTAGAGGAGCGCTCTTCTAGGGCTGGATCTCGAGCCCCTCTCTCTGTACCCATAAGGCCCCTGCATATATGCAAATGAAGCAATGTAATAGGCTGCGTGATGGGTTCACCCCGGGGGGCTCCCTGGGATGGAAGAGGGAGAGAGGGTTGGGGGGGGGTTTGGGCGGGGGGGGGGGGCATGTGATCAAAGTGGATCTCCTCCTCCTCCGTTAAGTGGCAGCAGGGCCGCTTGTCATCTGGAGACGGACAGATTAGCTCCTCGCCCGAGACAACGCGGCAAACCGTTCAGCACGCTACCGACACGCATGCATGTATCTTCTCGCGTTCTCATTTTAAAATTGAAAAGGAGAAATGACGGGGAGTGTGTGTGCATGCGTGCGTGGTGGTGGTGGTGGTGGTGGTGGTGTAATTGTTACTTCATAATCGTCTCTGTAGGGTGGACACCTCATATGTCCAAAATTGTTCAAATTCAAATGTAGCAAAAGTAGCAGATCTGCAAGACACACACACTCTCTCTCTCTCTCTCTCTCTCTCTCTCTCTCTCTCTCTCTCTCTCTCTCTCTCTCTCTCTCTCTCTCTCTCTCTCTCTCTCTCTCTCTCTCTCTCTCTCTCCCTCCCTCCAACCCCACTGTTCCTCTTCTGTTTTCATCATCACCACCTGGCTTAAGGGGATGGAGTTGTTGGCTCTGTGTGTGTGTGTGTGTGTGTGTGTGTGTGTGTGTGTGTGTGCGTGCGTGCATGCGTGTGTGTCGGCAGTTCACACACATCTGTGCAAATTTCATCAGGATAATGAGCCCTGGCCACTCTGCCCAGGTGTCGGCAAGCACACGCACACACACACACACACACACACACACACACACACACACACACACACACACACACACACACACACACACACACACACACACACACACCAATGGAACGACTGTATTACATACTTTAATCAAGTGCTGCACTTGAACCGAGGCGACATACGGTGTGATGTATTTATAAAAGAACAAGTTGGCAATTTCCATCTTCCTAGATAAACCTGTTTTTGCAGCACTACAGTTTGGTGGCACACACTTGGGCCATACTGTTTGTCAAATCCACCGGCTTCATCAGGACACGCATGGGTGCATTTTGCTAAGATATGTTATATATTTAAATTTTTATACATTTATTTGTGAATTAATTTTCAACATTGACTTTGATTAAAAATAAACGTTTCCCAAATATGGAGATGTCTGACATCATAGATATCTGACATCATACAGTAGACCACATGAGACTGACACACTGACACAGTATGTCCATATATGGGCTTTCCAAGATATGGGCTTAATATTGATGACATCAGGGATCTCCATATATGGGTATAAAAGGGACAAGGACTGACACGAGATCTCCATATATGGTCATTAATTTATTAGTGAATACATTTTCCCCATTGACTTGAATGGGGATAATTCAAATGGTAAGACAGAATTCATTCACGGCAACCACACTGTTTTACATAGATATTTTGAAAAATAGAACTTACTGATCGTAAGAAGGGACAGCATCCATGTCTGTCCCCATCTGGCTAGGGCAGATAGTTGCCTGTGGGTCGGGACCCCCAGGGGGGTCCCCAATGATTACCTTAATGTGAAACATTGTTTTTTCACTCAACAGTAAACATAAAGTTTAAAGTGTATAGAGGATAAATGCACATTTAGACTAGACAAATTGATCTAATCATTGGCCAAATTGTCAAATATTAGAGTCAGAAGCTTGTAGATCTGCTATTTTCACAATAGAACCGTGTTACACAGGGGGGCCCGCTGGCCTACTGGTCCAGGCACATACTTAGACATTGATGCCTGGCGGCGTCGCCGGTACGATTCCCGATCCGGACGACCTTTGCTGCATGTCACTTCCCATCTCATTTCCTGTCAGTCTACTGATCTAATAAAGGCATAAAAGCCCCAAAAACAAATCTTTAAATAACTGTGTTACACAAAATGTAATGCCTCAACTCTTAGTGCTTGACAGGGTGGGGGGTCCCTAGTTAAAATATGATTATTTTAACGTGGTCGTGGCCTGAAAAGGTTGAGAACCGCTGTTCTACAGCATGAGAGGGGAAAGGCAGGCAGTCTAGCTCCACTGTTTCCTCCATTCACATGGTATTTGGCCAAAAGGTCAGACGAGCTATTTCAGAAATGCCCCCAGTGAAAATCAATGGGCAAAAACTAGCAGCCCCAATTCCTGTTTCACTGCTGCTGTTGTTGTTGTTGTTGGGTCTGCTCTCACCCAGTCTGTTCCAACACCCAGGCAGGAGAGATAGGGAGAGAGAGAGAGAGAGAGAGAGAGAGAGAGAGAGGGAGAGACAGTGGTGGAAAAAGTACTCGAGTATTCTTTAATTAAAATATCAATGCTGCAATGTAGAAATACTCGTGTGATACTGAAGTAAAAATGCAGAATTCAAAATTCACGATGCGAAGCATTGTGAGAATAGCCACAGTTTAAATATGGCTGAAGTGTAACTGAAGTTTATAACTGAAGAATATTTGCCTCTGAGATGTAGTGGAGTAGAAGCACAAGTATAGCAAATTGGAAACACTCCAGTAAAGTAAAATAGACTCAAAATTGAATTAAAGTACATTACTTGAGTAAATGTACTTAGTTACTTTACACCACCACGGGGGAGAGAGAGAGAGAGAGAGAGAGAGAGAGAGAGAGAGAGATACATCACAGTGTCAGACACACAGACACACTGCGGCCACAGATTCATCATCACAGCCTCGTCTGCAGGCGCAAACTGGACACAGGAAGCGAGTGAACAAGTAGAGAAGGACAAAGAGAGAGAGAGAGAGAGAGAGAGCGAGAGAGAGAGGAGAGCAGACAAATGGAACACTACTACTACTACTACTACAGCTGACTGTTGGGAAAGGCTTCCTCTTTTTTAAAGTTATCCCCAAGAGCTTCCGTAATGTTGTTTTAATTGTAGGGTAATTTTACCCACAGTTCTAATGCATAGTTCATGTGCTGGTATATGTATTTGAATACTGTGCACATCTGTGTGTGTGTGTGTGTGTGTGTGTGTGTGTGTGTGTGCGTGCATGCGTGCGTGCGTGCGTGCGTGCGTGCGTGCGTGCGTGGAGGTGTGCGTGCAGGTGTACTGTATACTGTATGTGTGTTTGGCGATGTACACAATTGTACATCCTAGCAGTTTGTGTGCTCTAAGAACCTTGTGCTAGAGTGCCAGAGTCCAAGTCAAAAGGTCAATATTCAGCATACGTTGTAGGCATAGTAGAAGCACAAATGTACCGTATCGTACAGGTTCTAGTCAAATATATTTTCGTGAACGGAAATGCCAGCTCCCGTTACTCGGATTTCGGAGGGTGTAGCTCCAGGCTCTATATACAGTAGCACTCTCTTCGTAGAATTGAGTGCAAAGGACCCCAATGTAAACAAGCCATAGTCATTCTTGGGTTTAAAATCCTCTTACCAGACCTAACCAGAATATTTTGTTATCTTTGGATAAGAAGGTTTTGTCAGAAATTCCATGTTGTATTGATGTGGTACCATAGGAGAGACGACAGGCAAACGCCGATCAAAATAACAATTATTCTACATTCTCTAATTGTGTAGACTTCTTGTAAATTAGAAGTCTCATCCATCCATCCATCCATCCATCCATCCATCCATCCATCTTCAACCGCTTATCTGGTGCCGGGTCGCAGGGGTAACATTTCCAGAAGAGCTCTCCAGACCATTTTACACTCTCAAGAGTTAAAGATCTATAAGGGTCCATTTGGTTTCCAACTCTCCATCATTTAGCTGGGGACATCAAATATCCTCTGTACATATCCTCCAAAATCTCTAAAATGACCCTGATATTAGACGTTTGCAATAGCACCTCCATTATTTTCTGCTGCCTTTACTTTACGCCTATTATTTCTAATGAATATCTTGTCATTAACTACACTTTCAGGCGAGTCCAGCTTTAAAAAATAACAGAAATAAGAAGTGTAATTTTCCATTACAATGTAAATTTATACAGTAATGACTTTACACTTAGTGCCCTCCACATTTTTTATAAAATGTCCTAGATAGAAAAAATGTCCCAACGCACATTAATACCCATACTGTGGTAATGTAAGAGTACAGCACGGTATTCAACTTTGTGCAATATTATTAATATGTATAAGAATCCTTTTTTGAATTATTTTACAAAGCACTTGACAAAGGAGAAGAGGAAAAAACAACACATTGGGAAAAAAGCAAGGTCAGAAAAAACATCCATAATAAACCATAAATAGGTGTAAGGTACATCATCAGATCATAATCAACATACTGTACTTTATTGTCGTTATCAGGAATGATGACATTATTATCTGAATGTATAACCCATTCAGACCTGAGGCTGATTCTAAAAATGTCGTCTTAATCCTAACAGTTTTCAGAAAAAAATATGTTTCTATATCAGTGATGCTCAAACCTTGTCCATGACCCCCCAAATGATATGTATTTGGCCGCGGACCCCCATCTCAAAATATTTCGTTCCAGGGACCCCCAGAAGCAAAGTTTTTAACCAAACACCTTAATAACTAGTACTATCAGAACATAAACCCATTTTGTTAATATTTGAATGAAATAAAATCACTTACCCTACCTTTAAGAAAATCTAAAATGACAGACACAGCTACAGTCTAGACTTTATGGATTCCAGTGTCGTTCAGTCTGTCCAACGTTTTGGTCCCAAAGATACAGTATGTCAAAAACGATTGGCTACGGATCTGACTTGCACCTTCATGCTCCCTGGAGGATGCCCCAATATTGATTTCGGTTTAACCCACAGGTTCTCCTCTAGTACAACCCCTAGGCCAAGCTTTCCACTTGAACGCAAGATAACTCAGAATATATTGCGCTTATTGTCATAAAACCTGCCCAAGGCATTCTTGCTCCTCAGAGTGTACTATGCACTATGGTGACCCCCCATGACCTTACCTCCGCCCCTGGGCCAAAATGGCGACTTTGCACAAAAGATATTTCAAAAATCTAAGGGCTGGACTTCCATGAAAATTGCTAAACGTATTCACCTTCCCAAGAGATTGAACCCTACGGATTTTTCTGACCTCATGGCCTTTCACATTGTCATTGTCTTTCCATTTTCAAGTTCCTTTGTAGCTTTTTACTTATATACTGTACTTCATTGAATTATTTTTCTTCAAATCCTTTGTTCTTGTGTATACTGTGTAATAATTATTATTATTAGTGTGATTGCTTGAAGGGGACACACTATTGTTCTCGTGCTGAGTTTACAGAGTGACACTTAGCCAATGAGGAACCAGCCTTCTCGTGATGTCACCTTTATGCAGCTGCCTCATTGGCTAAAAGCCAGATTTAGTGAGGACCAATTATAAGAGGATATGTTGAAGAGTGGTGAAGTTGTCTCTTAGGTTTTCACCTTAGCACCACCCACCAGAAGTTAGCTACACCCACAGGTGTCGTCGTATGATTATAAGGGGAGGGGATGATTTTAGTGTGTCACTAAAGTGGTTGGTGTATTTCGACCTTTTGACTCTTTCAGGAAGTAACCAAAAATACACAGGGAAGACATACAGTATTTGCACATTATAACCACACCCGGTGGTCTATTAGAGTAATGTTAACTCCATAGACACATACAAAACAGAAAAGGTACAAAACTATGGCACCACCTCTTTAAGTATATGTTGATGCCGTTACTACTTTTGCTCAAGTACATTTTGAATACGGGACTTT
>NC_137816.1:56150657-56263157 GCF_963921795.1 Nannobrachium achirus
ACAGGACAGTACAGTTCACTGGTACAAGGTCAACTAAAAGGATGAACACCACAAGAAAGCTTTTGGGCTTGTTTAAATTGGGGTCCCAATCATACTCATACAACATTAAATGACAGACAAATAAAACACATTACCATGCAGAAAATATCATCATAAGATAGTTGGAAAACAAAATGAGGATAAGGATAGGCTTTGTCTTTTTTTTTTTACCAGTTTCGAGTTGCAGCCGCCTGTAAGTGACTTTTCAGAGCGGTTTTAAAGGAAGGTAGGGATTTACACTCCTTTAAGGCCTTCAATAGGGCGTTCCACATTGTTGCGACATAGCAGGAGAACAAATTGAACCCTTTGTTTGAGCCAAATCTGGGTTGGATGTGATTTGTGGAGCTGCCTCTCTGAGAACATACTTGACGTTTTGGATTTGGAAGTATTTTGTCAGGTGCATGGGTATCTTAGTGGTGGAGTAAAGTTTATTCTAGTAGTCGGGTGTCAACTGTGTCAAACCTCTGGCCCAGAGGTCCGGGCACCTGTAGGCTTCAATGCAGTCTGACAGCGTGTCGCGGGTTCGAATCCCGTTATTGCACGCTGGGAGTGACAACTGCTCTTCCGCATTCCATCAGGAACGTTGAATACCTTTATTATCCCGCGGGGGGAATTCAGTCGCCCCCAGAGGCGGCACATTATTGTCACATCACAGGTTTACAAAAGTTAACCCATTTAGTGCCCCTTATTTATATAAGGGGTGCAGAGTGCCGGCACTTCCTCCCATAGGACTCCGCTCTTAATTTTGTATTATTATTTTGTATTTTGAAGGGCCGGGTGGAAATCTGAAGGTTTTTTTTGGGCCTCAACCCAGATGTAGTTTAGAAAGCAGACAGCCAACATTGGAGTGCTATTTTGCCGTGAAAAATGCCAGCCTTGGGATCAAAATGTATTTTTTCGAGATAATGAGGCTTCTTTGTTGCAATATCAATGTTTGTCCGGACCCCACGGTAAGGAGAAACAACTTTACTGTATGTACAGTATATATCGTGCGTATAGCTGGGATAGGCACTTTATGCAGCCTTTTATATATCGCACGTATACCCGGGATAAGCACTCAATGTGTTGTTAATAAGTGTGTGAAATGTGTTTTCGTATTGTTATTTCCATAGAAATAAGAAAGGGAAGAAGAAGGGGGGGAGCAGAGATCAATCAAAGAAATGATGTAATTGTGAAACTTGTAAACTTAGCTATTAATTCAAACGTCTTAATGGGTCAGCTTCTTCACAATACCCTCATCTAATCAATAACCACAACATTATACAAGCCATCACACCCACAGATATAACAACCTAGATACCTCATTCGCCGCTGCAGTTCAATGGAGCGACGTGTATCGCGGCAGGGTGGGAGGGCAGCTTCCGCGTGCGTCACAGAAACTGAAGTCTGGTAGGCCAGCGTGATAGGTACTGTAGGCCAATCAGAGGCAGGTAGGGGCGGGTCTTTTCATAACCCAGGGTGTGTTTGAATAAACAAACGTCCAGAGTTCACACTTCATGTTCCTATATCACAACGCACCCTGGGTTATGAGAAGATCACAGAAGCCATGACCAAAGATATGACACCGATTAGCACAATGGAAAACATATTCTATGGACTTAATATTATAATTTATTTAAGCTAAAAAACATGTTTTTCCACCAAAAAATCTTCATTATCAATAGTCGTGATAATATTCAGAAACATAATCAGACTCATAATGTTTTGTCCTAACCGTGCAGCCCCTTATCTGCATCTCCCTCGCAATGCATAACACAATGTTTGTGCATAAATATTGTGAATATTGATATATTTATGTATTATTATAATTATTATTTTTTGCTTAATGGGTAATGGGTATGAGGCCCGGCTAAATGCACTTGCAGTGCAGCAGCCTCCGCACAGCACAGGTGAATGGGTCAGAGAGAGAGAGAGAGAGAGAGAGAGAGAGAGAGAGAGAGAGAGACTATGGAATCCACCCACGCTCCATGCCCCTCTGGCCACTACCTCCCAAACAATGGTAGAAAAAAGTGCTAAATTTTTTTTACTTACTTTAAGTAAAAGTATCAATATTGCAATGTAGAAACACTGTTACAAGTAGTAAGTCCGGAATTATAAATGTACACAAAGTACACAAGTATTGGCATTAAAATGTACTTAAAGTACCGAAGTATATAAGTACTCATTGTGGAGAATACACCATTCCAAAATGTATACAAATCCATTTGGAAATAGCAGATCTACAAGCTCACAGCGCGTCACATCGCGACGCATTGTGAGCTTGTAGACCGACTATTTTCAAATGGCCGAAACGTAGGGCTGAAACGTATAGGGCTGAAGTGGGTAATGTATGTTTTGTAGAAGTACAAATATATAATTGTAGTGGAGTAAGAGTATAATATTTGCCTCTGAGATGTATTGGGGTAGAAGTAAAAGTATACTCCAGAAATACCTCACAATTGTACTTAAGTATAGCACTTGAGTAAATGTACTTAGTTACTTTACTCCGCTGAAGCTGGCGTGTCGGCGGGTGTGGTGGAAAAAGTACTCACATTTTGTACTTGAGTAAAAGTATCAATGCTGCAATGTAGGAATACTTTGTTAGGGTGCCCTCACACCAAAATACCTTTGAGAGTGGAATCCGCGTTCCGCCAATGCATTTCAATGAGAGTGAAGCGGTTTCATGCCAGCAGAGGACTTCTGCAAAAAACGCTCCCTTCTCATTGAAATGCATTGGCGGAACGCGGATTCCACTCTCGTAGGCATTTTACGTCTGAGGGCACCCTTACAAGTAAAAGTCCAGAATTCAAAATGTACTTGAGTAAAAGTAAGAAAGTATTGGCATCAAAATGTACTAAATTTACAAAATGTTTGAAAACAAGATCTACAAGATCGGCTATTTTCAAATAGCCAAGGTATAAAATAGGGCTGAAGTGGTTAATGTATGTTTTATAATATTATAATTTATATCTGCAAAGTAACTAGTAACTAAAGTTTTCAAATAAACGTAGTGGAGTAAAAGTACAATATTTGGATCCGAGATTCAGTGTAGTAGAAGTATAAGTATTGGAAATCGGAAATACTCAAGTAAAGTACAATTACCTCAAAAGTGTACTTAAGTACAGTACTTAGTTACTTTACACCACTGTGCAGCAGAGCCCGCTGGTGTTAGCAGGAGTCTATGTGGAGTTCACAGGCCTCCTGCACCTCTGGCCCTACGCAAAACTGCTCTCCTCAAAGAGCCACTCTCTCACCCATTAGGCCTGCCTCGGGCCAAGGAACCATGGCAGTCCAACGTATACCCTGTACTGTTACAGTAGACATACTGTACTCTACAGCACATGTCAATTCCTTCCAAAGAGAATCCCTTGCTATGTCGCTGTGCATCCCATGTAGCGATATTTCAATCTCCATGGCCTACTGTTTTTCTTGCTTTTCTTGCTTAAAGGAGTAGTTCACCCCCAAAATGACTTTTTTTCTATTGATTAATCATGCCATGGAGACTAGAGTTCAATAATATTTTTTGTTTTTTGTCACATTCCTAAGACAAAAATTTGATTTGAGTAAATTTACCCCCATTGATTCCGGATGGGGACCCGTTTCGAAACGGGTCCCCATCCGGAACGAATGGGGGTAAATTTATTGTTATCACATTTTTGTCTTAGGAATGCGACAAAAAACTAAAAATATTATTGAACTCTAGTCTCCATGGCGTGACTAATCAATAGAAAAAAATCACACTCGTGTGAACTGAGCGGTGGTGTGTGTGTGTGTGTGTGTGTGTGTGTGTGTGTGTGTGTGTGTGTGTGTGTGTGTGTGTGTGTGTGTGTGTGTGTGTGTGCCCCCTGTGTGTGTGTGTGTGTGTGTGTGCCCCCTGTGTGTGTTTGTGCCTGGCCTATGCCTGGCCTATCCTGAACAACAGCGCCCCTCCCTTAACATGTGTGGTCAGAAAAGGTTACTGCAGGGCCAGGCTACATACCCGGAGACAGACAGACATACAGACAGACAAACAGACAAACAGACAGACCCACACACACGGCCACGTATAGGAGCGTTGTGACCACCGCTCAAAAAGGCATGTTGGGGGTGAACTACTCCTTTAACATAACTTGTGAAAAGAACAATAGAATAGAATACTATGGACATGTTCACACACCAATCTATGGCTGCCGACTGTTTATTGCGGCCATCAGATTCTAAAACGTAGCGCATTCTGTCCCAATAACCAATGATGCACCTGTCACTCACTTTCAGGATCCTTCCCCGCAGATACACAGCCAGGGCAGGACATTCAGGAAGGCCATGGCTATCCTTGCCCCTCAGTTTGGCCTTGTGCCCCTCAAAAGAATGGCATGAGGCCACAGTGCGATGAGGGGCCGCCTTGCCTGTTGATGTACTGTAGTACATCGTGGTGTTGCTGGTCCTGATCAGTACGTGCCACCCCCAGGATGAAAGGCCCGAAGTGTTTGAGCGCCAGGAACACCGCCATCAGCTCCAGGCAGTTGATGTGGTGTCTCTGTAAGTCGGGGCTCCAAAGCCCCCTTGTTGCGCGCCTCTCGAAAGTGACCCCCCACCCCAAAAGGCTGGCATCCGTAGTGATCACTCGTAGGTGCACTACGTCGCCCATCTCGACGCCACCTGACAGAAAAGTCACGTCCAACTCCCTCTAGCACCCTAAGCGTCCCTAGACCCCACTTTGAGAACCACCGTTCAAAACCACAATCCATTATCACACTCGCAGATATTTATACGGATTGTACCAGTTATTATTATTATTGATGCAGTGTAATTTCCACTATTCCATTGACGTGTTTAACTGCTGTGACATCCTTAAATCCTATCACAAAGACTTACCAGTGTAATTGCCACACACAACACAAATCTGTTTGGGAGGTCTTTAACATGCAGCACAGGCTACTTAATAGCATTCCATATGCCTTTTTATTTGTTGCTTTGTTGTTGCTAGTTTCAATGTCTCCCTGTTTTTGTTTCTTTTTCACTCCCTTTATTTTCTTCTCCCGGAGACATATTACAAGAAGAAAAGAAGCCAGGCTTAAAAAGAAAGAAAAAAAAAGAAAGAAAAAATACCTTTGGTGTTCCTGTGTGTTTTCTAATATTACAAAGTGCTGTAATGAGAAGGAAAACAACACATCACACACAAAAAAGAAGATTTTCTTTCTTGCCTTAGAGGAAGATCGCGGCTCGTCTTCTTGCACCGAAACACGCCTCTAGGACCACTTGTTTCTTCTTTTGTGTCGGCAGGGAGCACTTCCTTGGGACTCGTGGCGACAGGGGAATTGTGGGTAAGGAGAAGTGAGCTACGCTCGTGGCGAGGTGGCAGCGAAGGCGGGAGGGAGGCAGGACACGTTTCAATTAGGGAACAAACACCACACACACAGAGAGAGGAGGAAATAAGCCTCGCCAGCTATTAGCTAAACTTCTGTCTCCCTCGTTTATAGACTTAACTTCATTTGACCTTTCCCCACCCCCCAAAAGAGCCCCTATCCCATGTGTTGTTGCCCTCTTGAACCAACTCTGCCCTTCCTTTATTTTTGGGGGGAGGAGAACAAAATAATAGATTTCATTTGTTTAGAATTCATCTGGGGATATAAAGGAGTTGAGTGTGAGCTCGTGCGGGCGCGCGTGGGTCTTTGTGGAAGGTGATGCTAAGTGTGCCAGCGCGGTCCTGCATGTTTCCATTAGATTGTCATGTTGGCTAATTAGAGAGCGGCAGCATGATTCACCTTGCTAATTAGGAGGACTCTTGCACACCATGTGCCCCGGGGCGGCGGCGGCGTCGAGGAGAAGAGGAGCCCACAGACTCTCTGAGCCTCGCTGTACGAGTCGTCACCCGCCTTCCCTATGAAGATCCCCCCCTATGAAGATCCCCCCCCCCCACACACACACACCCCCCTCTCATCTACCTTCCACTCCTATCTCTCTTCCACTTTCACTCTTCTATCCCTTTTTTGATTTGGAAATGAATAAATCATTCAGATCGTCCTCCCTCTCTCCCTCTCGGAGTGTGAATATCTGAGTTCACGTCTTTTTTTTTCTTCTTCTCTTTCCCGGGATGCAAATTAGACGTGATCAATAGCAGGTGGCGAGCGGCGAATCCTCCCCTTTTAAAAGGAAAAAAAAGAGGAAAAGAGAGCTCGAACAAGAGAGAAGACTGCTAGCCAAAGCACGCTAGCTACGGAGGGGAGACAAAAGCGACAGAGAACATTTAAAGTCGGAAATTTCCCCTTAGATAAGCATTATTTTTAATGATCACCCCGTCGACACCCCGTCGACACTCGACTGTGTAATACCTTCAGAATACGCTTTCCTCATTCCCTTTTGTAAAAAAAAATAATAATAATATATAATTTCTTTTTTGGAAAATGTTTTATACAAATGTTATATTACACATAATGATACTACAATCTCTGCGTGGCTTTCAGGTGCATGGG
This sequence comes from Nannobrachium achirus, assembly GCF_963921795.1. NCBI lineage: Eukaryota > Metazoa > Chordata > Actinopteri > Myctophiformes > Myctophidae > Nannobrachium > Nannobrachium achirus. Next base: position 56,157,128 of record NC_137816.1, read on the forward strand.
TTTTTTCCATTCCAATTTAGCTGCACATTTCTGCAACACATCCTACGCCGGTTTTAATATCTTAGCAAAAAAATAAGTTGCAAACTCTGTGGAACCGTAGGGGTCACGATAGCAGCACTGGCATAATGACCCCGTAGCTGCAGGCAGAGCTGAGAGCGCACAGTAATTGGTCCCTGGCCCTGCTAAGGCTTCTGACAGAGGAAATAGAAAACACAGTGAGCCAAGACCATTGGCACACACGCACGCACGCACGCACGCACGCACGCACGCACGCACGCACACACACAGCTCGGTTTTGAGCTTGTACTGTAGATATGCTACTTATGCTATTTTTTTATTTGAAACCCTGCCAAGTAACACTTTTGGATATACAGATGTGTCATTTTAAAACTTCACACGCCCCTGCCATTGGCAAGACAGTAGATTCCCAGTGGATTGGCAGAACATTGAGCTTGTAGATCAGCTATTTTTGCTATTTGTATGACCTTCTCTGACTTCTAAGTTTAAATCTATATCTATGAAGGTGGATTCAGCTTTTCAATGGGAATGAAGTGCATGGTTTCTTGACATTTGTGGGCCATTTTCAGGACATTTTCAGGAAAAGAGCGGTAAACGCCTGTAGACATGAAACGGATCATCTGTACCCGACAGTGCACTGTGTCAGGGTTACAGATGGATGAATTAACACTGAGGGTTTTTACTGTGTACAGTAGAATACATAACGTACGTATTCTACGTAACACTCTATGGCTGCAAGCAGATTTGCTGTAATATTTAAGTGAGCGAGACAAAATGAATGTAGCTTTCTCTTGTTTTCAAACCTTGACTACTAGTTTTGCTGATTATAATTTCGGAATAATTACATGCTGCGAGCAATGGTCCTGTTACAGTCTCACTGACCAGTGATTTAAAAGCAAGAGTGGCCAAAATAAAACAATCCAGAACATTCAAGGTGTACAGCATCTAACATTTGACCTATCACAGTAGGTGTGGTGATGGAAATAATAAGGTCTGTCTATGCCAGGGTTTTTCTAACTTTTTTGACTCGGGGCACCCCAGAATTATGCTGTTTTTTTTTAAAGATCTTACGTCCAAGTCGTCACCGGGTCAGGGCAGAACATTGTTCCACTCTCGCCTTCGGCGTGTCTGCCGAGTGCAGATGGAAGAGAGACGAGAGTCCCTGATTGGCTGCCTCGCCTCCTCCTTCCAGCTAATTACCTACCAGACACTTTCACGCGAGGAACAGCCTTGAGATACGGCTTGCAGATGTTCACCCAGTGGTGCTCGTGTAGGTGTCAGGCGGATGGAGTATATGAGTAGCACAAATATACCGAGCAAGGGGAACGGTGGTGCAGTCAGTATAGCACTGTCGCCTTACAGCTAGAAGGTCCTGGGTTCGATTCCCACTGGGGACGCTGGGGGGGGGCGTGTTCTCTCCTCCGAGTCATCAGTGCCCAAACCCTAGATGGGGTTGGCGAATGGACCTTTCTGAGTGGAGTTTGCATGTTCTCCCAGGTACACTCACAAAAAAAAAACATGCAGTATGGTCTCTATGGCAGTGGTTCTCAACCTGTGGGTCGGGACCCCCAGGGGGGTCCCCAAATTATTTTGGGGGGTCCCCAGATGATTAACTTGTGTGTGCAACACTGTTTTCTCACTCAACAGTAAACAAACCAACATAAAGTTTAAGTGTATAAAGGGTATTGTGCACATTTCTAAAATGACAATTTAAGGACTTTTAATACCTCTGAAATGGAAAATGTAACATTGGCCAAATTGTCAAATTTTAAAGGCTGAAATTGTGAAAATAGCAGTTCTACATGCTCACAACGCCTCGCAGCGCGAGGCGTTGTGAGCATGTAGATCTGCTATTTTCACAATAGAACCGTGTTATACAAAATGTAATGCCTCAACTCTTAACACTCGTCAGGGTGGGGGGGTCCCCAGTTAAAATATGATTATTTTGGGGGTCCTGGCCTGAAAAGGTTGAGAACCACTGCTCTATGGTGCCTTCCCCTGGCCAGCTGGGGCGCCTGATGGAGAAAAACTGGTTGGAATAACGTGTTCCTTCCACGCGCTACGTCCAGCCAGGGAAGCTCCCCTCTGTCAGGTGAAAAGAGGTACGTGGCTTGGATTGAGGTCAGTCCCTTGTCTCCTCAGGTTGACAGAGGATTTTCACATTGTGACCAAATTGAACTCAATGGACTTTATAATGGTGACGTCACCGAGAATGCTGCTTCCTGATTGGCTATATTGACCGTAATGGGGCGGCATAGCTCAGGGGTAGAGAAACCGTTATTAGAGCACGAAGGGTTCCCGAAAGGTTCCCAGTTCGAATCCGGGCTCCCCCTGAGTTAATGTCGAAGGGTCCTTGGGCAAGACTCTGAACCCCACATTGCTTCCGGTGAGCTGGTTGGTGCCTTGCATGGTTTCCTTCGCCACCGGTGTATGAATGTGTGCGTGAATGGGTGAATGTAATGCACGATCTCTGTAAAGTGCTTTGGATCAAAAGCGCTATATAAATGCACCATTTACCATTTTATTTAATGATATTGTGATGTCATCCTCCACTGATTGGCTCCCCATTAGAGTCAACGGCAACCACACTTGTAATTTCCAAATGCACCTTTCTATTTTATTAGTGTGGTCGCCAGTAGGGCAACCAGACTATTGGTCTAGTCCGGAACACAAACTTTGCGTAAACATAGCCAATCAGGAACCAGCAAAAGCTAAGGTATTGTGATGTCTGATTGGGTGGAGGGTTACATCAGCTGATGAGGAAAAAAAACAAGAACAATAGTCTGGTTGCCCCGCAGGTCAACCAGACTATTGTCTGGTTGACGGGAGCGATTTTATAACGACTTGACTGCGACCGTGAAATCATTTGAAAGTCAGCAGGTGTAAGGCCAGCTATAGACAAGATAAACACAAACTCCCCCCATGCAGCCTATAGGCTTTATATCGTAACTGTCGGGCAGAAACCTCGTATCTCCAAGTTTCAAATGTGTAATTTTTTTCGCAAAGCAAAGCCCTGCTTCATCATACAAGGCCGTCGCACAAAAGTAGTGAAAACAGCCGATCTACAAGAACACAATGCCTAAATCATTTTTAAAATGATAAATACAAAACAAACGGTTTTGGATATACAAGGTTTCCACCCGACAACGACGATATGCCAGGCTCTCATTTCGAGGCAGAAATGCCATCTCTGCTTCCACGGCGCGGCCACGGCTTCCAGTGACGTCACGCAGAGAGGAGTGTGTTCTGCTCCAGCAAGGACATCTGTCTGTAAGCGTCTGGGGGGCCGCGAGGACCCCCTCAGGCTGGCTGCACCGGGAGAGGAGAGGAATGGAGGGAAGGGGGAGAGCCTTTGTTAGAGAGAGCAGAATTAGACAACTGGCCGCCGTTGTCTATTTCTGCTATCTCTAGCAAAGGCTCCTTTGTTGATGTTTATTGATGATGAGCACCTTATCGATCCTGCTTATTGATCCGCGGCTTTTATCAAGACCACTATTGAGCGTATCATTTGTGGAAAGACGTGAGACGACAAATCAGAACTGTTATGTTGTTGTTTTTTTGGCCAGTTGTGAGTATCAGTTCTTGGCAGGTATCAATACACCTTTAGACCGACATTAGTCTAGTAGGAAAGTGGGGTCCACACGCATAGGGTGGGGTCTAACGAGGGTTTTTTCATGATTCTGAATCCATTGCAAGCATTTGTTTTGCACGAAAAACATTCCTTGGGCTAAAAAGGGCCCCACAAAACTATGGTTTGTCATCATACAAGGCCGTCGCACAAAAGTAGTGAAAACAGCAGATCTACATTCTTTGGGTTAAAAATGGGGTCCATTTTTAACCCGAAGAATGTTTTTCGTGCAAAACAAATGCTTGCAATGGATTCAGAATCATGAAAAAACCCTAGTTAGACCCCCTCACATGCTACTTAAAGAAGATTATTTGGGGGGTCTTTTTTTCCTGTATAGTAAGTGAACGGTGCAAGAAATCTACTAGACTACTTGATTGTTTAAACATGACGTCATGGGCTGCTGTGCTCGACAAGCCCAAAGCGTATTGATACCGTGTCTCGATACATTTGTTATCCAGTTTGTAACAGGCTCTGGGTTTTGAGCTCCATCCCTAGTATATAGCCATCTCTGCTACTGGAGATCGTTCCCTCTTTCCCTTCCTTTCCTCGGTTAAAGTCATCACTCCGTGGGCCTTTCCATATTTCCGGCAGGTTTGCATCATGAGCCGAACATGCTGTTCTTTTGTCCGTGTGTGTGCGCGGAGAAGATGGACTCGTTTCTTAAATGTGTTCGGGCACTTGGAAGGGTTTTCACTCGCTTAGCTGGAGGGCAGCAATCGCTTGACTGGTGAAAATGATTCAAGAACAGGGCAAGAGTTGAGCGTATCAATCAATAGAGAGTCCTGCTTGTCCAACTTGACTCCCTGTACACATTTTCTTGATTTATATAGAATATTATAATTGCGACCGTAGCAATTACTATGAAAGTGGCCAAGACGGAAATCATTTGCAAGTGTGACTCGCGTCACGGTAACCACACTTGCAAATACATTCTGTGCCCGTTTATGCCCATATATGGAGATCTCGGATGTCATCAATATTATAGGGCATATCTGGGAATGCCCATATATGGACATATTGTGTCCGTCTCTGTTTTCAAGGGCAAGGTCGCTTTATCTCTCTTAGGGCGTCTTACTGGTGTATATTGTATTTATGTAGAGTCCGACAGACTGGAACCACTTGTATTTAAGCAACTTCAGCAACTTTAAATCCATTTAGGCCTGACCTAAGTTTTCTGAAAAATGTAAAATATTATTCAAAAATGACAAAAAACAAATATGTTGCTACATACTGTACATGTACTGTGTACTACACTAAAATGTGTTCCTGGCCTGAATGGCAGCAGCACCACTAACGGGTGGTAACGGTTCCGTAACTCTTGAGCTGAGAGTGTACAGTACAAACTGACCTGTATACTGTATATTGTGACAAAAGAAATCGCGATTTACGATATTATTGTGATAATCAAAATCCATTATCCTGGGGCGGAACATTTGCCAAAAAATAGCAGATCTACACGTTGTGAGCTTGTAGATCGGCTATTTTTTTGGTAAAGACACTTGAAAGAGAGTGAAAAAAGGACTGTATCAAGTACATACATGTATATTACCAGTAATACTGAGAGTCAGGTCGCATGTAACCTCATGGTGGCGCTGGAAGAGGGGCATGTGAGAAATGAGGGGGGGAGGTTGTGGTATGCCAGCCAAGGAGTGTGTGTGCAAAGTTTGGCATGGATAGGGGCAATGGTGCCGGAGATAAGAGTAGGGCCAAAAGTGTGACGTGACGTGACGGACAGACAGACAGCCGGTGGTGCTTTTCATAGTAACTTGCGACCTGACGGTCGCAATAAGTACCTTTTACGAATTATAGAGGGTTTAAATGGTACCGGATATGCAGCTCGGCAAATAAAGGTGAATTGATCCCAATGCATGACGGAGGACGATATCACGATATATTAAATCTCCACGATACGATTATCGTGGGTGTTTTTTTTATCACGATAATATCACTTATCGACCCATCCCTGTATACGGGTTCCATTTCGTTCCATTTGTACACTCCGTTTGTCCGTGGTCGCTGCACATCAAACTCGGGGACCCTTTGAACATTGCCAGGGTTTAAAACATCGCCGATCCAAACGACAAACAGAACATTCCGATCCAGCTGCCAGCCGGCTGAATGGATGGTCGTCATTTTTAAAGGTGGGCTGCAGCAGCTAGCAGCAGCAGCCATGGCACCAGATTGGGATCACAAATCCGTCTCTCGGCGTCGCGTCGGGCCCCCTCTTCGGTGACGGGAAGAAGGCAGCGCAGACTGCGGGGTTGCAGATGGTGAAATGAGGTCTGCATTTATCATACAGCCATAAATCTGAAATGCAGGCAGTTTGCTGCGGGCAACTGGGAGAGCACCATGCCTGGTGCCAACTGCCAGGCAAGAGATGCCGGCATCCTGGTGCCTTTAGTGAGATAGCAGACCTATCTCTCATCGCCAGGGACGGGCAGAGAGTGTTAGAGAGGCAGGGTCTGAAATTTCTTAAAGGGCCTTTTGGGGAAAATATTGAAAATAGCAGACCTCCTTGTGAGCCTGGAGGTCTGCTATTTTCCGTACTTGATACCACACAAAACGACGCATAAAAAAGGCAATACTGGAGATGTGGCGTAACGGCATGGATTTCTACACAGAGAGGGCAATTATTCTTTCAACATAAGGTGATGCATTCAAGTTCAGGCAATTATTTGGAATTGGAAAGAGTGCATTTTGCAATTCTTTCACCATAGTGAAACTATGGTCTGGAGAGGGCACTTTTTACAGACGGATAAAAGGGCAGGGGCTCAAGCCCCTTTTTATGTGTGCACGTGCCTTCCCTTCAGTGAGATAGCAGACCTATCTTTCATCGCCTCTCTCTCTCTCTCTCTCTCTCTCTCTCTCTCTCTCTCTCTCTCTCTCTCTCTCTCTCTCTCTCTCTCTCTCTCTCTTTCCATCTGTTTTTCATTCTCCTCCAGGGTTGGGTATCAGTATTGATGATATATGCCGTATCGATATTGTGATAGAAGCCTAGATATCGTCGGGATACTTTGGATACCGTAATGTTTTGTGACATGTGGCATAATTGTTGTCTTTTTTTAGTAATGTTTGTGACATGTGGCATAACTGTTGTCTTTACTAGGGCCCAAGGTGGAGGGGCCTTAATTATTTTATACTTTAGCTATTGAAAAATAGCAGATCTACAAGCTCACAGCGCAGCACTCGGTGCCGTGAGCTTGTAGATCTGCTATTTTTTGAAAAGTCGTGAATATATGTATTTTTAAGCGAACATTTGTATCTCAAATTTTGCTTCTGGGGGGTCCCTGGAACTAAATATTTTGAGATGGGGGTCTGTGGCCAAATACATATCATTTTGGGGGTCCTTCACATGAAAAAGTTTGAGCACCACTAATATAGAAACATAGGTTTAAAAAAAAAAAACTTAGAAGGATTTGAAATATTATATAAGACAAATTTTCAAGATTAAAAAAAAAATAGCAGATCTACAAGCTCGCAGCGCTGCACTCGCTGCGAGCTTGTAGATCTGCTATTTTTCAATAGTTAAAGCACAAAACAATTGTGCGGGCCTGCGGGGGCCCGCATGTAAAAAGCGAAAGCCCTGCTTCATCGTACAAGGCCGTCGTACAAAAGTAGTGAAAACAGCTGTTTTCACTAGTTTGAATCATTTTTTTAAATGATAAATGCAAAACGAACGGTTTTGGACATACAAGGTTTCCACCCGACAACGACGATATATAAACATCAATATAAAATAGTTTATGAAAGCATCCACAATATTGATGTTGTAATATATATATATATATATATATATATATATATATATATATATATATATATATATATATATATATCAATCATGATATTAGATATTGTCCACATCGCCCACCCTACTCACAGACCAGCTCAACCTATCTTAATCCCCCCACACACAAACACACACACACACACACACACACACACACACTCACAACACACACACACACACACACACACACACACACACACACACACACACACACACACACACACACACACACACACACACACACACACACAGAACTAAGGATTCACACACACACACAGAACTAAGGATTCTTTCAGGTCAAGCCTGTGTGGCCCCTAAGGGATTATTTGGGTAAAAAGACTGTAAAGTTAAGTAAAACATGACCCCCCCCATTTAAAACACACACACAGTGAATTCATTTCATGACGTGAGATTGTATTGTCATTGATGATTGTTGCCTGTAATTTCTGCCAGCAGAACTAGACACTGTTTTGTGCTTGTTACATTAAAAGGACAGCAGAGGGCGCTGTGAGGTTGACTGTGAGGTTGACTGTGAGGTTGAGTGAGCAACATGTGCTCTTACGTGAAACCGGAAACTGTATTCATATCAGATCAGTCTAGTCAAGACGTCAGTCAGACACTGCTGAATGTAAACTATATGTTTCAACTGTGTTTCACAGGTAAGAGCTACTATGAGGACAAAGGAGTATAAAATGCATAAATGAGTAACTGAATGGGCAGATGGGCAGATAGTTATAAAAGTGTGTTGTTATGATGAGAGTGAGTTTACCCTTGTGTTTACCATTAGCATTTAGCAGGCTAACACTACAACACAGAGACAGCCACTGTGATTAAGGGAGGACTGAAATGTTTATACAATAACCAACATAATCTGTGCAGGTTGCTAATACAGTGTTGGTGTGTTTTGGAGGATAAATGAATATATGGAGTTTGAATATATGAATGTTGGCTGTTTGTTACATTTGCATCATAAAGCTTAGTATTACTGTAAGTGAATGATTATTGCACTGAGAGAGTGTTTATTGAAAATATATTGTTCAATGCTATTTTTGAATTTAACTATTGTCATGGTGCAGTTGGACAGGAGGAGTATATTGCTTTGAGCAGCTATAATGATTGATTGTCTATGTACTGTTACTGTATTAACGTGAAACCGGAAACTGTATTCATATCAGATCAGTCTAGTCAAGACGTCAGTCAGACACTGCTGAATGTAAACTATATGTTTCAACTGTGTTTCACAGTTACCCCACTACCTGGAAACTAAAATAAATGTGTTGCACCTTACTGAAGAGCCTTCTTCATTACATGTGTGTAACATATTTGGCGAGCCTAGCCCAAGAGGAGACACCAGAGGTCTCATAAAAAGCCGAACCTTCATCAACCTTCTGTGAGATGGATAACAGCCAGCTCCTACGTGATCGAGTGAGTGCAGCCCTATGGCAGCTGAGGGAGGAGGTTCTCATGGATGTCTGCATGCACATGAAATGTGTTGGCCTGGACAGTGGAGACCACCGCAGTAGGACCAGAAGGGCACTCATCAAGACGGCAGAGAGCAGGATGGACCAGATCGAGAAAGATGAGGAGGAGGAGGAGATTTGCCAGTATCTAACTGGTGTACTAAAATATATGGAGGACAAAGAATGCCCTCATCAAGAAAAAGAGAAATCCCTAGAGGAGCCTGCTCAAACGAAAGGACTTGAGGAAAAACACTTCTTGCCTAACAAACCTCCCCAGAAGACCACAGCCTCTCCACTCAAGAGCCGAGCAGAGCCAACATACACACTGCCTGAAGTAACATTGAGGAGGGAGTTTAAAATATGTGGGCAAATTGGAGAAAGTGGACAGAAGGAGAAATTATCCTATCTCAGCTTAGTCCGCCAGATTGAGATGGGGATGGAAAAAGGACATACAGAGGCTGAGATTGTGGAAGCTGTGATCAGGGCTGTCAGTCCAGGGCTTCCCTTGAGAGACATGTTGGAGATAAAGCGTGGGCTGACCCTCACATCACTACTCACCATCCTGAAGGGTCATTACAAGGTCGACAGCTCCACCGACCTCTACCACCAGCTTATAAACATCTCCCAGGATCCTAGAGAAACCCCCCTGAACTTTGTATTCCGGGCGATTGAGCTGAAGGAGAAACTGTTGTGGCAAGCAGCAAATGAGGAAAGTGATGATGACCAGTACAGCAGAAAAACCATTCAGCGCAAGTTCCTCCGCTCAATTGAAACTGGACTATTGAGTGACTCTGTGAAATTCCATATTCTGCCCCACCTCAGAGATGTGAGCACGACGGATGAAGAACTAATACAGATAATAAATGAAGCCGCCAAGGTTGAAAATGAGAGGCAGGAGAAACGGAAACGGGGCAATGCTTTTAAGAATCCCAAAGTACAGGAACTACAGTCCGAACTTCAGACAGACACCACACCAGCTCAAAGCCCACACACACCAAAGGAGTCCAATTTAGCAGTGGCAGTCAAAACAGTGAAAGGAAAAGAGACTAAAACTGACAGCATTAATGCACAGCAGATCATGGAAGAGCTTCGCACAGAAATGAAGCAGATGCTCCTCTCAGTAATGGAGACAAACCGCCGCCCTCCTGTACAGAGGCAGAGAGAGAGAGGATGCCAAAAATGCCGAGAAGATGGGGTGGGTGAAGATTGTTCACACTGCTTCAAATGTGGGCAAGAGGGCCACGTCTCGCGTGGATGTAGAGTACAGAGAGCATCGTCGGGAAACGACCAGGGGCTACCGAGGCGGGACTACCGGTAGTTCTAAATGAAGTGTCCCAAAGCAACCAGTCTCCAGCCAGCCCCACAACTCTGACCATGACAGCACCCAGAGAAATGGCAGCCGAGGCCTCATCAGCTGTGAATTCAGTTCAGTATCTACCCCCCAAGCATCAGTCAAGGTTAGTGGGTCTTATTGGAAACAGATGTATGGTGGACTGTATTATGGACAACCATCCAGTTAAAGTATTGTGGGACACGGGGGCACAGTCCAGCATAGTAAATGAGCCCTGGCGACAGACACACCTACCCCACACAGTTACCCGCCCTATTTCAGAGCTCCTGGAGGGGGAGACCCTTACAGTCCTCGCTGCCAATGATACCCCCATCCCCTATATTGGCTGGATTGAGGTCAGCTTCCGGCTGGACAGCAACTCTCACATGACAAGCAACCTACAAGTGCCAATACTTGTGTCAAGCGATCCAGCAGTTGCCTGTGACCCCATCATAGGCTATAATGTCATCGAGGCCATCATCAACCGACATGAGGGGAAGACTAAAGATGGAAGAAAGCAGCTAACACACAAAGTGAGTAAAGCATTTGCCATAACAGTGAAAACTGCTCAGAATGTGGTGAAGCTCATGCAGAACAGTGTTTCAGACCAAGAGACTGGCGTGGTGCGCACAGGTGGAAAAGTGGTGTTTTTGCCAGCCAATCAAGTCACTAATGTCTACATCCGAGCACATGTGAGCGCACACGCTAGAGGCCTCGACATGCATTTTTCACCTGACGTACTTAACCCCACACCGGAGGGCGTGGTCCTCAATGAAGTGCTGGTGCAGGTCCCAGAAAAGAAAGTACCGTATGTACCAATACCCATGACAAACACCACAAACCACATCATTTGCCTGGACCGTCACCAAGTTATTGGACACCTTGAATCGGTCAAAACAGTGTACTCAGCAGCCATTCAGACCAAAGACCAGCAGCCATCACCTGAACAGACAGACCAAGAGCCCAAGGCCAACAGGGCAGCAGGCATTTCACACCCTCCACCACAGTCCATTAACAAGCAAGAGGCGAGACCAGTGACATGGGACCCCCCTGTTGAACTCAACCACCTTCCAGAGGGGCAGCAGAGAGCGGCAAAGACAATGTTGAGAGAGGAGTGTCAGGCCTTTGCATTCGACAGTGATGATGTAGGCTACATACCCTCTCTTCAGATGCATATCACCCTCAACGACACCAGTCCAGTACAAAAGACCTACATGTCTGTTCCAAAGCCTCTGCACAATGAAGTAAAAGAGTACCTGCAGGATCTGTTGAACAAGGGGTGGATCACTCCATCACGGTCACCATATTCATCGCCAGTGGTATGTGTCCGGAAGAAAGATGGTAGCCTGCGCCTCTGCTGCGACTACAGAGACCTGAACCGCAAGTCAGTGCCAGACCGGCATCCCATACCAAGGATCCAGGACATGCTGGATGCACTGGGGGGAAGCTCATTGTTTTCGGTGCTGGATCAGGGGAAGGCTTACCACCAGGGCTCCCTTGATGAAGCGAGCCGTCCACTGACGGCCTTCATCACGCCCTGGGGGCTCTATGAATGGATGCGCATACCGTTTGGCCTGAGCTCTGCCCCTGCGGAATTCCAGAGGAGCATGGAACATTGCCTGGTTGGCCTGAGAGACAGGGTCTGTCTCCCATACCTAGATGACAACCTGGTACACAGCAGCAGCTTTGAAGAACACCTGGAGCATGTCCGTTTAGTCCTCCAGCGCTACAAAGAGCATGGCGTTAAGTTAACCCCAAAGAAGTGTGAGTTGTTTAAATCCAGTGTGCGGTTTCTTGGCAGGCTGGTGACAGGAGAAGGCTACACCATGGACCCTGTGGAGATGGCGCCTGTGATGAACCTGAAGGAAAGGACAATTGCCACTGTCGGTGATCTGCGCCAGGTGCTAGGGTTCCTATCGTATTATAGGCCTTATATCCCCAATTTCTCCCGCGTGGCCCTTCCACTGTACAGCCTACTAACTGTCCCAAGCCCCGAAGAGCACAAGCCTGACCCACCAGCAGCAAGACACAAGAAAACCGTAAAGAACAAGAAAGGTCAGTTACCATCACGTGCACCCATACAGTGGACCAGCTCTCACCAGGAAGTGCTGAACCAGCTGATTGACGCCCTCACAAAGCCCCCTGTCCTGGGATATCCTGACTTCACCCAGCCCTTTGTGTTACATTGCGACGCATCCCAGGTTGGTTTGGGTGCTGTATTGTATCAGCGTCAGCAGGGGAAGATGAGAGTGATAGCGTATGGCTCCCGCACCCTGAGTCCATCAGAGAAGAGGTACCATCTGCATTCGGGGAAGCTGGAGTTTTTAGCATTGAAGTGGGCCATCTGTGAGCGGTTCCGTGACTACTTGTTCCATGCTCCATCATTTGTGGCTTACACAGACAACAATCCCTTGACTTATGTGCTCACCACTGCAAAACTAAATGCTACAGGGCACAGATGGGTGGCGGAGTTAGCAGATTACAACTTCACCATACGCTATCGCCCCGGGAAAAACAACGCAGATGCTGATGGGTTGTCTCGGATGCCTTTGGACATAGAGGACTACATGAGAAGCTGTACTGCGGAGGCAAGTCAAGATGCAATCAGTGCGTCCATGGAAAGCGTAATGGTGGAAAGGATAGCCCCGCTCCAAGGCATTGGAGTGGTCCACATCAACGCCTTGAGCCTTGTGAAAGACTGTGAGACTGGTCAGCCTCTCACTTCAGCCCAAATATGCAAAGCTCAGGAAGAGGATGAAATCATATCCAGAGTCCTTTGGTACAAGTCACAGAACAGGAGACCCAGTAGAACTGAGATGAGAACAGAAAACACTGCTGCAGCTACGTTACTCAAACAGTGGCTAAAGATCCACGTAGATGAGGATGGTGTCCTGCGCCGCAGAACCTCTCTACGAGAACAGCTGGTGATTCCCAAAGCCTACTGCCCACTGGTTTTCAAAGAACTGCACCAGGACATGGGCCACCTAGGTGTGGAGAGGACGCTTGACCTCATCCGAGAGAGGTTCTACTGGCCACAAATGCACAAAGAGGTAGAACATTTCGTTACTAGTGTGTGTGATTGTCTTAAAAGGAAGAAACCGAGCAAGCAGACCCGTGCACCTTTGAGACCTATCCATACCACCTATCCATTTGAATTAGTCTCAATAGACTTTCTCCATTTGGACAAATGCAAGCATGGCTATGAGTACATATTGGTGGTCATGGATCATTTTACGAGGTTTGCACAAGCCTATGCTACAAAGAACAAGGCGGCGAAAACAGTGGCAGAGAAACTCTTCAACGACTTCGCACTCAAGTTTGGTTTTTTCAATCGTCTACACCATGACATGGGGAAGGAGTTTGAGAACAACCTGATGGCCAGGCTGAAGGACCTCTCAGGCATCCAGGGCTCCCACACGACACCTTACCACCCACAAGGAAATGGGCAGGTTGAGAGGTTTAACCGTACCCTATTGTCAATGTTGCAGACCCTCGAAGACAAAGAGAAGGAAGATTGGAAAGAGTCCTTGGCTAAAGTTGTCCATGCCTACAACTGTACAAAGAATGAGGCAACAGGTTTTACGCCCTACTACCTCCTCTTTGGAAGATCGCCTCGCCTGCCAATCGATCTTCTGTTCAATCTCAAAGTTAATGAGGCCCATGACACCTATGAGGACTATGTGAGTCGCTGGAAGAAGGGAATGCAAGAAGCATACCAGATAGCCGCCCGTACAGCAGACAAAGGGGCAGCTCGGGGAAAAGCTCACTATGACAGGAAGGTGCAGGGGAGGGACCTTGAACCCGGCGATCGAGTTCTTATTCGCAACCTGACCCCAAGAGGTGGGCCTGGGAAGATCCGGTCATTTTGGGAGAACCAAGTCTACAGAGTCAAAGAAAGGAAGGGTGACAACAGCAGCCCAGTCTATCATGTCATCCCAGAAAATGGCAAAGGAAGGGACAGAGTGGTCCACAGAAATCTCTTGCTGCCGTGTGACCACCTACCCTTAGAGCAGTCACCAGACAAGTCCCATCAGCCACAGCGAGACCCACAGAGCTCAACAAAGAGGAAGAGGAGACCACAACGTGGAGAGCTGCAACGTCCAGAGTCCGGCGGTGATTTCGACGATGACGCCGACGATGACTACGGTGATACCTACAAGTGGCGTCTAAGATCCAGCAGCAGAAACCAGCCGAGTCAACAGTGGTTGAATCCTCAGGCAGAGCCGTTCCAGCCACACCAGAGTCCTCAGCATCTCTACATTGAAGAGGATGTGCCACTACTTATTGAAGAGGATATGCCACTACGAATTGAAGAGGATATGCCACTACAAATTGAAGAGGATTTGCCACTACAGTCGCCGAGACCTGAACCAGACCTGGACAGTCATGTGGGTGGTGAGTTAGAAGCAGACCAGTCCCAACCGGTAAGACAACACCCACAGAGACAGAGGCATCGGCCAGTGGTACTGAGTTATGACACATTAGGTCAGCCTTCTTTGATCACCAGACATTGTGTCATTAGAGACACTCAGGGTAGTGAATGGAAACCCTTATGGCGACCATGGACTGTTGAGGGACCATGTTGAATTGAACATTACCAGAAATGTCAGGAGACATTTAATTTTGTGGGGGAGAGTGTGGCCCCTAAGGGATTATTTGGGTAAAAAGACTGTAAAGTTAAGTAAAACATGACCCCCCCATTTAAAACACACACACAGTGAATTCATTTCATGACGTGAGATTGTATTGTCATTGATGATTGTTGCCTGTAATTTCTGCCAGCAGAACTAGACACTGTTTTGTGCTTGTTACATTAAAAGGACAGCAGAGGGCGCTGTGAGGTTGACTGTGAGGTTGACTGTGAGGTTGAGTGAGCAACATGTGCTCTTACGTGAAACCGGAAACTGTATTCATATCAGATCAGTCTAGTCAAGACGTCAGTCAGACACTGCTGAATGTAAACTATATGTTTCAACTGTGTTTCACAGGTAAGAGCTACTATGAGGACAAAGGAGTATAAAATGCATAAATGAGTAACTGAATGGGCAGATGGGCAGATAGTTATAAAAGTGTGTTGTTATGATGAGAGTGAGTTTACCCTTGTGTTTACCATTAGCATTTAGCAGGCTAACACTACAACACAGAGACAGCCACTGTGATTAAGGGAGGACTGAAATGTTTATACAATAACCAACATAATCTGTGCAGGTTGCTAATACAGTGTTGGTGTGTTTTGGAGGATAAATGAATATATGGAGTTTGAATATATGAATGTTGGCTGTTTGTTACATTTGCATCATAAAGCTTAGTATTACTGTAAGTGAATGATTATTGCACTGAGAGAGTGTTTATTGAAAATATATTGTTCAATGCTATTTTTGAATTTAACTATTGTCATGGTGCAGTTGGACAGGAGGAGTATATTGCTTTGAGCAGCTATAATGATTGATTGTCTATGTACTGTTACTGTATTAACGTGAAACCGGAAACTGTATTCATATCAGATCAGTCTAGTCAAGACGTCAGTCAGACACTGCTGAATGTAAACTATATGTTTCAACTGTGTTTCACAGATACCCCACTACCTGGAAACTAAAATAAATGTGTTGCACCTTACTGAAGAGCCTTCTTCATTACATGTGTGTAACACCTGCAGAGCTGTCTATGTTTGTGTGTGTGTGTGTGTTACTGTTTACCCATGTATGTGTGTGTGTGTGTTTGGCCAAAGCCTAACAAAGACAGCATTGATGTCAACAATAATCAGCACCTCCAGCCCTGTTAGCTTGATCTAGCTACACCACCCTGATCCCCACAACACCACCCTAACTGCTCTCCCATTTCGTCCTCTGTTTGGAACGGCTCTGCCTTCAGTTGATTGACACCCTCAACTCAACCCCCCCCCCCCCCCCCAACATAACGTTAAATATCGTCGTTGTCAGGTGGAAACCTTGTATGTCCAAAACCGTTCATTTTGTATTTATCATTTTAAAAACGATCTAAACTTGTGAAAACAGCCGATCTGCAAGCACACACCGCCTCGCATCGCTGGCTTATTTGCGTCTGTCTGCTGCCATTTTCTCCTTTTCTGTGTTGTGTTCGGCGTGTTAGCGAGATGCGTACGGACGGTATCGCTGTGCTAAATGTGGAGTGGCAAGGCTCCTAAATGGCACGCGTCGCCCCGGGGCTTTTGTTTGGGGGGGTTGGGTGGAGGGGAGGGGGGAGGGGGAGGATCAAATCACAGATAACTGCGTGCACGTTTCAGATTGCCAGAGTTCATACACCAAAGCAACCTTTTCTTTTTCTTTTGTCTGATTTATACTGGGTTGCGCGCCGGTCTCGCGTATTGAAGATATCGCCGTTGTCGGGTGAAAACCTTGTATGTCCAAAACCATTCGTTTTGTGTTTATCATTTTAAAAACTATCTAAAATAGTGAAAATAGCTGATCCGCAAGCACACAACGCCTCGCACCGTAGTTCGGCTATTTTCACTAGTCCTGTGTGACATTCTTGTGTGATGAAGCAGGGCTTTACTTTACGAAAAAACGTAAACATTTGAAACTTGGAGATACGAGGTTTCTGCCCGACAGTGACGACGATATAGTAGCTACACACGGTCACAAGGCCGTTTTCGGTGCGGAGAGACGCACGCACGCGACCGAATCAATCGTCCGAAATCAACAGATTTCACACACACACACACACACACACACACACACACACACACACACACACACACACCTCCTGGTCCCACAGCAACAATACGTATGGTAAACATGCCTCACACACACAGAGCAGCGGCCTGCTGGACGCACGCTGAGAGATAACATAAAAGAACATGAAAGAACATGAAACAGCAACATTGATTGTCCTTGTTCACTACCATCCTATGTCTCTCTTTCTCTCTCTCTCTCTCTCTCTCTCTCTCTCTCTCTCTCCCCCGGTGGGCTGAAGCTGCTGGCCATGCATTCCTGGTAGTACTGTATGGATGGGACTGATAGGCATGTGCTTGCGCTGCGTGCGTGCACACACACTCATGTTCATGAACACGTTTGTGTGTGTGTGCCTTGGTGTTTGTGCGTGTGTGCGCGCATATGCTCAAATACTCATGCATGTGAGTGTGTACGTGCCTATGTGCACGTGTGTGCGTGCATGAGTGTGTGTGTGTGTGTGTGTGTGTGTGTGTGTGTGTGTGTGTGTGTGTGTGTGTGTGCGTGTGCGTGTGCGTGCGCGTGCACATGCGAGTGCGTGTGAGTGTGTTTGTGAGTGTGTGTGTGCGTGAGTGTGTGAGTGTGAGTGTGAGTGTGAGTGTGTGTGTGTGTGTGTGTGAGTGTGTGAGTGTGTGTGTGTGTGTGTGTGTGTGTGTGTGAGTGTGTGTGTGTGTGTGTGAGTGAGTGTCTGTGTGTGTGCTGCCTCCAGGCCCAGCATAAAGGGCAGATCCTCTAGCCATGCTGCATAGCTCTCCTCCTCCACGGCCCCCCAGGCCAGACATGACATTACCCCAGGCTGTGAACCCCCCTCCGTACATCACACACTGTCTGAAACATCACCCCCCCCTGACGGCAGTTCGCCTAATGTCTGACAACAGGCGGCCATTTTGTATCTGGGGGGGGGGGGGGGGGGGGGGTTCTGTTGGAAGAAAGGGCGGATGTTTCACAGGAAGGTTAACGGGAGACTGACGAGAGTCTGAAAATTGGACTACACAAATGATAATACGTACAATATAGCGCTTTATATCGTCGTGGTCGGCACAAGATCTACAATCTCACAGCGCGGCACTCGCTGCTGCGCTGTGAGCTTATATATCTGCTATTCTTTTAATAGTAAAAGCATAAAATAATGGTTAAAGCTGTGACAATCTAACGTAAGTAACAAAGATGCATTTACCAGCCTTGATGGTTTTAAAGGGTGACCCATTTCACCTCTGTGTCCCTCACAGATGCAGCAGCAGGAACTGGCCCAGATAAGACAGAGAGACGCCAACCTCACGGCGCTCGCCGCCATCGGTCCCCGAAAGAAGCGCAAGATGGATTCACCGGGAAGCACCTCGTCAGGGGCCGAGGTAAGAAGAATGCACTCGATTTATTTAAGCACTCTTCAACCCGGCGTCCTTATTTTTTTGGGCAGACATGACATCTGACATCTTTTACTCTTCCCTACATCTTTCCCTGATCTTTTTACTTTTAAGTCGTTTCCCCTCCTCCCCCATTGTCGTGCCTGATTTGCCAGTTGTTAAATGACACGATGTCACACCTGGCACCGTTCCGCACCTGGTGCCCCTTTTCTCCCCTGTCTTTCCACTGAGGTTGCCAATGGCAGACCCTTTGGAATCCTCTGATGTCCCATCATCTGTAACCAGGGGTGTCGCACCAAATTCTGGGCCCTGGGTACAAGGATTCACTGTGGGGCCCCTGTGCTTTAATTGAAAAATAGCAGATATACAAGCGCCGAGTGCCGCGCTGTGAGCTTGTAGATCTGCTATTTTTGAAAAATCGTGAAAATCTTTGAATATTTCAAATTGCTTCTAAGGTTTTTATGTCAGTGGTGCTCAAACGTTTTCATGTGTATTTGGCCACGGACCCCCATCTCAAAATATTTTGTTCCAGGGACACCCCAGAAGCAAAATTTGAGTTACAAATATTGGCGTAAAAAATACATATATTCAAAGATTTGCACAAATCTTTTACGACTTTTCAAAAATAGCATATCTACAAGCTCACTGTGAGCTTGTATATCTGCTATTTTTCAATAGCTAAAGTATAAAATAATTAAGGCCCCTCCACCTTGGGCCCTAGTAACTCAGTCCCCCCCCCCCCCCCCTTGTGACGCCCCTGTCTGTAACTATAAGTGAAACATACAGTATCTGTAGTTAAAAATGTCTACCCTCTGTATAAAAGAGGGATGGAGTGGTTAAAGGATTGAACCGGGTTCGTCTCTTACTTTGTCTTCTTTTTTTATCTCCTGGAGGGAAAATTGCGTTGAAATTTTGGATTAAAATTGGGCCATAAAAATAGCTGACTGGTGACTAGTGACTACAAGATGGATCTAGAACACTCCACCATCATATTTTTTTTTTCTTAATTAATAATAATAATTGATCCTCTTGGCAATCCCGCAACCACTCGTGTGCAGAACACTTATTGGTAGTTTCTCATAGAACTGATGTTTGGAGCTTGTCTTCTCAGCCTTAGCAACAGGTACTGTAGTCACCATATGTGTCCCAGCACCCCCAGCAGCTAGTCATCTCGGGGACTGTCATTATTCCCTGTAGCCAAAATGATTTTTTTTTTTTTTTGCTCTTTTTTTTTTTATGCCACAACAGCATCTCATAATATCTAGGCTACATTTCACTTAAACGCCAGAGCTTAACTCTGCATGTAAATAAGACTTTTTTAAATTAATGTGAGAGATCGGTACATAATTCTGTTAGTCCTCCCAGTTTATATTAGCTAAAATGCTAACTAGCCAGCCTTTGTTAGCCGTTTGTAGCCAAATGCGGTAATATCGGGACTCCATTACTTAGCGAAGCAACCCACAGTATTTATCCCATTAATTTAATGCCACGTGTGTTCCAAATGAACAATTATTAACCACGTAATGTATGATTTTGTGTATTATTATTTATTATTCTTCCGCCGTTCTTCCGCTGTTTCTTCTTCTACGCTGGTGAAATGATCCGTTCCTGCCTGGAGGCGTCTGTGACGTATGCGTTTGTCTTCTGTGAAGCTCCGGTGCGGAAGCTTCCTTTGTCACTGAGTTAGCTTAGCATTGAATAGATCAGCGTCGTCCTAAACTATCTAATTCTAACGTTCAGGGTGTTTGTTTTTTTGGACAATAAATTGACAGCCAAGAAAACATGGATGGAATGCAATCGTTCACTCGCCGTCGGAAAGTTGACTTTAGAGTAGACTATTCTGGTTGACTGGCTATGAGTGGCTAACGGCTAACGCTAGCTAGCGTTAGCTAGCGCTAGCTGCAGCGCTAGCTGCAGGCTATAAACAAATAAAACGTGACACAACTCTATTGTTGCTCTCTTCTACAAGCTCACAACGCGAGGCGGTTAAGCCTGTAGATTGTGTTTTATTATCAGGTCAAATAATCCTTCTGACGTTACACAAAGTTACACAAACACTGATTATGCTACATTTAGCACAGTTAGCCTGCCCCTGTTGCACACGTCATAAATTCACTTCAACCTCGTGTTGAGCAGTTAATCCTATTTGCTACGTACGTCTACAAAAACCTTCATATTTCAAAGATAACGTGCTTACTGAAGTCTCACAGATGTCACAGTATGGTACGCTCAAGCAGAATTACCCGTATCTTTCGTATTGTTTAATAAACTGCATTTTAATCCGATCAGATGCCATTTTCTGTTGTTTTTCAGCCGTGCGACCCCATCGGTTGCGAGGTGTACTGCACTTAGATACATTAATACCTTTTTAAGGAAACAACGACCGATCGGATTAAAATGCTCCTCATTAAATAATACGATCATTACGGGACATTCTGCTGGAGCGTACCCTATGGTGACATCTGTGAGCCTTCACTAAGCAATTTATCTTTGTAATCTGACCGTTTGTGTAGACGTATGTAGCAAATTGGTTAAACTGCTTCACGGTTGGCGCACTGTAGCGTCTTTACATTTAGCCCAATAATGCTTGAGATGCTGTTGTGGCATTATCTTTTTAGAGAGCAATAACTAAAGTTTAAAACATACATAAACCACTTTAGCCCTATGTTATACCAAGGCTATTTGAAAATAGACGATCTACAAGCTCACAATGCATTGCGGTGCGACGCGTTGTGAGCTTGTAGATCTGCTATTTTCAAACATTTTGTACTTTTACTTTTGGTACTTTAAGTACATTTGGATACCAATACTTTTGTACTTTTACTCAAGTACATTTTTTATTCTGGACTTTTACTTGTAACAGAGTGATTCTACATTGCAGAATTGATACTTTACTTTATTATAAAATGTTGGTACTTTTTCCACCACTGTGTAAACGTTTGTGTTCTCATGCCAATAAAGCTTCTTTGAATTGAAGATTGAATTGAAGATTGCTCCCCATGTGGCGGAGTCAGGTCATTGCAGGTTAGAAATTTATTTAAAACTTGAATATCTCAAAAGTCCTATTTCAGCATGGCATCATTCTATAAGCCATATCTTCAAAACTGTTGGGTCAATCTCCACAACCAATATATCATTTTGTAGCTATGATCCCCAGCTTTCAAATGAAATGAAAAAATGAAAATGAAAAAAATTGCAATGACTGGCTCCTGGGGAGATTGGGACACATATGGTAAAAGATTTGACGCTACGGTGTCGTGCGCCTCATTTACACACAGCCTATGTTTGTTATGCGCCTGGACAAGGCCAGCGGGCGCCCAGCAACCAGGGATGCTTCATATGGCGTTTCATTCATACTTTCTCGGTTTCTGAAAAAAACTGAAATGACGTATATACTAGGGCTAGGGTTGCCACCTTTTAGAAATTGAAATAAGGAACACCTCTTCCGGGCACGCGGTGCGTGCGTTCTGTGCGTTCCGTGCGCGTGGCACAGCCACCGGCCGGCGAAGAAATGCAGTCCCAAACCCATGAAATGCATAGAATAGTTATAACTATAACACACAACATGATATAACCTATATTGTATTTTTGCTATGTTTGATTTGTTCTTTTCTTATTTAAATAAAAAATGAGAACTTCCCCATAGGGGTGCTGTAACACCTGCAGCATCCCTAGTTCCCATGCTGTTCCCATGCTCCTGCACAGTGACCACTGTGCCAAAAAATCACATTCACTTTGTCTTTCAGCAGTGTGCTGTGGAGATGCGTGGAAGCAAAGAAAGTCATCACAGTTTGATTTGATCATTGCTTTAGTCAATTATGAAGGGATTTTAAAAATTAAAACGTCTCCATGTTGCTTGGGAAGACTACTTCGCAGAGAAACCGTGGCCTTTGCGATTCGCTAATCGCGGGATTTCACATCGCGATTTCGGTTTGAAAACGATTAACCATGGAGCACTAATTCTTTTCTGCTTTTAAAGCGTGCGGTGTGCATCTGCCTGGTGGAAGGAGGAAGTTCAGTGATCACTGACTGTAACTAGGTAACGGTGATTGACAGCGACATGCAGCGCATTATGCAGACAGGGGCCGGGCAGCCCGGGCAGAGAGGAGAGGACGAGGCAGAGCGCAGAGCGCAGCGACTGCGAGCCTCTCTCTCCTTTTGCTGTCTTTTCCTGTGTTTTATTTCATTCATTATTGTTAAATGCTGTGTTGAGGTTTGTGTGACAGGCCTTTATGGGGCATTTGGTTAAATACGGAACAAACCGTGTTCCGTATTGGTTCAATACGGAACGCATCTTTTAATTGTCCAATACGGAACGATTCCGTATTATACGGTACGGGTGGCAACCCTAACTAGGGCTACTATCCCTGCTGGACATACATAACTAGTCCTGTGCCCGGGGGTGTGCCATGAGGGATTGAATGTATCTCAGAAGTAATGTTGGAGAACCCCGACCGGTGCCCGTTGGGCAGAATAGTCACCATCCATGTCCAGTTGTGCAATACCCGTTGTATCCATCTGTCTGGCTGGCACTCTTTTATGCCCGTATATGGTGTTCCGTGTCCAGGCCAGTCTGTGACTGTGATCTCCAAATGTGGGCACTGTAGTGATGTTTGTCAATGATGTCAGTTGGGCATTGTTACCATGGTGGCGACACTGTTTAGTATCAGTGATGTCAGCAGACAGACAGACGGTCAGACGGCAGACGGACGTTCGGTAAATTAATAGTTTACCGAATGTAGATAATAAGATGATATGCAGGGCAGACAGGGAGAGGGAGAAGGAGGAACCAAAACGACGAAGAGGTAGATGGGAGGAGATGGAATAGGAGGAGGAGAGAGCGTGTTTTCTCTCTCTCTCTCTCTCTCTCTCTCTCTCTCTCTCTCTCTCTCTCTCTCCCACCACCAGACAGTCGGCCGCTGTCCTTAACCAAACAGCCCGCCCGGTCCTCGCTCTCCAACCCTACCCCCTCCCCTCCCCTACCCTCCCCCTACGCCCTCCAGCTCCGGAACCCCCCCTCCTCCCCACCCCGCCCCACCCCACCCCACCCCACCCCACACACACACTTTGCTCGCCCCGCCGCCAACTTCCTGTTTGTCTGGCTGAAGACCTGGCCGTTTAACTCCCAGGCTGCTTCTTGCAATGTGCGGCGGCGGCGTTTGAGAGGGGAGGGGAGGGGAGGGGAGGGGAGGGGAGGGAGAGGGCCAGAAGAAGAAGAAGAAAAGGAGGAGAGAGAGAGAGAAAGAGGAGAAGTGGGAGACTGAGGAGGAGGAGGAGGGAGGACTGAGGGGAAGAAGGTTGGTACCAGTGGTGGAAAAAAGTACTAACGTTTCTTTTTTTACTTGAGTAAAAGTATCAACACTCACTGCAATATAAAAATACTCTGTTACAAGTAAAAGCCTGTAATTCAAGTACACAAGTACTGGCAACAAAATGCACCAAAAGTAAAAGTGCTCATTAAGCAGAATGTCCCATTTCAAGTTTTCAAGTGTAATCTTTTGAAAATAGCAGATCTACAAGATCACAATGCATTGTGAGCTTGTAGATCGTCTATTTTCAAATGGACGAAATGTATATATGGGGGTAATGTATTTTTTGTAATAATAATCAAAATCTAGTAACTCAAGTTTTCAAATAATTGCAGCCGAGTAAAAAGTAAAACGTTTACGAGATGCAGTGGAGTAAAACTAAAAAGCACTGGCGATCGGAATCGCTCAAGTAAAGTAAAAACAACTCAAAATCATACTTAAGTAAATGTTTAGTTACTTTCCACCACTGAGGAGGACAGAGGGGAAGGTGGGTGGTGGGTTGAAAGAGAGAGAGAGAGAGAGAGAGAGAGAGAGAGAGAGAGAGAGAGAGAGAGAGAGAGAGAGAGAACACTCCTCCTCCTCCTACCATCCAGAGTTGGGATTGATTTACTTCATTAACCGAGATTACAAGTTTAACTTACAAACCAGAGGTCAAAATTTCTCATTAACAAGGGGGACCGCGGAGGACCCTGGGGGGGGCTCCGAGACCACTCTTATTACTGACTACACATTTCAATCTGTCTTTGATGTTTCTCCATGTCTAAAAACCCCAACCCAGCCCCCCCCCCCCTCTCTCTCTCTCCTTATCCCCCCTCTCCTCTCCTCCTATTTTTTTGGCAGCGAGGTTGATTTTAATTGTAGCTATAGAACAGAGCATAGTCTTTTGCCTGGGAGCCAGGCCTCCACATCTGTAGAGAGAGAGAGAGAGAGAGAGAGAGAGTGCAGCTTTAGTGATATTGGGTGCAGTCCATAGCTCCGGGCTGATTTTAATGGTCCCCCCCCTCCTCCCCCCTCCTCCCCCCCAACCCCCCCGTCCTTTTCATTGGAGCCTTGGATTGTTTTCCACGTGATTCCTGTTAATTTAGCTGGAGGAAAGGGCATCAGTTTTCCTTGTGCTCGCTCGCCCCCCCTCCTCTCTCTCTCTCTCTCTCTCTCTCTCTCTCTCTCTCTCTCTCCCCATGCCTCTCCTTCTATTGCCTCACTCCTTCTTTCTGATCTACTGCCTCAAAGAAAGAAGGTGAAATGAATTCAAATGAAAAAAAAATAAAGAATAGATCGTGCTCTCACACTATTACATCTCTCACCTATACATCTCTCTCTCTCTCTCTGTTTCTCTCCATCCCTCCTTGCGTCGTGCGCGTGCGCCGTTGTCGCATCATGCCCGTTCCGAGGCAGATAGGACGGCGGGCGCCGCTGTACAAAAACAAAAAGGCGCGATTTAGCTTGCTATTGTTGTATTTTTGTTGTTTTCTTACGTCAACAAACAAGGGAGGAGTGGATGGGGTCTTCCTTTGATGTGATAAATGGGGCCGGGGCGCTGAAGGATGATAACTCCTCGTTGCTCGTAAATGTGTCAAGGATGTTTTTTTGGGAGAGCTGGGAGCGTGTTTAACGCTGCGGGATGCTCCGTCATCAGCGCCGGCCGGCCGGGGTGCTTTTTTATACATTGCATAGCGATGGCTAACCTCACGTGTCCTGAAGTGCTCTCTCTCTCTCTCTCTCTCTCTCTCTCTCACACACACACACACACACACACACACACACACACACACACACATTCTCTCGTATTCACTCTGCAAGACATTCCAAAAAAGAACAGGTTTTGAAACGTTATTTTCGGTAAGTATATAAATAGGCTTAACGAAGAGATGTTACACTTACTGAATTTATAGTTGGTTGCACGCTGAAAATAAGCTGATCTACAACCTCAACGCGTCACAGAGGACATTATCTTTTTCACATAGCCACACATGAAGCATCCCTATATTCAGGGCAGGTCGCAACAGTTGGACATTCTGCGAAGATAGCAGATCTTTACAAGCACACGCAACTTGTCACAACTCGCATTGTGGCCCAAGTGCGGACCCCTGAGGGACCCCAGTCAAGGAGGTATATCGTCTCATTATGTCCTAAAATACTTTTCAGCAGTGTTGATTTCGTCGACTAAAACCATGGCAAAAAATGTTTGTCGACTGCGTTTCTTTCACTGGCGAAAACTAAATAAAAACTAAGCTGTGATGACTAAAACTAAGACTAAATATATTGACAATTTCGTCAACAAAATAAAAACTAGACTAAAACGTTAGGGAGGGACTAGTGGAGAAGAGAGTCATTTTATGTTTGGTTGCTCTCAGGTGTTGCGTGCTGAAGATAGCAGATCTACAAGCTTGTGAGCTTGTAGATCGCTTATTTTCAGCACGCAACCAAGTGTGAATTCAGCCATTACAATGCCATCAAGGCCTGCCAAAATATATTTCAGTTGATTAAATCAACTGTAGATTTAGTTGCATAAAATCTTGATATTTAGTCGACTAAAATGAGACTAAAACTAAAACTTTTCAGGTGACTAAATTATGACTAAAACTAAAAGACATTTTATTCAAAAGACTATAGGGGAACACACACTGGACGCGGAGGCGGCGCGGAAGCGACGCGGCAAAACTACGGCCCCATTATTTTCAATGAACTAACCCACATCGGCGGCGTCAGACGCGCGCAGCCGCGGGTCTGCCGCCTCGCCTGCCGCACCGATACGCCGCTGTTCTATTTTTCCAGCGTTGCCGCGTGGCGAACATGTTCTCCCATGGTTCTCCGCACCGGGAGAAATGGATGTGCTGTGTGGCAGCGCGCCGCATCCAGTTGGGGTTACCGCGCAGCACTTCACGTGTGTCGATACCGCAACGCGACGCTGCGCAGCTGCCCGCGTCCAGTGTGTGCTCCCCTTTAGACTAAAACTAAATCAAAATTTGCTGTCCAAAACAACACTGCTTTTCAGGATTCAAATTCAAAAACAGCAAAAGTAGCAGATCTTTCTAGCTTGTGATATGATACTTTTGAAGCGTTTGCATGACGCTGCAAATGCAATATGATCGTGACTATTAACAAAAATATACATATATCATTTGACAAATTAAACATTGGCCAAATTGTCAAATATTACAGGCAGAAATTGTGAGAATAGCCAATCTACATGATCACAACGCCTCGCAGTTGCGAGGCGTTTAAGCATGTAGACCTGCTATTTTCACAATAGAACCATGTTATACAAAATGTAATGTCTTAACTCTTAGTGCTTGTCAGGGTGGTGGGGGGTCCCCAGTTAAAACATGATTATTTTTGGGGGTCACAGCCTGAAAAGGTCTATACCACTGCTTTAAGAGGCCAGGGGCTTGGTTGAGTGTGTTTGTGTGTATGTCGGGGTAGGGGAGGGAGTGTTTGTAGTAGTACAGTCAAGTATTTTGCCTGTGCCGTGACTGTGTGTGGCACCAGTGGGACCACAGACAGACCCTACCCTACCCCGTCCAGCCAAGCCATGCAGCCTAGCCAGACCCCATCATGCCATTGGCTGCTTGGAACTAATCCGCCCTGCAGAGGCTCTGTAAGGACCCCTTTGTCCCCCCCACCACCCACCCAATGCAGTCAGACCAGAGCCGGGCTGGAGACACACACACACACACACACACACACACACACACACACACACACACACACACACACACACACACACACACACACACACACACACAGACGTTCACAGTCTTCATGCCCGGCTATCAGTTTCACTGCCTGTGGCGCTGCTGCTGCCGCGTCCGCCCGGGCGGCGGGGCCGAGCCCCGCCCCCAACCAAACTACCATCAAATAAAATAAAGGAGAGAGAGAGAGAGAGAGAGCGAGAGAGCAAGAGAGAGAGATAGAGAGAGAGAGAGAGAGAGAGAGGGGGGGGGGGGGGGGGGACATGTAAGGGAATGGTGTCACCTGAATTCCGTCACGGTCCGAACACGGTGGATAGTTGGTGGAGGGGGGGGGGGTATTGGGAGGCAGAGGAGGAAGGGGTTTCAACAGGAGCTCCTGCTCGTAGCGTGGGGGGTGGGGGGGCTGAACAAGGCCATTATCTGCCTCTTAATTTGAGCTGTGTGGCTGCGGCTAAGCACTGAAGGGCTGCCTTTGTCTGGGATTAATGCAGAAAGCTCAGGATGCGATGTCAGAGGGAAATAATCAGCGAGGCGGGCGGGGGCCCTTCATGACTTTCGGGGGGGTTACCATAGCCTCCTGGCTCCGGCGACCCCCCCTCCGGCTCATTTCTGCGGAGATGAAATCTATGACAAGCCCCTCAGTGAAGCTGAGAGCCAGGCAGTGGTCCAGCTAACAGCCACAGCTAGGAGCCCCCCGGGGCATCCTGTGACCCCCTTTAGAAAAGTCACATTCACTTTGCTCCGGAGAAGAGAGAGAGAGAGGAAAGAAGAGGAGGACGCCCGCGGGCGCTTCTCCAGCCACCAATGTGAAATGAAGAAATGTGAGGAGGAGGTGAAAACCAAGTGAAAATAAGTTAGGATTCCTCCCTCCCTCCCTCCCTCCTCCTCCCGCTCGAACCCACCCACCCCTCCACCCCACCCCTCCACCCAGGGGCGTCACAAGGGGAGGGGAAAGTGGGACTGAGTTACTAGGGCCCAAGGTGGAGGGAGGGGCCTTGATTATTTAATGCTTTTAACTATTGATACGTACAAGCTCGCAGCGCGGCGAGCTTTTAGATCTGCTATTTTTTTTAAGTTGTGAATGTGTGCACATGTAACTCAAATACATATCATTTTGGGGGTCCTTCACATGAAAAGGTTTGAGCACCACTGACATAGAAACATAGGTTTTTCAAAAAACCTTAGAAGGATTTGAAATATTCAAAGACTTGCACAAGTTTTCACGATTTTTCAAAAATAGCAGATCTACCGAGTGCCGCGCTGTGAGCTTGTATATCTGCTATTTTTTTCAATAGTTAAAGCACAAACTCGAACATTCATGAATCCGTGTACCCAGGGCCCAGAATTTGGTGCGACACCCCTGCCTCCACCAACATGAAGAGGAGAAGGGAGAGGGGTGGGTGGTGGGGGGAACCACTTCTCTTCATTACGCCCCTCTAATTAAACCTTGACAGGACATGGAACATGAACAAGCAGAACAGCAAAAGAAAAAAAACATAACCTGACAGATTATGAAGTATATTGGTGTTTACGGTACTGTATATGTTACAACTGCATCTGGGAACATTTGCAGAGAGAGGGACTTATATTGAACTGCAAGGAAGGGAGGGGTGGGGGTGGTCAGCGCATCATGGTAAAACTATAGTAAATGGTGCATTTATATAGCGCTTTTATCCAAAGTGCTTTACAGAGATTGTGCATTACATTCACCCATTCACGCACACATTCATACACCGGTGGCGGAGGAAACCATGCAAGGCACCAACCTGCTCACCGGGAGCAATGTGGGGTTCAGAGTCTTGCCCAAGGACCCTTCGACATTAACTCAGGGGGAGCACGGATTCGAACTGGGAACCCTTCGGGAACCCTTCGGGAACCCTTCGTGCTCTAATAACGGTTTCTCTACCCCTGAGCTATGCCGCCCCACATAGTGAATAGAGGCTTCGCACTGAGCTTACTGTAAGAGCCAGAAGTAATGCGTTTATTTTGTTATTTATTATTAATCCATATTCTATGAGTTGGCAATTCAAACATATAGAAGATGTACATGTCCGTGCCGCGCTGCAAGCTAGCAAATCTGCTATTCTAGAACATTTTCGAAGAATCTTGAAAGAGTTTTTTTTACACAATCTTTTCTTCTGGGGGTCCCTGGCACAAAGCCTTTTTAGGTGTGTGTGTGTGTGTGTGTGTGTGGGGGGGGGGGGGGGGGGGGGGTCCGCTGCCTAATACATATCAATTTGGGAGACCGTGGCATGAAAAGGTTTTAGCACCATGTGCATACAAACACACAAGCCATTCAATTATTAATTAGTTATTATTAAAACCACCAATTATTGACATTCAAAATTCAAGGCATTTTTTTTTGCTTTAGTGTTTGTCATATTCACAGATAAACGTCAAGATATTTCAATAGTTTCTGACTAGATTTTCGTTTAAAAATGTTCATCCTCAGCCCACAACACCCTGAGGGGGAAGTGCGAGTGAGGGTACGACGACATGCACAGCTTAATGACCCCTGCGCTGTAGAAATACGACCCTTTATGTCTGTACTTTAAGGAGCTCAAACAGGAGAGTTGCTCTTTTAGAGTGCCATAACTCAGCTTAATTAACAACAGCTTGGGTTAGCTGTCACATGGGAGTAAAAGTCTGAGTTATACTGGGTTGCGTGCGGGTGTTGCAAATATAGCCGATCTAACAAAGCTCTACAAACGCCATGCCGCTACCGCTGTGAGCTTGTAGATCAAACTATTTTCGGCAGGCTGTGAGCTTGCAGATCGGCTCATTTCGGGCACAACGTGGCTATTTCTGACACGCGGTCAACTGCAAATGTATAAATCGCGCATACTGTAATGCCCCCCCCCCATCATCGGTGTGGAGGTATTCGACTCATGCGTTACAGATATGATATATTTCCTGCCATCTTCCTTGTATTAAACTCACTGAGGTTTTTGGCAGTGCGGTTTTATTAAATAAATGTCCTAACTTTGGCTGATACGGAACAGGTCGGCCATGTGGAGGATGTGCAGGAATCCAGCCTCACACGCTTCGTGCACAAATACAGTACATGGAGACGAGCCCACCAGGCCCTCCTCAGCCAGCCTGTTCCCTGCATGAAAAGGTTAGCGGCAGGCACGTACACACATAGACATCAAAGGTGGCTTGAACCCCTGCCCTTTTGCCCGTCTGTAAAGGTGCCCTCTCCAGACCATGACCATTTAGCACTAACTAGTTTGAAAGAAATGCAAATGCCCCCCCCCCTTTCCATGCCGTACCTGAACGCAGCATTCAACAGAATTGCCTTTTCCAAACTCTCCTGAACTTGAACGCAGCATCTTATGTTGAAAGAATTGCAAGTCAAACATGGAGCTCATAGGAGATAAAGACATCGGCCGCGGCATGTGAAATTATTTTGGGGGGTGCCCAGATGATTTAACTTAATGTGCAAGTTTAAGTGTATAGAGGGTACCTGCACATTTCTAAAGTGACAATTTAAGGACTTTTTAATACCTCTAAGATGACAAATTAAACATTGACCTAATTGTCAAATATTAGCATGTAGATCGTCTATTTTCACAATAGAACCGTGTTATACAAAACGTAATGCCTCAACTCGTAGTGCTCGTCAGGGTGGGGGGGTTCCCAGATAAAATATGATTATTTTGGGGGGTCGCGACCTGAAAAGGTTGAGAACCACTGCTATAGGCTATACACATACACATACACTGCATGACACAGTAGGGCTAAACTTTGACCTTTGTACCATGACATTATTTGACTGATTTGAACAAATACAACTGAATCAATAACACCAATCATTGTCCTGACCGCTCCAACCTGTCAAGTTTGATCCTAATATATATATATATATATATATATATATATATATATATATATATATATATATATATATATATATATATATATATATGTATGTGTGTGTGTGTGTGTGTGTGTATGACGTATATATGTATATGTATATATTAAACATGCTACAAGATTATTCAATTCATTGATGAAGTAAGCGCTAGAATAACCAATACGAACACACACCTGGAGCCCTACAGTAGAAGTGGGGCAGTGTGCTGTCTGTACACTGCATGTCCATCTGGTACCTTGTCAGCGGCTGTGACATGTCCTTCTGTTGTCATGGCAGCAGACACCAGAGAACAATGTCCCCCCCTCCCCCCCGCCCCTTTGACCCTTGACACGTCCCTGACCAGGGCATGTGTCTACTAGTGTCAAGAACATGCCTGGCAGGCAGGGACGTGCAGAGAATGTTAGAGAGGCAGGGGCTGACATTTCTAAAAGGGCCTTTTGGTGAAAATATTGAAAATAGCAGACCTCCGGCTATTTTCGGTATGGATTGCCTACTTCAGTTCCTCCCTCCCATTCCATCCATGAAGGCAGCAGGTCACAAAAAAGTTGTAAGTAACACATTTGGTGTAACACTCACTCACATGGCTCTGTGGCGTGTCGCTGCTTGGCTCTCACATGAAATGCTGCGTCTGTTTGTGTGTGCGTCTCTGTGCGGTGCCAGAAGCTCTGTTGTTTCGCGACCTGGCGGTCGCTTCTCATTCTCGGCCATAAGGTGTCTTACTTGTAGACATATACTGTAGGCGATAATGGAGTCCATAGGATATGGGTGTTAAGAATCCACAGCCTGTGATTGGCTGAATGGAGGTCGTGAGCGTTCTGCTGTGTTCACTTGGACCGCACGGAGGTACCAAAAGTCGGGGGGGATGAAGATTTACTATTCTGTCCATAACGGCACATAACTCATACGACCTTCACAACGCTCGACACGGCGATTCGCTCGCTAGTGCTCACTCGCTGGTGTCTCACGTGGATCAAGGTTGCCTGAGACGGCAAGTCAGGCAATTGTAATAATAATCTAAAAAGTAACTAAAGTTTTCAAATAATTATAGTGGAGCAAAAGTACAATATTTGCCTCTGAGATGTAGTGGAGTAGAAGTCAAAGTATTGAACATTGGAAGCACTCAAAGTCAAAGTACCTCAAAACTGTACTTAAGTACAGTTCTTGAGTAAATGTACGTACAGTAATTACTTTAAACCACTGGCGGTGGAGCCTTCAGCCTTCAACGTTCCGGGGGCTCCTTGGCTTGGCTGGACTCCATGCGTTGTTGGAGCCGCGCCGCACTGCTCTTTGCCAACTGTTCACCTTCCCCTTGCAGAGAGTCATGTGCTTACCATACTATGGATGACTGGGTGATGTGGGCAATGAGGAGGGCAACATTAACATAAACATTCAAATATGTTATGTTCCTTTTTCCTCTCCCGTCCCTAACAGAAACAAGAAATGTCTAGATCTCTATCGACTCGCTCTTATTCCAAATGCAAACTGTACGCGCTGCAAACATCCTGAGCGTTAACCCACTTAAACCCTATACATACAGTATATCGTCAAGTTTCAAATTTGTACGTTCTTTTCGCAAAAGTAAAGCCCTGCTGTATCAGACAAGGCTGTCGCACAAAAGTAGTGAAAACAGCAGATCTACAAGCACACAACGCCTCGCATCGCGAGGTGTTGTACATCGGCTTGTAGATCGGCTGCTTTCACTAGTTTAGTTCATTTTTTTTAATGATAAAAACGAACGGTTTTGGACATACAAGGTTTCCACACGACAACGACAATATACACGTATACTTTAGTTCAGTGGTTCCCAAACTTTTCAGCTCGAGACCCAAAAGAGAAATTAGCCCCCGGGACCCAAACTAGTGAAAATAGGCGATCTGCAAGCTCCCAACACATCGCTTCATGCTGCGTTGTGAGCTTGTGGATCGGCTATTTTCACTACTTCTCAGACATTTGTTTTCTAATTTCTGGAATTTCGTAGATTTTTATTTCATTGAAACAAAAGCCGATGAAGCCGGTGGATTTGACTTATTGCCATGTCCGTGCCACCAAAACTGTGGGAGGAGTAGCGCTGCAAAATAAAGGTTTATCTGGAAAGATGAAACGATGGATGGAAGGAATAAAGTTGGACAAGTACCAGGCACGTGCACAACACATAGACATCAAAGGGGGCTTGAGCCCTTGGCCTTTTATCCGTCTGTAAAAAAAGTGCCCTCTCCAGACCATGAATGCAGTTTTTACTATGGTGAAAGAAATGCAAATGCCCTCTTTCCATGCCATATACCTGAAGGCGGCATTCAAGAGAATTGCCTTGTCCAAACGCTCCTGAACATGAATGCAGCATCTTATGTTGAAAGAATTGCCCTCTCTGTGTAGAAATCCATGCCGTTACGACACATCTTCAGTATTGACTTGATTATGCTTCGTTTATTGTGGTATCAAGCACCAAAAATTGCCGACCTCCAAGCTCACAGCGCGTCGCAGCGCGTTGTGATTTCCACCAAAAGCCCCTTTTAGAAATGTCAGCCCCTGCCTCTCTAACATTCTCTGCACGTCCCTGACAAGTACTATAGTCTGGTTGCCCTGTTAGGGAAATCAAAATAGATGAAGAAAAGAATTGTGAGGTGAAAATGCGATCCAAATCGGGTGGTGATGACTCACGAGCCAGTGTTTGGGAAAACACTGGCCTACGCTATGTTTGCTTTTATTTCACAGTTAACTAGTCAGTTCACATCATGTGCAGCATGGATAAACGATACTCACATAAAACATAAGGCACCCAAGCATGGCAGAAACAAATTATTGCCCTGCTCATTTGTGACTTGTGTGTATCTTGCTTTCCTTGAATACAAATGCTATAGGTATTGAATAATGTATAGCCTTATTATGTTTGAATTTCATAAATATGGCAGTTGTCAACACGTCTCAACGTCACTTAATTTAAATCCTTTGAATTCACGTAAGATGGCATGAAAGGGCCGGCTTCCAAGATCCACGAGGGGTTAACGGGGTTATGATTCACGCTTTCTTTCTTTTAAGATCCCATGCATATGGCAGACACATGCGTATTGTGGGCATAACATTAACGGTGATTAATTAGAGCACGGGTCATTGAATATGACCACCTGGAGCTCTATTCAATCAAACACGCTTTTCCCAGATAGCTCTGGAGCAGCGTTATGCTTTCATGATTTACTGCATACAGCTGAGATGATGTTTTTTAGCCCGCTTTGTTTCATTTAATCCCATGTTAAACCACTTAAACCCCGGCATATCCGTATTGTGCTTTTTTTTTTTTTTTTTGCTTTTGCAGAAAATAGTAGAAAGCTTTCGCAGAACATCGCTCATCAACGTTGTGAGCTTTGTCCATCAGCGAAAGCTTTCGCCGCAATAACAGAAACAGAATTGACACTAGCATAGAGCCCTGAGGGACTCTGGTCAACCATATAGGATTTAAGTTGTTAAGCTACATACTATAGTACTATATAAATACATAATTATATTCCACCAATTATCAGAGTACTGTAAACTAATACGACGCCTAAGGGCAACAAGCGACCTCGCCCTAAATGGCTAGGTCGCGGTCAAGACATGGTGCCAAGACATGTTGCGACCTCGCCCTTTGATCCCCTGGTACCCATATAAGGAGATCCATGAACTGTATATGGAGATATGCTGTGAGACCCTAATCATGCTTACTCAGTTATTCGTTATGTGAAAATCCTAAGACGCCGATCACATCTGACATCATACATACCACTCTTTTATGCCCCTTTATGGAGATCCCTGTCTATAGAACCAGCCACACAGATATGGGCTTTCATCTTCCATATATGGGCATTCACATATGAAGTCCTGGGCTTAATATTGATGACATCAGGGATCTCCATATATGGGCATAAAAGGGATTCTGTTAGAGTGGTTCCCCTGACATCACAGTGATGCCAGAGCGTGATGTCAGAGCAGCAAACCCATAGACCTTAAAAGAGAGTATACGGACAGACGAACGGAGACATGTGCCGTTTCACATACTAAACTGCGACCGAAACCAATCAGAATAAAAATCCCTTGTGTAACCACCTTGATCGGAATAATTGGGCTGATTCCAAAACTTCATTTCATTGGTGTAAGCCTTTTATAACACATCCGACAAATGTGCTCTGAATTTAACCCACTCTAACTATTAAAAGCAGTATACTATGGGTGTGGTATTGTGTGCCCTTATTGTATGTTTAATATGGGCACTAGTATACAATATATACAATTTGGTCAGATTATTATGTCCGATTGGGTGAAATAGCATGTTGTATCCAGTGTGTGGATTACTGTTCACGATTGTGTTAAACAATGTTCTTGTGAGATCGTCTATTTTTGGCGAGCGTTCCCGCAAGAATAGGGATGCTCGGGTTCACGTCGTTAAAGAAGACTAAGGGCCCTATTCTGGGGGGCAGGTGGATTGGCATGCAGGTATGCAGCGAATGGGTGAGCTGACTGTATCCGTAGGCAAAGAAGTGGTGGGTTTCTCAGAGGCGTAAAGTTACTAAGAACATTTACTCAAGTACTTTACTTAACTACAATGTATAGGTATTTTCTTTACTGTATTGGAGTATTTCCAATTTTTGGTACTTTTACTTCTACTTCACTACGTCTCAGAGACAAATATTGTACTTTTCAATCCACTGCAATTACTTGAAAACCTTCGTTACTGGTTACTTTGCAGATTTAGATTATTATGACAAAACATTAACCACTTCAACCCTGTATATACTTTTACTTTTGGATATTTGAAAATAGCCAATCTACGAGCTTGTGGATCTGCTATTTTCAGAAGATTTGTTATACATGATGAACTTGTGAAATGGCACATACTGCATAACGAGTACTTTTACTTTTGGTACTTAATACTTCTCTACTTTTACTCAAGTACATTTGGAATACTGGATTTTTACTTGTAAGGGTGACCACACACCAAAATACCTAGAGTGGAATCCGCCAATGCATTTCAATGAAAATGGAGCGTTTTTTGCAGAAATCCTCTACTGGCAAAAAAAAAACGCTCCATTCTCATTGAAATGCATTGGCGGATTCCACTCTAGGTATTTTGGTGTGAGGGCACCCTAACAGAGTATTTCTACATGATGGTATTGATACTGTACCTTTACTTACTTTTTTTTTTACTTTTTCCACTGCTGAACAAGACTAAGAGCCCTACTCTTGGGGGCAGGTGGATCAGCATTCAGGTACTATGCAGTGAATGGTTCAACTGACTATATTTCTGTAGGCAAAGAATTTCTCACTGCTGGCAACATTTGCCGACATTTTATTATTATTTATTTATTTTTTGTATTTGGGAGTCTTGCTAGTGTTGCCAGTGTGGGAGGAGAGGTGCAGCATGGTGGCTCTCATTTGAAAAGAAATCAACAATGCACTACCATTTGTGGTGGAAAGAGTACTCAAATGTTGTACTTAAAGCTATACTGTGTAAGTTGCTCAACTAGTGGTCAGTAGCGTTATAGCAAACCGCGGTCACGTCTGCTTTTTTCGGCCGTTTTTCGCCGCGGATCGGGCCGTCAGACCACCGCGTCCGCCTCGCCTCGCCGAGACCTATCCAAAGAGGTCTTTCGTGTCCCTCTACGAGCCTCGGTTGGGGAGCTACATGCTAAACTCCTAGCCCAGTGTAAACACTGCAGTGTATTTCCTGAAGAGCTCGGCAGTGTATGATCTGGGCTTTGATTGGCCGGTAGGGAGACACGTGTACAGAATGATGCATATGACGTAATTTTGCCGGGAAAAACAGCCCCGGTCACGGCCACCAGGGCTCAGTAGAACACATATAAAGAAAAGGCTTTGGGAGCTGAAATGAACAGAGTGGGTGTTCTAAAACTTTAGCGATTTAATAATTAGGACAATTTTAAGATTTGTTTTATTAAAAAAGTTACATAGTATAGCTTTAAGTAAAAGTATCATTACTGCAATTTAGAAATACTCTGCTACAAGTAAAAGCTTGGTAATCAGAATATACTTAAAGTTAGTGGAGGGACGTCCAGATAGATGTCTTCAAATAGCTCACAAACCCGCTTTTAAATATAATCACTGTTGTGTTGGGTGGAAACACTGCATGTCCAAAACCTTGACTTTTCAGGAATAAAAAAAATAAAGGCAACACCGGAGTGTAACCAAACGGATTGTTGGCCGGGCTCTGTCTCCTCCAGATGTCACCACGCTCCCCATAGGTCGTCACATGAATCTGTTTGAACTTAAACTATATCATGTATCTCTGAGCAAAATTCAAGCACAGGATTCCCGAAGAAGCCGGTCAATTTGACATGACATTGGTGAATGTTAACCTGGTGAAAAATACTATGCCTAAACCTAAACCTAACCCTAACCTCAGTAAAACTATGCCTAAACCTAAACCTAACCCAAACCCTAACCCTAACCTCAGTAAAACTATGTCTAAACCTAACCCTAACCAAAGTAGGACTAATGAGATGTAGGACTGTAAGTCCCCTTTAGGGCAGCCAGACTCTTTCACAGCAAAAACATCCACAATACAAGTGAAGAAAAAAACAACAAATAAAACAAAAAAAAACAAGTTTAGCAGACAGAATGTATCAAATGAAAAGCCTTTTTGTTGCTGCGGTAAAAGCGTCAAGGGCATGAAGGTAGCACAGCCCTGGCCCCATGCTGACGGCACAGCGTTATGTAAGTTGTTCTGTAGGCCGTCAGTCTAAATTGAGGTAATTGGCTGGTGTAGTTTGTGACAGTGTGAGGCCGCAGGGCTCTTCCTCCTCCTCTCTCTCTCTCTCCTGTGGCTTCTGGATGAGGCTCACCCACCACTCCACTCCCACAACCCCAGCCTGACTTCCAGTGGTGTAAAGTAACAAAGTACATTTACTCAAGTGCCGTAGCCTACTTAAGTACAATTTTGGGCTGTGTGTTACTTTGCTGGAGTATTTCCCGTTTTCTGTACTTTTACTTCTACTCCACCACATCTCGGTTCCAATTGTTGTACTTTTACTCCACTACATTTATTTGAAATCTTTAGTTATTAGTTACTGTGTAGATTTTGACTATTATTACAAAACATACATTAACCACTTCAGCCCTATATACATTTTGGCCATTTAAAAATAGACGCTCTACAAGCTCACAATGCGCTGCTATTTTCAAAGGATTTCTATACATTTGAAAACTTGTGCAACAGGACATTCTGTATAATGAGTAATTTCTACTTTTGGTACTTTTAGATCCTTTTGTACTTTTCCTCAGGTACATTTTGAATTCCGTATTGCATTTCTACACTGCAGTCTTGCTACTTTTACTTAAGTAAAAACAATGTGAGTGTTTTTGAGCGGTGGTCACAACGCTCCTATACGTGGCCGTGTGTGTGGTCTGTCTGTCTGTCTCCGTGTCTCCGTGTCTGTCTGTCTGTAGCCTGCAGTAACCTTTTCTGACCACAGATGTTAAGGGAGGGGCGCTGTTGCACACACACACACACACACACACACACACACACACACACACACACACACACACACACACACACACACACCACCGCTCAGTTCACACGAGTGTGATTTTTTCCAACACTGCTGACTTCTACACAACCTCACTGACCTGCTTTCTCTCTCTCTCTCTCTCTCTCTCTCTTTCTCTCTCTCTCTCTCTCTCTGCTGTATTTCTTCACTTTCTGTACCTTTAACATCTATTGCTAATCACTGTGTCTCTCTCTGGCTCAAGGCTCTATCATAGTCATAGGTGAAGAGCTATCACCTCACCGTGGTGTATGTAGTTTTCTAGCTAAAATGTATAACGAAGCCTAGGTGATAGCTAGAAAACTACACTAAGGTGAGGTGATAGCTCTTCGCCTTGGACTATGATAGAGGCTTCAGATTCTCTCCCCCTCTCTCTCTCACACACACACACACACGTGCGCGCCCAAATGCACAAGCATTAATTGCACACAAGAACAGTCTCATATCTATTATTATTGAATCACATTAAGATTTTCTAAGAAATCAGACCACATTCAGCACGGCAAGTTGTTCACTTTAACTCGCTCAGTGGCGCCTCCTGTGGCTCAAGGTCATGGTCAAAACATATACTTAATTGGATGAAAGAATAGTCTGCGGTTGTTGGAAAAGTAGTGGGGCAGCAGGATTCAATACCATGAGGTTGGACTCGAGAGTCCAATTACCAACGTCACCAAGCCAGGTGCTAGAACATTCTTTTTGGCTGTATTAGAATGTACCGGTATGTATGTATTAGAATCTGGGGGCGGTGTCCTTGTTTTCTCAGTCTTGCATTCAGCGAATCAAACGCCTGGCAGAACGGTGTTACGTTACAATATCACACGTTAAACGCTGGTAAATGTGCCAGTTTGTTGAGCAGTGTGAGGTTAGAGGTGTGATCCTCATAGTGGGATAAATGTTTAAAGGAGTAGTTCACCCAAAACATTGCTTATTTTTCTTTCAATTACACACCCCACGAAGCCTTGAATTCACAGATTTATTTTATTTGTTCGTTTTTATCGCATTCCTAATTTGATGACAGGGTCATCGGTCAATAGGAGACTCAGCAGGAGACTCTTTGAGAAGTCGTTTTGCCAATTCATTCCGCCACACACAGATTTCTGTGTTGTCACTGCTATATCCTACTGAAGCTGCCAGTGAGGAGCCCCCACCGGGAGGACGTACTGTTGTATCTTACTGACTCAAGCTGCCAGTGAGGAGCCCCCACCGGGAGGACGTACTGTTGTATCCTACTGACTCAAGCTGCCAGTGAGGAGACCCCACCGGGAGGACTTAGAGCCTTCGTCCTCCTCCTGCCCATCACTCCCTGCTGACAGGGTGCCGCCTAGGGATGCGGTATCGGTACTCGCGGTATCGGTACTCGCGCCGATACAACCCTATTTTGCTGTACTCGTACTCGCCCGATACTTCTGCCGGCAGCGGCCGATACCGAACAGGGGCGTCACAAGGGGGAGAAAAGTGGGACTGGGTTACTGGGGCTCAAGGTGAAAGCCAGGGCCTTAATTATTTTATACTTTTGCTATTGAAAAATAGCAGATATGCAAGCTCACAGTGCCGCACTGCAAGCTTGCAGATCTGCTATTTTTTAAATACCCCATGAAGAACATTCATGGGGGGCCAGCAGTGAATCCTTGTACCCAGGGCCCAGAATTTGGTGCGACACCCTTGGTGCACGCTGAGCGGAGTGAACGCTGGCATTCAGCGGCAGCAGGCTGTCTGTCTGTCTTTCTGCAGCTTCAACATGAGTAGGCCTACATTGAGTGATTTAGCAGCATCATTCATCATTCATTAATCTTAAAACTTGCTACGATGCAAAGTTTGTCTGAGTGCTTTGCCTTAGATGGAGAATTCAAATCCAAAAAAGGCGACTGGATGTGAATCACTCACTCATTACCTCGGCAGCTCGGCTCGAGCCTGTTGCATCAGTGTGATCCGCTCATCTGAAGAATAATCCATTTTGAGTGAGATTTTGAGAACATGGAGAAAGTAGTCTCAGTCATAAGTTGGCTGCGAATGCCATAAATAATGGTTTAAAGTAGGCCTAACAGTGATGAGAGATGAGCGAGATGAGAGATGTCGCTTAATTGGTACTTGCCCTAGTTTTACGTCTTTCACTGGTGATGTAATCAATTATTTTGGAGCAGATTCCAATAGTATAAACATTATTAAAAGGCTTTCATATACTCTTGATATCTTTTTCAAATGAGGTTTAGCCTAATAGATTGAAATGTGCTAGATTTTGGCTATTTTCTGCTTGTTAATGTCAATAAATAAATGCATCAAT
Source organism: Nannobrachium achirus (assembly GCF_963921795.1). NCBI lineage: Eukaryota > Metazoa > Chordata > Actinopteri > Myctophiformes > Myctophidae > Nannobrachium > Nannobrachium achirus. Next base: position 56,198,119 of record NC_137816.1, read on the forward strand.
TAATTTTCGGTTATCCCAATAGGTTTCAAAATTGTCGTGTACATGTCAGTGAAATTAGTCGCTAGGAACATCCCTAATTTTAAGATTTGTGAGGATGACAACACATTGTTTTGTATTATTAATTGTACTCGTATCGGTACTCGGTATCGGCGAGTACTCACAATGAAGTACTTGTACTCGTACTCGGTCAGCAAAAAAGTGGTATCGGGACATCCCTAGTGCCGCCCCTTAGCCCGTAGGAGTACTGTACATGCAATGATCATGACCAGTATCACCCTCCCTGCCAGGCTTTTCCCTTCCCCCGAACATGAGCCAATTGTGTTCGAGGTTTGGTGGCGATTGAAAAAGAACGCACCAGGTGCAGTGCAACTCAGGTCTATAGAGTATAGAGGTTAAATTGAATTGAATTGATACATTCCAAATATTGTCAAAGTATTCTGCAGCACCCCAAGGGTGCCCTGAGAAATCCCGCTGTTACGCTGCAAACGGACACTACTGTTAATAGAGACAACAAGTTGACAACAAAACAAACCCCTGTTTGATCAAGCTGAAATATTGCAAGCGCTCTGTCCAAGTGTAAAACATCAAATTATGACATTATGCCTCATGTTTATCATCAGACCATAGTCATTCATTTAATTATGAAAAGGCTCCTTTGTGAAAGTTCCCTTTTTTACCCCGATAATCACACATAGGTTTTTACATTTATATATGTACATAAATGCGTGCATTTGCGGTAATACTGTAAAATAACCGTTTAGATAAGAAAGTCTTATATTTCCATATTCATGGCGGAGTAGTGATCCTCCTCCGTTTCTTTCCCTGCCTTTAAAACTTTGCCCTGAAATAACGGTTAAATATACAGTTTTGACAACAAAGTTGAGCCCCAGGCACTTAAAAGATACCCATCTTAAAGGAAATTAATTACCTCCCTTGTTAATCTTGATATAATTAAATTTCTGAAGAATGAAATTCCGCTGCTTTTTAATTTTTTCCCCACTCTCTTCTTCTTCCTTCTTCCTCCTCTCTCCCTCTCCCCTCCGCCTGGGTGCCATGGAGACAGGGACTGGGTATAATGGGCTGTGTTTTCTAGCTAGCCTGTTGGCCAGGGATGTGGGGACAAGCCTAACCACCCTGGAACCCTCTCTGCGCTGTGCGCTCCGTGCTGTATGACTCCACGCTGTTCCAACCCCTGTGTTCTCCTACTTCCTCACAGTCCCGACTCCCTATACCGCCGCCTCCGCTCGCTCCTAGCGATCGGCAGTGGTGGAATAAGCACTAACTAATGTCTTACTTGAGTAAATGTATCAATGCTACAACATAGAAATACTCTGCTACAAGTAAAAGTCTGGGAATTCAAAATGATGTGCTTGAGTGACAGTACAAAAGTGTTGGTGTCAAAATGTACTTGAAGTACTAAAAGTAAAAGTATGTTGTTTGAAAATAGCAGATCTACAGGCTCACAATACGCTTTTAGATTGTCTATTTTCAAATAGCTTACAGTAGGTATAAAATAGGGCTTAAGTGGATTAAAGTATGTTTAATTATATAATCATTTATATCTGCAAAGTAACTAGTACAATATTTGGATCCGAGATGTAGTGGAGTAGAAGTAAAAGTACTGAAAACTGGAAATACTCAAGTAAAGTGCAAATACCTCAAAATTGTACTTAAGTACAGTACTTTTACAGTACAGTACCGATCTACGAGCTTGCAAACGCGTCGCGAGCACGACACGTTTCCAAGCTTTTGCAGATCGGGCTGTTTCCGGCGAGGAGTGCCAAACCACGCGCAAGAAACAATTATAACCTGTTAAAACCGGGAGGATAATTTTAGATTTTAGCGTTGAATATTCCAAAATTGCAGATGTACAGCTCGCATCTTGGCATGAATTGCACTTTGTGCCACACTGCAAGCTTACACATCTGCTATTTTTTTTAAAACATTTTTGAAAAAAACCCTTTGAGTTGTGAGTGTGAGAACTAGTGATTTTAGAAGGCATTATTTTGGTATAGCATGGTTCTCACGTCGTAATGGGACATACATCACCCTTGCGTCCCTCCTTCATGATAATTTCGGTTCTGCGTGAAACCGTTCTCGTTTTGAAGAGGGGTGGGCGGTGGGACGGGGGGGGGGGGGGGACGGGGGGGGGGACGCGCAGTCAGTCGCGCACCACTAATGAAGTCGTCGATTTGAAGTCGAGGTGGGACGGGCCCTCCTCCTCCCACCCCCCCGAGAGGCCCCTCCCCCCTGCTCGGCTCGACCAGCTGAATCTCCTACGGTTCACTTCAGAAACTCCCGTGTCTTTTGTAGTGACTTGCAGTGGTTATTTATAGGAGGCCTCCTACCAAGCCGGCAGAAATTAGCCCCTGATTGGTTTGTGCAGCAGCGTAGCACACAGTGACATTGTTACCGGGGGTGGGAGAGCGAGAGAGCTGCGAGGTTTCTTGTTGCTATTTATTACAAAAGTTTGTTTGTGGTGCCTTTGACTGTTATTATTATTCTTTTTTTATTTTTCCTCCCTCAGCTCCACTGTCAGCTGTTAAAGGTTGTTGCCCGAGGGAAAGCGAGAAAAAAAAGAAGGAAAAAAGCAAGGAAAATATCTTTCATTAGGAGCTAGCGGGGTGGGGTGGAGGGGGGGCACAGAAGGAATGCCGAGCGGGGCTTAAAAGAAGAGGTGGTAATATGTACAGAGTAGGCAGAATACTGGGACCGTGTGGCAGAAATGCCAACATAAACAGGGGTTGGAGTTTTCCAACGGCCCGGATCTGATTCAGGGGTTTTAATTGTTGGAAGACGCAGAGTGTGCATCCTTCAGCTAGTCTAGGGTCTGCAGACTCCAGATCTGTGTTTCCCCCCGAAAACAGCGGGCTTTACTGTTATAGCAGCACAAAATGGGTCAAACGCTGCTCCGCAGCGTGTATTACACATTACACATTATACACAAAGAACATGTTTAACAGGACGAGTATTGTGTTATTTAATATAAAATATTATTATGTGAACACAACTGGTCCGTGTTCGGGGGAGGGAAGCCGGACGGAGAGGGTGATACTGGTCATTGCATGTATTCCTACGGCTGGGGCGGCACCTGTCAGTCAGCAGGGAGGGTTGGGTGGGAGGAGTAGGATGAAGGCTCTACGTCCTCCCGTTGGGGGCTCCTCACTGGCAGGTGAGTCAGTAGGATACAACAGTACGTCCTCCTGGTGGGGGCTCCTCACTGGCAGGTGAGTCAGTAGGATACAACAGTACGTCCTCCCGGTGGGGGCTCCTCACTGGCAGGTGAGTCAGTAGGATACAACAGTACGTCCTCTCGGTGGGGGCTCCTCACTGGCAGGTGAGTCAGTAGGATACAACAGTACGTCCTCTCGGTGGGGGCTCCTCACTGGCAGGTGAGTCAGTAGGATACAACAGTACGTCCTCTCGGTGGGGGCTCCTCACTGGCAGGTGAGTCAGTAGCTTACAACAGCAGTGACACATAGAAATGTGTGTGGGGAGGAATCAATTGGTATAACGACTAAATTGGGGCGAAAAAGGGGTAAAAATAATTGGCTAAAAACCCTCAGGGACTCAAATTATAAAGAAAAAATACAAAATACAAAATATTATTATTATAATGTATTATTAGGTAACTTCAAGGTCAGCAGAACATGTAGGGCCAGGTGTGAAAACAGCTGAGGAGAAGCATTGCTCTAGAGAGAACAGTGGTTTTCTGAGTGGTGGAGGCCCCCAGGGGGCGCCAGGGAGGCCAAGTGGAAAGGAGAGGGAAAATGGAGGTGGGGAGGAATCATAAAAAAACGAATCATACCTAGTGTGAAGTGAGGGGTGCTATGAGTTCATGTCATTTAGCGTCACACTAAGATTGCATGGCCAATATGACCCTGGGCGTACAACAAACTTTGAGCACTTTGTGCCAAGATGTAGGCCAGATGAAGGCCACACTTCAGAGCCAGAACATTTTTTTGGGGCCCGAACAAAGCCAGTTGTTGCACTACTCAAAAGGGGTGGGGGGAGGGGTGGGACATACAGTATATAAACCCTAACCCTAACTCTTACCTCAGTAGGAATGGCAGTGGGTAGGAATGGCAGGTTTAGGAATGGAGAACTGCCCCTGGGCCATGTGTTGGGCCTTTGCTGCAAGAGAAAACGAAAAGCAGTGTATTGTTTGCAGATGGGAGTTTTTTCTTTTCTTTAGGAAGGATCTAATTGAATTCATGCATTGAGAGATCCCCAGACGGGACCCACTAAACGCACCTGCCCTGGCACTGCTGATAGACTCAGTCAGCACTGTTCTGTTCTGTTCTGTTCTGTTCTGTTCTGTTCTGTTCTGTTCTGTTCTGTTCTGTTGTGTTGTGCTGGACAGCTGGTTTACTGGAGTGAGCATTCTGACTTCTCATCAGCAATAGGAACTCAATGAGGCACCGGTGATGATGCTGTGATGTTGGACAGATGGCACAGCACACGGGTTGAGAGAGAGAGAGAGAGAGGGGTGTACCATGTTGTTCTCATTTTGGTGAGAGCCTCATTTGGAGCCTTTTTCGGGAAAGGTTTTAATATAGATATTTAACATTTTGGGCATTTAGCCTGCCGACACACTGGTCCCGAGTGTTGTAGCCATACGTCTACACCAGGGACTTGCTGCATCATTAACGTAACAAACATTCATATTGGCGCTGCCGCGGCGAAAAACCTCTCATCTCCATATTATAACTCGGAACCAAGGAACGACCTAATTAGGAAATATGACATCACATTGGCGAATGACATCATAATTCATAGTATAAGAAGAGAGTTGAGTAAGAACTCCAAGTCATATATAGAGTAGTTGTAGTTATTATTGTTGTAGTTATTATTGTATTGTAATATTATTTAGAATCTAGCAAGATAGACAGGAAGGAATCTACTCCCTTAAGGAGAGGCGAACTGAGATCCCATTAAGGCTAACTCACTTCGATCTCAAAATAGAGACAAATAGAAACTTGCGAGAGAGAGAGTTAATGAGGTGATCACACTAACTCTTGGTCACAGTCACACAAAAACATCGAGAGCAGCGGATCTGCCAGCTCGTCCGCGCCACTTTTTGAGCTTGTAGATCTGCTATTTTTGAATTTGAATCCTGAGAATGAACGGTTTTGGACGGTTTGCACTAACAGTGACTGCTAGTATAACATGTAATGTAAGCATGTGTGAGTTTAGTTCTGTGGGAACATATGACATTACAACATACAAGCACAAAACGGCACTTTGATCATCACATACTGTAACCAACCAATAGTAAAAGAGGGCAAGGGGCACAGCCACGTTGTTATAATAATTTACAATTTACAATTAAGGCATTTGGCAGGTGCTCTTAATCCAGGGCGACTTATAATAAGCAAGGCAATATATCAATACATCAACACGAATACATCGAATGCATAGAAATCTAAGAAAAAAACATAGGTAGACCACGCACCTATTCAGTAAAGAAATGGAGGTGGAGTCTGAAGAGGTGAGTCTTCAGACCATGGTGGAAGCTAGGGAGTGGGTCTGAAGTTCTTTGTTCAATGGGGAGTTTATTCCACAGTTTGGGGGCCAGGAGGGTGAAGAGTCTATAGGACGAGTGGATCGTTGTCTTGGGGGTTGTTGCGACATGATGTAACAAAAACATCCATATGTTTGTAGCATGATGTACACATGATAGGGAAAGTTTAGCCCAGCGAGCAGTGGAAATGTATTGCTTATTTATGGTGCTTACCAAAAACAATAGGCCTATTATATGCAGCCCCCTGCACTACTTAGGAATTCAATTTGGTCCCTGCAATACAGAATTAAAGATGATTTCATAACAATGAGCTTTGCAACGTAGTCTTTGCTATGTGCTCAGCTTTGTACCACCACTCGTATCTTACATTTACATTAACCACATTAACCCTGCTGGTGTCCCTATTTGGGGCAAATTGATACCGTATGTATATAGGGCTTAAGTGATTAAGCTACAAGCATTTTGTTTCTTTCTGTATTGTGGATTGTGGGGCTCTACTGGTTGATTAATCACTCCAAGACTTAGCGGGTACAACTGCACCTATTTGTGTACGACACGTACTATGACTGTAACCACTAAGCGTTTTTTACTAGCCAGCTAACCCCCCAAGTGCCATTCATCCCCTCTATGTAGCAGGGCTGTAAAGTAACAAAGTACATTTACTCCCAGTACTGTACTTAAGTACAGTTTTGAGTTTTTATTTTTATTTAACTTTACTGGAGTATTTCCAATTTTCAGTACTTTTACTTCTACTTCACATCTCAGGGGCAAATATTGTACTTTTTTACTCCACTATACGATTACTTGAAAACGTTATTTACTAGTTACTTTGTAGATTTAGATTGGTATTATAAAAACATACATTACCCACTTCAGCCCTACTGTATATGCATTCCGACCGCTTGAAAATAGCAGGCCTACAAGTTCACAATGTGAGATTTTCAATAGATCTTTATACATTTTGAAAAAGGTGTGAAATGGGACATTCAGCAGAATCTGCAGAAAAGAGTACTTTCTACTTTTGGCACTTTAAGTACATTTTGATACCAATCATTTTGTATTTTTACTCAAAGGGGTACTGTCACCTAAAGGGGTACTGTCACTTTAAAAAGTTATCTTAAAATATGAGTTAATTTTTATGATATCATTGTGGGAATGCGCAATTATAAGCCAATCAAATTAATTGACTGTACTTAGACTACTTACTGTACTTGTCAGCTGTTGTTGGGGGGCGAGGGGCAGATTACACTGTGACATGAGTTTCACACTATTTCAGACCGTTTTCAGAGAGACCACATGACCTACTCAACTGTATCGTACTATTATAATTTCAGGCGGGCCTTTAAAGTAAATGTTGAATTTTTGACTTTTACTTTACATTGTGGTATTGATACTTTAACTTAAAAAAAAAGTATTTTCCCACCACTGGTAGTGTCCCACTGGGACAGACCTTCCAATTACAGCCCCATTCATCCCTCTTTAACCTCAGTTACACTCCGTTGCATAAAGGTGTCGTGCTCACTAAATAGCAGATGTACAAGCTCGCAACGCGTCGCAAGCTCATACAGTATATCTGGTATTTACCGCAGCCAAACACTGCCGTGCAACTAAGCATAAATCAGGCCTTGGCCTGAGTCGAACCCCTTCACTCCATGAGCCAATGGAAACAGAGATAATCCCAGTGTACAGTACATCTTTGTTAGGTTAGATTTTCACTTTAACCATTAGATTATGATTTAACTATTAAAAAATAGCAAATATACAAGCTCGGTGCCGCACTGCAGCTTGTAGATCTGCTAGTTTTGGAAAGATTGTGAATATTTGTGCAAACCTTTAAATATGTACAGTTTTACACCACTGTGCAACTAAGCCTAAATCAGGCGTTTGGCCTGAGTCGAACCCCTTCACTCCCTGAGCCAATGGAAACAGAGATAATCCCAGTCAGTTTACTGCAGTAGTAGTAACCCATTCAATCCAGGATTTTCTCTCCCGCTGAATTCTTCACTGACCTTTTCTCTTTTTTGCCTTGTTTTGTTATAATACATTCCGTACATTGTTTGATGCACTGTCCTTTTCCCCCCCGTTGTACAACAATTATAAAAAACACAGAGCATCTCAAATTAGCTGTGAGAAAATGGGGGTGCGGGGAGAACAAACAAGGCGATCCATTAGCGAGGATGGGTTATTGGCTGGCTCGGCCCTGGCTCTCATGGCGGCCCATTAAAAGTGGTAATGTGTGCCCGCAGCAGCGCCCGGGGGACCAGAAGGAGGCCATGGGAAGGCATATTTCACATGCAGAAGACATTGGAATTAAATAGACCAATGTTCCCCTAAAAAAAGACTGAAGTACATCTCTTTCTGATGTGCGTCCCGGGCAAAAATTCATTGATCTTGGAATGTCCCTTGGCAATTATAAAATATTAAATCCAAGTCGCAAGCTTAATTTTTTTTTCTCCCCTTCCTCCTTCCCTCGCTTTCTCCACTTGCTTTCCATTTGACCAATTTAGAAGGAGAGGAAAAAAGTTAAGGGGAAAAAAAAGACGAGGCTGATATTAATACTGCACACAGAACTGATACCGTTTTGTTATGTTCCAGTATTGTTCTTGCAAAACACCCGAGATCATTAAAAATGGGGGGATGAATCATTCCCAGCGAAGCAGAGTACTTTAAAGCTCTCTGATTAGTGTCAGAGCTGGTGTATTCAGCATGACAGTACAGTATGAGTGAAGATGAAGCATTTGGAAGAATTTTAGACTTGGCATGATGTTGATTTCAGGGAGATACGGGTCTGCTTGGTAACCAGAACTCTCGCCCCGCAAAACAGTGTTGCCCTCCCTTTTTTTCACCAACCGTTCGCCCCCATCTTTTTTTGTATTCTTGTATTAGTTTTACTGAGGTTAGGAGTAAGGTTAGGTTTAGGCATAGTTTATTTGAGGTTATGTTTAGGAATAAGGTTAGGTTTAGGTATAGTTTCACTGAGTTTACGTTTAGGAATAAGGTTAGGTTCAGGCATAGTTTACTGAGGTTAGGTTTGGGAATAGTTTAACTGAGGTTACATTTAGGAATAAGGTTAGGTTTAGGTATAGTTTGACTGAGTTTATGTTTAGGAATAAGGTTAGGTTTAGGTATAGTTTCACTGAGTTTACGTTTAGGAATAAGGTTAGGTTCAGGCATAGTTTACTGAGGTTAGGTTTAGGAATAAGGTTAGGTTTTTGGAATAGTTTAACTGAGGTTACATTTAGGAATAAGGTTAGGTTTAGGCATAGTTTACTGAGGTTAGGTTTGGGAATAGTTTCACTGAGGTTACATTTAGGAATAAGATTAGGTTTAGGCATAGTTTAACTGAGGTTACATTTAGGAATAAGGTCAGGTTTGGGAATAGTTTACTGAGGTTACGTTTAGGAATAAGATAAGTTTCAGGCATAGTTTTACTCTTTAGGAATAGTTTCCCTGAGGTTACGTTCGGGAATAGCCTACCTGGTGGTGGCGACCGCTCCAAGGCCGCCGGATTTGAGCGTTCTTGTATCCGTCAGTCTGTTTGCCATTCATCTCAACCAGTGCCTTGTTTCAGGCACGTCAGGGGACAACAGATATTTGTCAGCTGCTTTGCATTAAGGCTGCTGTGGCCCCGGTTGCTTCCCTGCCCGGCCCCTCCGTGTCCCTTGGAGACCACAGGAGGGGCGCTTACGGTTAATTGCCCGAATCATTAAATTTAACATAGATCCCAATAAATATATTCAGCCAGCTGTTTGACAGGCTACACAGTTCATTAAGTCCCCTTGCTTGTTTGTCGTTTCCCTAATTAAGATCTAGGATCGATCATTGGGTGCGTAATGTACAGTGTACGCTGGGCTTTGTGCGGGGGAGACTTCTCTGCTCGGATTAAAGAAACGACATCCGCTCGCTAAAGCCTCGCCATTTAGTGCAGCTGACTGCAATGGGAATTAGACATCCTGTGCTAATTAGGGAGCCCAATTAACTGTGAAACCCAGGCAGTTTTTTGACAAATAATCTCACCAGAATTCAGACATTACGCTGCCTGTCCGCGTGAGTATTATCCGTCCTGAAGAGGGATGACGGAGATGGAAGAGGATCTTGGCTCCGAAGCGCACTGGAGATGCCTTATTTATTTGGCTCTGAGGGAGTCATTTTTTTTCTTCTTTTTTTTTCTTGCGTCGGTGTCACTTCTCGTTCCATCTTACCTACCGTCTCAGAGGTGGGCTGAATGGTGTCTAAATCAATATGAATAATACAAAGAACAGACTTTGTACGGAATTAACTGATACTCAACATTTATATACGTTGATGCGATTTCACAGTTACGGGGTTATGTGTCAGTTTTGCAAAACAGAGGCTGACGTAAATGCCTTCAATGTGCTCGAATCCCATATATGAATAATAGATTAAGTATTTGCCTCTGAAGTGTGGCAATATTCTTAGAGCAAGAACTTGGAATAAAGAGAGAGTTATGCTTAATTTATACTCCCGCCGTCTGATGGTGTCGCTCGCCGAAAATAGCTCATCTATTTTCGTCCCTTTCCAGCGATAGCTTTGGCACGGAAGCGTGCGTTATCGCTTGGCCCTCGTCACTGTGACTGCGAGCAGTCGCAAATATGTCCTGAATGAATGGTTTAAGAACACCTTTGTCCCAAGTTCCAACAGCAATTAGGCTCTTCGAGTCCATAGCCGCTAGGCCTATGAACTGACCTAATAGTGTTAGCTTTAGTTATTTCTGCTCTGTGTGCAATAGAAATGGATTGTTATTATTCCCAGTGACCGCTTTTAATGATTTCTATGCTCATTAATAATATAATGTTTATATGTGTCTTCTCTCAGTTTTAACCCTCTTCTTTTTGTGATGTGTTTTATAACTAACCTTAAAGGAATAGTACACCCCCAAAATGACTTTGTTTCTATTGATTACTCACGCCATGCAGACTTCATTTCAAGAATACTTTTTTTTTTTTTGTCGCATTCCTAAGTCATTTTATTACAATAAATGTACCCCCATTGATTCCGGATGTGGACCCAAATGCGTGCGGGTCCCCATCCGGAATCAATGGGGGTACATTTACAATAATATGTTTTTGTCTTAGGAGTGCAACAAATACAAAAAAGTATTATTGAACTCAAGTCTCCAGTCATTTTGGGGGTGAACTACTCCTTTAATGTATGCTGGAATGAACTATAGGATATCTGAATTTCCCTTCGGGGATCAATAAAGTATCTTATCTATTTATCTAGCTAGCAGTGGAAGAACTATGCTATACAGTTATGATTCAGCAGGGCAGCTGCCCAACGTTTGACCTCCAAATCACTTTTTTCTGAAACAAAGCAACGGCATCAAGTTCAACAGCTTCCCGCGTCTCACTCCCCCCCCCCTCCCCCCTGGTTTTGATTCATGATCACATGTATTTTTTAGATTGCATAAATTATGTATTTTTGGGACTAATGACGGCCCCGCCGCCGCTCCCACTGATAGAACTTTTTGAGAGTTGTGGATGTAGCCCAGATTTGGCCCTCTCTCTCGCAGCCCGTCCTGCATCATCACTGATTACATGTCATGGCAGCTTGGAGTGCGATGGATGTGGCTTGGCTGAGAGGCCTTAGGTTGGCCCCACACACACACACACGCACGCACGCATGCATGCATGCAATAAGGTACAGAGGACCCACAAGATATAAACATACCTCCTGGGTCAGGCTGGGACACGTCACTGTCACCACACACACACCACAGCTTTGTTGTGTTTGTGTGTGTGTGTGTGTGTGTGTGTGTGTGTGTAGCTCAATGTCACCATACATTTCAGCAGGAAAACCAGGTTCAACTCGGGGGTAGAAGGGGAAAGTTCCATAGCTTTAACTACAATACCTGTCTATCGACCATCTCTGCTTTGTTCTCTATGGTACGAAGAGGCCACACTAAAGCCTGAATTATATACAGAGGTGTAAAGTACCTAAGTACATTTACTTAAGTACTGTACTCCACTACATCTCAGATCCACTACATTTATTTAGTTACTAGTTACTTTGTAGATATAAAGTATGATATTTTAAAACATACATAAATCACTGTAGCCCTATTTTATAACTTGGCAATTTGAAAATAGCAGGTCTATAAGCTCACTACGCGTCGCATCGTGAGCTTGTAGATCGGCTATTTTCAAACATATTGTACTTTTACTTTTGGTACTTTAAGTACATTTTGATGCCAAAACTTTCGTACTTGTACATTTTGAATTACAGACTTTTACTTGTAACTGAGTACTTCTACATTGCAGTATTGATACTTTTCCTCAAGTAATGAAATGTAGTACTTTTTCCACCACTGATTATATATATGAATGTATATGCTTGTGACATTTTCTCGAAACAACGGATTTCCAGTCGTGCGCCAAAGGTTTAAGGCTTTTTTAACCCGCCCTGAGTCTGTAACAAAAGACCGCCATTTTCTACCAGGAAGGAAACCCATATTAGGCGTGTGTGTGTGTGTGTGTGTGTGTGTGTGTTCCAAAGGCTGTTTGGATTCAAGGCATCGCCGCTGGAGGTGTGTCTGCCAGGGGGGGGCGCCGTGGGCAAAACTCCTGCGGTTGTGGGTCCGCCTCAGGTGCAGGAAGAAGAAGAATCAAGCACTTTATCTTTTCTTACAAGATGTGTAATTATTATGGCAGACAAGAGGTGTGGGTTTAAACCTGAGTCAATATGTAGATAGGATCTTTATGCATACATACACACAGCTGCCTGGGAAGTGGGAAGCCATGCTGTCTGCTTGTATATTAAGCGGTGAAACGGAGCAGGTTGCCAAAGTGCCGTTCAGGTAGGGAGGAGGAAGCCTTGTGGGCCTGTAGAGCAGCAGCGTTACTGCAGCCTGTGTGGAGGAGCGCAGGGCCTCCAGGAGAATTCCAATGAGCAACGACAACCAGCAGAAGCCTCGGTGCAATAAAAGGCCTCTATCAAAACTACAGCGTCACATGGATGCACGCTGTCAGCTTGTAGATCGGATTTTTGACGATATCCGATTTTTGGGGATCTTTTTGTGATGTTGTCTGACTCATAGTGTGTCAATTCGTGCCCTGCTATGAGCTTGTAGATCTGCTATTTATTTTTTTATTTTGTATCTGCTTTTTAATCTTTGCTTTTTCATGTTAAGGCGGTCCTTGACATGAAAAAGTTTGAGAACCACTGACATGGCAACATAAGTTTTAAGAAAACTGTTCAGGATGTAGAGTCAGTTCTTAAAGGAGTAGTTCACCCCCAAAATGACATGGGGGTAAATGTACTATAATACATTTTTTGTCTTAGGAATGTGACAAATACCCAAAAAATATTATTGAACTCAAGTCTCCATGGCATGAGTAATCAATAGAAAATAAGTCATTTTGGGGGTGAACTACTCCTTTAACACACAGGCGACTAACAGGTCATGTTGACCGATTTTGAGATCGCCAAGTGCAATAACTCTCCCTGTGAAGGTCTCAGAAATTTCCCCTTCCATGACTTTTCCTAAATACTCAAGACATATTATGTATTTATGTTCTCATTTTTTTCCCCTTCTGAAACTTTTCCTAAGTATGAAATAATATACCATTATACCACTCTGACTGTTAGTTATCGGTTATAAAGACAGGTCTCACCCATTCTTCCCCCTCCCAGAAGCAAGGAGAGAATTTCACACCTTTTGCGCTCCCCATTTGAGAGGTCAATTGAAATGCTAATTCACATTTAGAAGACAATAGAACCCCCGCTGGCAGCAGGGGAGGAGGTGTTGCTCTCCTGGGCCAAAAGGGAGAGAATTTACCTGTCAATTTGACTGATATTTCTCAGTCACCCGAGTGTTAATGTAATCAATAGTTGTTCTGCCCAGCCATGCACCTAAATACTGTATACGACTACACCCTGTAGTCTCTGACCCTGTAGCTGCAGGGGTGTCTCAACAAATTCTGGGCCCTGGGTACAAGGATTCACTGCGGGCCCCCCATGAATGTTCTTCATAGGAGGAGGGGGTTTAACCCATTTAGACTGGGAACACATGTTTCTATGTCAGTGGTGCTCAAACCTTTTCATGTGAAGGACCCCCAAAATGATATGTATTTGGCCACAGACCTCCATCTCAAAATATTTAGTTCCAGGGACCCCCCCCCCAGAAGCAAAATTTTAGTCACAAATATTTGCTTAAAAAATACATCTATTCAAAGATTTGCGCACATTTTCAGCTTGTGAGCTTGTATATCTGCTATTTTTCAATAGCTAAAGTATAAAGTAATTAAGGCCCCTCCACCTTGAGCCCTAGCAACTTAGTCCCACTTGTCCCCCCGCCCGTAGCTGACCCAATTGCCTTCATATTTGGTTTTCACTCATATTCTGTACCGGTACTTACAGCAGTACAACTGTAGAGTTGAAACAATGTCAGCTTGAGTTTTTTTTCTTTCTTCTTTAAAATCAATGTCTATCGTTTTTCTCTCTCCTTTTTATTAAAAGGCTAAATAAACCTTGTGGCTCCCTTTGGCTCTTCCAGTTTAGTGGACAAATCACTTTGCTGTTGTCCCATCACCACCGTCCACTCTTTCTCTCTCCATTGTTCAATGCGATAAAGCAAAGAATGGCTCACAGAACATATAAAAATGCAACAAAAAACAACCTCTAACTGAGACAATAATCGTTTTTTCATGACACATCTTATCAAAGACTTTCAGTTTCACGAGTTATGAACCGTGTAGTGCAGTGATATATGTATAAAATTTCAGTTGTAAATATAGCTGGCTTGACTATAGAAACGTGTAATCACTATAATACCAACGGTTGAAGATAGCAGATTATATAAAACGAATAAAAGGAACAAACGTCACACAACATAAAAACCCCAATGGGATGATAATCGTCGATGTTAAAAAGTTGGTTCTCAAAGTGACTTATTCAAACTAAGGATCAAACGCCGCGCCGTTAGCCTAGATTCAACTCGCCTCCGCTAAGTTTGTTGAGCGAGATTCAGACGACGACGACGACACTGGGGGTCACGGGAGTGTTTCAATAAAGCCAGTCTCTTCAAAAAAAAGAAGGAAAAATATATAATTCTCTCCAGTGAAGTTTTTCAAGCAACCTCTTTCTGGGCCATCTATATAAAACATGACGCTCTCATCGTTCCGTTTCCCCAGAAGAGGCTAGATTTTAATCAGACCTGCTCTCTGTGCAGACAGACAGACAGACAGACCGCTAGCTCTCCTGCCTCTCTCACTTAGCGGGGCGCAGCAAAGCGCTATAGGTACACATGGGACCCGACAGTGACAGCGGCAGTCGGAACCAAGAGCCCCTGTGATGGCTAAATGATGTCAAAAACTGCCCCGTTTATGTCAATTTGAGATCAAGCACCTAAAATTCGGAGCGTGAACCTCCACGGCAAATGTAGCTCTCTAATCTACCCCTCCATCTACATATTATCCAGCCCCCTCGGTGGCTTCCCCTCTTCCTTGGAACTGAAATCTGTCACCGCTCGTAGCTTCGTGTGAGGATTTTACGGAAAAAGACTTGACAGTTCGGCGTAGATGTCTGCTCTGAGCGCCATTGCTGAACCTTTTTTTTTCTTCCCGGGTTGCCTCATTCTCTAGTCCAGGGGTTCCCAAACCTTTTTGTCTCAGGGCACCCCATGAATATTGTTTTAATCCGAGGCACCCCTACATTGTAATTTTCACTCCCAGCACCTTATATTTATAGCATTATCGTCGTTGTCGGGTGGAAACCTTGTATGTCCAAAACCGTTCGTTTTGTATTTATCATCTTTGAAATGTACTAAACTAGTGAAAACAGCAGATCTACAAGCACACAACGCCTCGCATCGCAAGGCGTTGTGTGCTTGTAGATCGGCTGTTTTAACTACTTTTGTGCAACAGTCTTGTATGATGAAGCAGGGCTTTGCTTTACCAAAAGACGTACACATTTGAAACTTGGAGATACGAGGTTTCTGCCCGACAGTGACGATATTTTAGTGATTACGTTGCGAGGAAAGCAAGATAATAGCCATTTTGGTTAGAACTGACTGAAAATAACTTTGTACTTCAAGTTTAAAATTATACTAAATATTTTTTTCAAGTGTCCAAATAAATTGCAAATATTATCAAAATATCTCGCGGCACCCCTGGACTGCTGTCACGGCACCCCAGGGTGCCCCGTCACCCACTTTGAAAACCCCTGCTCTAGTCAGCATCTATAAGTGCCCCACGATGCCGCTACTGTTACTGGTATTATAATGTTGTTTTCGCTAGGCCTACTGCTACTCTTCCTAATTAGGTCATTTTGCACAATGCCATTCGCCTCCATAGTGTGGTCATTTAACGTTCAATACCACCCTGAAAACGATTGGCTTTTTGTTAACGACATCAAAGGGTGGGGGAAAAAAGGAGCCTGGTTTTGGCCACTTTGTTCCTCCATTCAGCCATCCATTGGCTTCAAAACAAAACCCTGGTGCCTTGATTATTAACTCAGTCACCAGCCCTCTCTCATTCGACTTGAATTAAAAATTAAAAACCGGCAGAAATGACAGTGCCACACCATTCAAAGTGTGCATAAAAAACCAACAAGGGCTCATTAGCGAGTAGTTCTGAAGACAAGCATTCTCTGACTTGAGACTCATTACACGTCTCCCATTTTAACTTTAATTGGGTTCATTTTATATATGAAACGCCTTGAATATTTAATGAAGGGGAGAAAAAGTTCCACTTTTGATAGTTTTAGGAATTGCCAAAGATACTTGGCTTGAACTAATCGCAGTCCAGGTTCTGAGACAAGTTAGTAGTAATGGTAAATGCATTTATACAGTGCCTTACATAGATGGTGCATTACATTCACCCTTTCACGCACACATTCATACACCGATGGCGGAGGAAACCATGCAAGGCACCAACCTGCTCTTCAGGAGCAGTTAGGGGTTCAGTATCTTGCTCAAGAACATTTTGACAGTAACTCTGGGGGAGCGAGCCCGGGATCGAACTGGGAACCTTCCGGTTGCCAAGCGGCCAGTCTACCTCCTGAGCCACTGCTGCCGTAATTAGGGATGGGTATCGTTCACCTTTGAATCGATACGATACCCTTTTCGATACCATTTTCGATACTTTTTATTTAAGTTTAACTTAACTACTACTACTAAAGCAGTAATTGAACTCTCAGTAGCCCAACTGTTACAGATGCGACCGGCCAGGGGTGCGTTCAAGAGTATCGAAACACGTTATCGTTCGTTTTTACGTGAACCGATACCCGATAGTATCGACGTCATGCAATCGATACCATTAAAAGTATCGCAGACGATACCCATCCCTAGCCATAATAACTAATAACTAGTAATAGCAGAGGTCTCAGCAGATGTAGTTTCATTCTCTCCACAGATTTAACCAAAGGGGTGGGGGGGAAGGGTGGACAATGGATTCATCACACGGTCGGAATTATTGATTGATGTCGTGCTGAGAACTTTGTTTATACTGATGCGTCTGTTGTGCTTGTGATGTTAAGCTGTTGTATTGCTGTGTTGTGCAACACATGACCGTAGAACAATGCATTTTTTCTCTTCTGTTCGACATCACATGGTATTAGTATGAATGCGATTGTTTCAATGTTGCATTCGTTAATGGCGTTACCAACTTTGTCCATATAAAGCCCTTGCTAATAAAATGTTCTCCATGCTTAATGGGGGGGGTTTGAATAGCCCAGCTGCAAGCATTGCAATTAAAACAGATTATAAACAACACCACAGCTTTCCTTTCCTTTTCCGTATAAGTTCCTCTGCCATTTGCACACAATCTTTTGTTTCTCTGCATGCAGGTTGAAAACAGAGAATGGGGGGGGGGGGGGGGGGGGGGTATAAAAGAGAAAGACGGGGAGGGGGGAAAAAAGCCAAGAAGAATAATATGTTCCCAGGCATGAAAGTTTGAAGTTCTTTGTTCGGGGGAAGAGAGGGGAGGTTTCCGGGTTGCTTGCGCGGTGCTGTTTAGCTCGAGCGGTGACCCTGTGACTGTCTTCTGAGGAATTGTGTGAGCGGTCCCCCTGCAGGAATACTGCTCCAGGGTCAGCTTTCATCTTTTTTAGCTAGTAACCTGTGGACTTTGAAAACTCCAAAGGCGATGGAATTGCAGCTTTGTCAGTACACTTACTAATTAGAAAATTCCTGACCTCGAGCGAGATGTTTTAATTACGTGTTGTGTCAACGAGTTTGCAGATTTAATCCACAGTTGATATATACATGCTCCAAAGTGTGCAGAACTGTGTCGCACGCCACGGCTAGATCAAGTGCAATGGTGGAGGGGAGCAGGGGCTTCACAAGGGGGGGGGGGAGTGGGACTGAGTTACTAGGGCCCAAAGTGGAGGGGCCTTAATTATTTAGCTATTGAAAAATAGCAGTTCTACAAGTAGTAGCTTGTAGATCTGCTATTTTTGAAAAGTCGTGAAAATGTGTGCAAATCTTTGAATATAATGTACTTTTTAAGCGAACATTTGTAACTCAAATTTTGCTTCTTGGGGGGGGGGAGGTCCCTGGAACGAAATATTTTGAGATGGGGGTCCGCGGCCACTGACATAGAAACATAGCTTTTTCAAAAAACCTTAGAAGCTTTTGAAATATTCATACCGTCTCTCTCTTCAAATTTTTCAAAAATAGCAGATCTACAAGCTCGCAGCGCGGCACTCGGTGCCGCGCTGTGATCTTGTATATCTGCTATTTTTCAATAGTTAAAGCACAAAATGTGAGTGAATCCTTGTACCCAGGGCCCAGAATTTGGTGCGACACCCCTGGAGGGGAGAAAAAAAGCAGGCTTTTCTTTTTTCCTCCCTTTCCCCCCCACCACCCATGTCTTCTTTCTTTCACGTGCCCCGTGTAACCTTTCCTTGTGCCCCGTACGTTTGTTGAGAAGCCATCACATGCTTCAAGTAGCTAAATTAAGATAGCGAGTTAATGTGTTATTATTAGCCGGTGAAGAAGAGGAAGAAGGAAAAAAAGGCTGGTTGGTTGGTTGGTATGATTTGCCTGTTTTTTTTTTTGTGTTTTTTTGCGAGGGCTCGAACAATGTGACAGCATTGTGCTTGTGTCTGTGTGTGTGTGTGTGTGTGTGTGTCTGTGTGTGTGTGTGTGTGTGTGTGTGTGTGTGTGTGTGTGTGTGTGTGTGTGTGTGTGTGTGCGTGCGTGCGTGCGTGCGTGCGTGCGTGCGTGCGTGCGTGCGTGCGTGCGTGCGTGCGTGTGTGTGTTAGGGATGGGACGATACGCGATATTATCGTTTATCGTGATAAAAAACACTCACAATAATCGTATCGTGATATCGTCCTCCGTCATGCACTGGGATCAATTCACCTTTTATTTGCAGAGCTGCATATCCGGTACCACTTAAACCCTCTATTGGTAAAACGTACTTAGTTATAATATACGTCCTTGATGCAGTCTTTTTTTCACTCTCTACAAAATCTCTTTGTCAAAAAATAGCCGATCTACAAGCGACGCGTTGTGAGCTTGTAGATCGGCTATTTTTTTGGCAAATGTTCCGCCCCAGGATAATGGATGTTGGGGATATTTTGATTATCGCCATAATATCGTAAATCGTGATTTTTTTTTGGTCACAATAATTGTGATATGAAATGTTCATATCGTCCCATCCCTAGTGTGTGTGTGTGTGTGTGTGTGTGTGTGTGTGTGTGTGTGTGTGTGTGTGTGTGTGTGTGTGTGTGTGTGTGTGTGTGTGTGTGTGTGTGTGTGTGTGTGTGTGTGTGTGTGTGTGTGTGTGTGTGTGTGTGTGTGTGCGCGTGACTGCGTGTTGTAGCAGCAGCAGCAGGCAGTGTGAGTCAGTGCAGAGGAAGGCAGGAAGGGGTTAAACAGAAATTGAGCGGGGATGCTGGGGGCAGCAGTGCTGCAGAACATAGCAGTGTTCGTGCGAAGGCAAGTCATTTCCCGAAACACTGCAGACACATGGCCCGCGGCGCTCTGAAACCTTTGGAGACCAAAATGGCTTGCAGGAGTTAGAAGTAATAAGGTGTTTTTTTTGCCTCTCTCTCTCTCTCCCTCTCTCGCTCTCTCTCTCTTTTCTCCTTGACTGGAAATTCTGCACGGTTGCTATGCATTTTGCCGTCGGAGCCGCCGAGCTGTTTTTATGGTTTATGTGGGCATTAAGATGCTCTGCAACTGGCCATTTCAGAGATTTGTTGTTCTTTAGTTGTGAACCAAATGGAAGTTGTTTGTTTTGAGAGTAATTCCCTCATTTTTTTCGTAGCATGATCAGAATGCCGGCCCTCCCTCCCTCTCTCTCTCTCTCTCTCTCTCTCTCTCTCTCTCCCTTTGTATTCCTCCCCCACAATGTTTCAGTTCTTCTTCCTTTTTGTTGTTCACGGTATGACACATAAAAAAAAAAAAAACAAGCACAATTGAGATGAAAAAGGCCAGATTTTTACCCAGCGTGGTCCAGCATGCTCCCAAATGCTTTCTTCTTTTGAAGATCACTTGTGACAGTGTGGGGCTATTGTTTCGGGGCGACTCCCACAGACAAGGGGGTGCAGAGACTAGAGAGAGAGAGAGAGGGAGAGAGACCCCTGACACAAACAAAGGGCATCTGTGTCGGTGCCCCCCGAAAAGAAAGCAGTGGTATTAGTCCAACCCTGTGACCCTGCTGATTATCACTAGACTCAACCAAAACTTTCTTCCTCTGCCCCGGTTCTGTTCATCTTGGCCGACTCGTCCTGCTTCAAAGACGCCGGCTCCGCGGCATTATAATCCTGCGTTGCGTACATCTGTGAATTATTATTCTAATTCTTTATACGTTTATTAGAGCTGAATAAACTCCACATCAAATACATCACATCGGGCGATGTCAGAGGAGCCCGGGGGGCGAATCAGCCCCGACATCTGTTAACTCTTTCAAAATGGCCTCATCCAGCATGTCTGTGGGCGTATGGAGGAGCGAGGGAAAAGGAGAGAGAGAGAGGGAGGGAGAGAGAGAGAGAGAGAGAGAGAGAGAGAGATGGAGAAGGACAGAGAGAGAGAGAGAGAGAGAGAGAGAGAGAGAGAGAGAGAGAGAGATGGAGAAGGACAGAGAGAGAGAGAGAGAGAGAGAGAGAGAGAGAGAGAGAGAGAGAGAGAGGCTTTCTGTTGCTGATTAATGGCGGCCATATAGGAGAGGCGTTGCAGGCCGAGCGTGGAGAAGCGAGTGGGACTGCACTCCCATGGCTGGGCTCCTCACTGTAAACACTGTGGAAAAAGAGGGACGACGCGGACTCACTCTGCGTTCCCCGGCTGAAATGCAGCGTGGAGAGAGGAGAACATGTGGGAAAGCTTTGAGTTCCTGGCACATATAAAGACGAGCTCCGGTCAATCAGGTTGCAGCCAAGGCAGGCAGGCAAGAATTCGGTCAGTCAGTCAGTAAGTCAGAAACGCAGGCAGGCACTCAGTCAGAAATGCTGTCAGTCAGTCAGTCAGTGAGTCAGTCAGTCAGTGAGTCAGTCAGTCAGTCAGTCAGAAAGGCAGGCAGGCACTCAGTCAGAAATGCTGTCAGTCAGTCAGTCAGTGAGTCAGTCAGTCAGTGAGTCAGTCAGTCAGTCAGTCAGAAAGGCAGGCAGGCACTCAGTCAGAAATGCTGTCAGTCAGTCAGTCAGTCAGTCAGTGAGTCAGTCAGTCAGTGAGTCAGTCAGTCAGTCAGTGAGTCAGTCAGTCAGTGAGTCAGTCAGTCAGTCAGTCAGTCAGTCAGAAAGGCAGGCAGGCACTCAGTCAGAAATGCTGTCAGTCAGTCAGTCAGTCAGTCAGTCAGTCAGTCAGTGAGTCAGTCAGTCAGTCAGTCAGAAAGGCAGGCATTGGGCCACGGTGGCGCAGTGGTTAGTGCTGTCCCCTCACAGCTAGAAGGTCCTGGGTTCAATTCCCGCTGGGGGACGCTGTGGGCGCTGGGGGTGTGTTCCCTCCTCTGCGTCATCAGCGCCAACACCCTAGGTGGGTTTGGCGAAAGGGCTGGTGGAGTTTCCATGTTCTCCCCGTGTCTCCTAGGGTAGATACCCTCACAAAAACATGCAGTAATCCTGGTCTCTATAATTCCTCCCCCTGGCCAGCCGGGGCGCCTGATGGAGCGGAAAGGAACTGGTTGGAATAACGTGTTCCTTCCACACGCTACGTCCAAACCGGGGAAATCCCCCTTGTCAGGTGAAAAGAAGCAACGTGGACTCCTCATGCATAGAAGGACGCATGAGGTCAGTCCGTTGTCTCCCCAGGCGCGGCAGGGGGAGAGCAGAGCCCAGGATTGTCATAGGCAATTTGCACTGGGTGAAAATGGGTTACAAAATCGTGGGAAAAAATATATATATAAAAAAGGAAGGCTGGCATTCAGTGAGTCAGTCAGACAGACAGACAGACAGACAGACAGACAGACAGACAGACAGACAGACAGACAGTCACTCAGTGAGTTAGTAAGTCAGTCCTTCAGAAAGGCATGCGGGCAGGCAAGCAGGCTAATCAGTCAACTGGCCAGTCAGTGAGCCAGGTAGTTTGTCATTCCATCAGTCAGCCACTTACTGTATGATGGAAGTCTTTACAGATGTGTTACTATACTGTAGCTACAGTACACTAAATTGACCAGTCTCTACAAGTGTATAGATTAGGGCGAAGACTTTAACTGATTAATTTTGATTACTTAATTACAGAAAAACGTTTTGTTTGTTTTTGCACCACAGAACCTTTCTCACTGGATGAGTTTCAGTGCACGCAATGGGAGAAGAAGCCGATCAGACCACTTTGCTCGTTGGCCCAGTGGATGTGAAATTTAGATTTTAAAAAGCCTCATGTGTTTTAATAAAAATAAAAATAAGTCCTAGGCCTAGTATTATTACACTATAGGGACAGTACTTTGACCAGTCTTTACAGATGTTTAGATGCATTATAACTACAGTACTTTGACCAGAACAGGCCAAGACCACTGTCTCCCCTCCTTGTGCGTCTCTGAACCTGTGAATATATATATATATATATATATATATATATATATATATATATATATATTATATAATTTTTATTTTTTTCAAATAACTTCAACTACCAACCATGTACTGACATCTAATAATGATATTGATTATGACGATAATGCATTTTAATTGTAAAGCACTTTACATTTTCACAAATCACAAAGTGCTACAGGATTTTAAAAAACATTGGCATAAAACAGCAATGGCAAAAAGCAATAATAGATCCAACTAGGGATGAATAAAAATAAAACTAGATTTAAACCCTAGCTATATATACTGTTGTTAGTTGACCTTGGAGTCCAAACTTGTTTGGTAAACATTCAAAGACAGAAATAACGCACAGCCTCCGTCCTTGGTGCTGAGCCAGATTGCCAAAAGCAGTCAAATCATGAAGCAGAAAGAAAGAGCTTGCAACTCACTTTACCCCTTACAACATGATCATCATTTACCCCTTACAACATGATCATCATTTACCCCTTACAACATGATCATCATTTACCCCTTACAACATGATCATCATTTACCCCTTACAACATGATCATCATTTACCCCTTACAACATGATCATCAGGTATTATACTCACTTTAACCCTTACAACATGATCATCAGGTATTATACTCACTTTAACCCTTACAACATGATCATCAGGTATTATACTTTACCCCTTACAACATGATCATCAGGTATTATACTTTACCCCTTACAACATGATCATCAGGTATTATACTTTACCCCTTACAACATGATCATCAGGTATTATACTTTACCCCTTACAACATGATCATCATTTACCCCTTACAACATGATCTTCATTTACCCCTTACAACATGATCATCAGGTATTATACTTTACCCCTTACAACATGATCATCATTTACCCCTTACAACATGATCTTCATTTACCCCTTACAACATGATCATCAGGTATTATACTTTACCCCTTACAACATGATCATCAGGTATTATACTTTACCCCTTACAACATGATCATCATTTACCCCTTACAACATGATCTTCATTTACCCCTTACAACATGATCGTCAGGTATTATACTTTACCCCTTACAACATGATCATCATTTACCCCTTACAACATGATCTTCATTTACCCCTTACAACATGATCGTCAGGTATTATACTCACTTTAACCCTTACAACATGATCATCAGGTATTATACTTTACCCCTTACAACATGATCGTCAGGTATTATACTTTACCCCTTACAACATGATCGTCAGGTATTATACTTTACCCCTTACAACATGATCATCATTTACCCCTTACAACATGATCTTCATTTACCCCTTACAACATGATCATCAGGTATTATACTTTACCCCTTACAACATGATCATCAGGTATTATACTTTACCCCTTACAACATGATCATCATTTACCCCTTACAACATGATCTTCATTTACCCCTTACAACATGATCGTCAGGTATTATACTTTACCCCTTACAACATGATCATCATTTACCCCTTACAACATGATCTTCATTTACCCCTTACAACATGATCATCAGGTATTATACTTTACCCCTTACAACATGATCGTCAGGTATTATACTTTACCCCTTACAACATGATCGTCAGGTATTATACTTTACCCCTTACAACATGATCGTCAGGTATTATACTTTACCCCTTACAACATGATCATCATTTACCCCTTACAACATGATCTTCATTTACC
Organism: Nannobrachium achirus; assembly: GCF_963921795.1. NCBI lineage: Eukaryota > Metazoa > Chordata > Actinopteri > Myctophiformes > Myctophidae > Nannobrachium > Nannobrachium achirus. The sequence goes on from NC_137816.1 coordinate 56,222,299, forward strand.
CCTTACAACATGATCATCAGGTATTATACTTTACCCCTTACAACATGATCATCAGCTATTACACTTTACCCCTTACAACATGATCATCAGGTATTATACTTTACCCCTTACAACATGATCATCAGGTATTATACTTTACCCCTTACAACATGATCCTCAGGTATTATACTTTACCCCTTACAACATGATCATCAGGTATTATACTTTACCCCTTACAACATGATCGTCAGGTATTATACTTTACCCCTTACAACATGATCGTCAGGTATTATACTCACTTTAACCCTTTACAACATGATCGTCAGGTATTATACTTTACCCCTTACAACATGATCATCATTTACCCCTTACAACATGATCTTCATTTACCCCTTACAACATGATCATCAGGTATTATACTTTACCCCTTACAACATGATCATCAGGTATTATACTTTACCCCTTACAACATGATCATCAGCTATTACACTTTACCCCTTACAACATGATCATCAGGTATTATACTTTACCCCTTACAACATGATCATCAGGTATTATACTTTACCCCTTACAACATGATCCTCAGGTATTATACTTTACCCCTTACAACATGATCATCAGGTATTATACTTTACCCCTTACAACATGATCGTCAGGTATTATACTTTACCCCTTACAACATGATCGTCAGGTATTATACTCACTTTAACCCTTTACAACATGATCGTCAGGTATTATACTTTACCCCTTACAACATGATCTTCATTTACCCCTTACAACATGATCATCAGGTATTATACTTTACCCCTTACAACATGATCATCAGGTATTATACTTTACCCCTTACAACATGATCATCAGCTATTACACTTTACCCCTTACAACATGATCATCAGGTATTATACTTTACCCCTTACAACATGATCATCAGGTATTATACTTTACCCCTTACAACATGATCCTCAGGTATTATACTTTACCCCTTACAACATGATCATCAGGTATTATACTTTACCCCTTACAACATGATCATCAGGTATTAAACTTTACCCCTTACAACATGATCATCAGGTATTATACTTTACCCCTTACAACATGATCATCAGGTATTATACTTTACCCCTTACAACATGATCATCAGGTATTATACTTTACCCCTTACAACATGATCATCAGGTATTATACTTTACCTCTTACCACATGATCATCAGGTATTATACTTTACCCCTTACAACATGATCATCAGGTATTAAACTTTACCCCTTACAACATGATCATCAGGTTATACTTTACCCCTTACAACATGATCATCAGGTATTATACTTTGAGGAAGATTGTTTTTTTTTGTTTTTCAAAAGAGTGTACAGAATAATATGTGTTTTATGTGGCCACACCCACCTGTTCATGTGTATACCTTTCAGGTGGGTGTGGCTAAAGTTAGCCACACCCACAGTGTTACCCAAAAGGGGGAGAGGATGATTTTATGATGTCATTAAAGTGGTGTCTTTCAATTGGGCCTTTTGACTCAGATGCTTTCATATTTCAGGAACAAAAAAAACATAGGGAAGACATATTTGCAGATAACCAGACCTGGAGTAATATTAACTCAGACACATATAAAACTGAAAAAGTACAAAACTATGGCACCACCTCTTTAAAAAGTAGTGAAAATCACGGATCTGCAAGCTCACAAAGCGTTGCAGATCTGTTATTTTCACTAGCTTTGGTCCTGGGGGGACATCACATTTCTCTTTTGGGTCTCGAGCGCCAAAAAGTTGGGAACCACTGCTCTCTACACTAAATCTTGTCTACCATGTCTACCAGCTCAAACCCGTAGATCCGCCTTACCAAAATCAAAATGTTCGCCCCACGATAGCGATGCTATAGGGTTCACGCTGGTTAATATTCCGCTGTCACGTAACATTCACTGATTTTTACCAGCCGACTTCATTTTCTTTAATAGAATTGTACCCTCCAACCATGCTTGGCTACCTGCCACCGTGGCTGATAAAACAGGCAGATTTTTTACCAACCAAGCCAGTAAAAGGATTCTTAAAGGAGTAGTTCACCACTTTTCAACCTGTCTTCATATAATAGGTCCTCAGTAATGTTCATGATAAAATGTCACAATTTTTTTCTACTCGGTCCAAGTCTCCTAGGAAAGCTGTGGGAAGTTCAGAATCCATCGTCTTGTGACTTCATCATTTTCCCCCCAAAAAATGTAATCAATATTTTTGAAAAAAATATTTAGATTTTTATTATCGCGAGAACAATGGCTTCCACTTTAAAATTGCAACTTTTCAGGAATAGAAAGCCTGCAGTTTCTATAAGCTGGATTGGCAATCGATGATGTCACAAGACTATGGGTTTCTGACCTGCCCACAGCCCTCCTCTGAAAAAAAAAAAAAAAGAAAAGCTATTTTTGAGTGAGGACCAATTATATGAACATAGGTTGAAAAGTGGTGGAATACCCCTTTAAGCATTTTGGCTGGTGGCCTCGATATGTGTTCATTCCCCAAAACATGGCTTTAGCGTTGAAAAGGCCTTCAACCTGGTTATGCCAGTGTCTTCACCTCTTTGTTTTGCTAGTCAACAGTCTCTCTTCATCGGCCTTCTCATTGCCCCTGAGGTGTGAACGTCAAAGATTTTTAAAGGGATTTTTCTGCATCAAAGTCATGACAACAAGACGGCAACATTGCATCGTCAACAACTTGAACGTCTTTCAATCAACAAAGAGCTAGCCTTTTACTCTTCCACACAAGCTGAGGAATTATCCCCCAAAACGCACGCACGCACGCACGCACGCACGCAGACACACACACACACACACACACACACACACACAATGCTACAAGAACCTAGCATGTTAGACAATGTTTGCATGCGTGAGCATCTATTTGCATACATGTCTGTCTCTTCTCTCTCCTCTCTCTCTCTCTCTCTCTCTCTCTCTCTCTCTCTCTCTCTCTATCTCCCTGTGTGCTGTACTTAAATACAATTTTGAGGTATTTTCTTACTTTACTGGAGTATTTCCAATTTTCCGTACTCTTACTTCTACTCCACTACATCTCAGAGACAAATATTTTACTTTCCACTACAATTGTTTGACATTTTTAGTTACTTGTTACTTTGTAGATTTTTATTATAAAAAAATCAGATTTTCATCTGGGACGCTATGGGCGATGGGGTTATGTTCTCTCCTCTGCGTTAGTCCTCTGGCCAGCCGGGGCCCCTGATGGAGGCGAGAGGAACTGATTGGAATAACGTGTTCTCTCTCTCTCACATCCAGCCCCTGCCTCTCTCTCTCTCTCTAACTTGAGGAGTGTGGTGGTATAGTGCTGATGCAGCAGGACAGAGCTGCAGCCTGCATGCCGGGCCAAGCAGGCAGCTCCTTGTGTGTGTGTGTGTGTGTGTGTGTGTGTGTGTGCGTGTGTGTGTGTGTGTGTGTGTGTGTGTGTGTGTGTGTGTGTGTGTGTGTGTGTGTGTGTGTGTGTGTGTGTGTGTGCCTGGCAAAGTGGGCCATTAACCCGCTTGCCCTGAGGTGTGACCTGGGCCAAATCCAATATTGGATCCCCGGAATCAAGGCCCCGGTGCCACTCAGAGGGTTCAGAAAGCCGCTGATCAGCAAGATGGGGAAAAAAAAAGAGAAGGGACCCTTCGAACAATAAAGGCAAGGCTCGGAATGTAAATTCCTCAGGACAGCTGGAAGCGTCGCTACAGCTGCCACCATCGCACAATTAGAGACGGAGGACTCAGAAAGCTGTCCGAGACACGGGAAGAGGGGGGAGACATACATTATTAATCAAAAATAAATTTAGCGAAACGGGGATTAATTTCGGCCCTCTGAAGGTGGAGGGGTAACGTTGTTGATTATCGAAATGGGCGGCTGCAAACATGCAAACTCTAGTCCCCCTGCCCTCAGGGGTGTCACACCAAATTCTGGGCCCTGGGTACAAGGATTCACTCACATTTTGTGCTTTAACTATTGAAAAATATCAGATATACAAGCTCGCAGCGTGCCGTGAAACCTAAGTTTCTATGTCAGTGGTGCTCAAATATTTTCATTTGAAGGATCCCCAAAATGATATGTATTTGGCCACGGACCCCCATCTCAAAATATTTAGTGCCAGGGACTCACCCAGAAGCAACATTTGAGTTACAAATGTTCGCTTAGAAAATACATATATTCTAAGATTTGCACACATTTTCAGGACTTTTCAAAAATAGCAGATCTACAAGCCCGCAGCGCGGCACTCGGTGCTGCACTGTGAGCTTGTATATCTGCTATTTTTCAATAGTTAAAGCATAACATAATTAAGGCCCCTCCACCTTGGGCCCTAGTAACTCACTCCCAATTTCCCCCCCCTTGTGACGCCCCTGCCTGCCCTTCCCCCCTTTTGGAAACATTCTCTCGTTATCGTCTAAGCGCGCTGCACACAGAAGAAGCAGCCCTTAAATACAATAATGTAGATTGTTTCAAAAAAAAGGGAGAAAAAAAAAAGGAAACTTCAGTTGACTAAAGCAGCTGGGTTTCTGTTCTCTGGTGGTATAATAAAAATGTGGAATAATAGTAGAGTATGTTATCTTACCCTGCCAATATTCTCTTTAGTAAAAATGTGTGTTGCCTCTTGGCTAATGTGGAGTGTTGAAAGTGTGTAGGTGGGCCGTTGAGTACATTTTTTATTTGTTGCAATCTCCCCTTGCACTTCAGTGTGTGTGTGAAGTGCCTTTGTCACCTCGTCTTGAAGCTGTTGGCTCTGTTTTTGCCAGCAGCCGCGTCTAACAACTGTTACACCTCCCTGATGGGTGGAGTCAGACGGTCATCAGGTAGATTTAAAACACCTGTTGGACCCTGGTGTTTTTAGAGCTGACCACGTTTGAATGGCTGAATTGGCCTAGTTTGGTGTCAAGATTGATTCTCGTTCATCTGTTGCACAGTTTTTTTTTCTTCTTCTTAATATTACGGGTTGCACCAGAATTTACATTACGTTTTACATCATGCATCATTATTCCTAGTCCCAGACTCCCATATAATCCTAATTTATCACAGAGTACAATTTGGTCACTGATTTGCACACCCCAGGTCTACAAGTCTGGCATTAATTTAGCTTTTTCATTTCAGTTCTTGGTCTTTAAAATCAGTTCTGTTGGTTTTCCAAATGAAAATTATTGATTGAATACTTGTAACAGTTCGCACAAGGTACAGAGGTACAGTTATACAATAATGCTAAAAGGATAACACAAAATGCCCCGAGGGCTTGTTTCCATTGTGGTCCTGTGTATTCAATTCATCAAGACATATAAAGACATACATCATTTATTTTGGCAAGCTATAGAAGCCTTGTCTAGGTCCAGTTGCAAATTGTAGACAGGTGCTCTGTGTTGGTGCCGTTGTGGTTGTTTGTTTTCAGTAGGCAAACCAGCCTGGCTGAGACCTGTTTTCCAAGGAGCACAATTATTGTCTAGTTTGTTTTAGTGTTTTTTGTTCTATCATACTACATGTACAATATTTGTAACATGAACCTATCATACTCCATGTATACACAAATTGGCCTGTAAGTTGCATTGTAGGCAACATCTGTAGGAGCAGTGTCCATTAATGTTGTCTGCAAAAAGCAACCTCATGGTGGCGCTGGAAGAGGGGCATGTGAGAAAACAGGGGCGGAGGTTGTGGTTTGGCAGCCAAGGAGTGTGTGTGCAAGTTTGGCATGGATAGGGGCAACGGTGCCGGAGATAAGAGTAGGGGCAAAAGTGTGACTTGACGGACAGACTGACTGATTGACTGACAAACAGCCGGTGGAGCCTTTCATAGTAACTTGCGACCTGACGGTTGCAACAATATCGTCACTGTCGGTCAGAAACCTTGTATCTCCAAGTTTCAAATTTGTACAATTTGTAAGTAAAGCCCTGCTTCACACAAAACTAGTGAAAATAGCAAATCTACACGCACACAACGCCTCGCGATGCGAGGCGTTGTGTGCTTGTAGATCAGCTATTTTCACTGGTTTAAATCATTTTTAATTAAAATGATAAATACAAAACGAACGGTTTTGGACATACAGGGTTTCCACCCGACAACAACGATATGTGTAACATGAACCACACAGGGCAGCGATGGCAGATGGTAGAGTGGTGGGATGAGAGTCTTTTGCTCCTCCCCTTGGCATCTTGTCAAAGTGCCCTTGAGCAATTCTATTGCTGCTGAACCCATAACAGCTCCTGGTGAGCAGGTTGGTGCCCTGCATGGCTGCTGTTGTGTGAATGGCTGAATGGAATGCATACGTAGTTCACAGCAGACAGAATGGGCTTCATATCATGTATTGCAGCTTATAGCCTCCATAACAACTTAAACGTTATTGTCACATCACACGTTTACAGGTGTAAAGTAAGTTCCCAACATGTTGCACTTAAAAACAAAGAAAGTTTCATAAGGGTGGAGAATAGAGGAAGAAACAAAATTGCTCGTTTCTTCCTCTTCTTAAGCCCGTACCAGAGTCGGGTCCGCGGTGGAAGGCTATCCACCGCGGTGTAGTGCCGTGTAGTCTTTTTGAGTCATAAAACTACAACGTTAACGCTCAAAAAGACTACACGGCACTCCACCGCGGACCCGACTCTGATACGGGCTTTATTCTATTCTTTTCTCTAATAAGAGTATAGAGAAAGCTTCTCTATTGACCATATTCACATGGCGGCCATCTTGCCATTAAAGTTAATGCAATGCCACCCCAGTTGCCACCCGGTTTCAATGCAAATTTCAAACATGGCCGCCAGGTGAATAAGGCTAATTGTCCTTAGAGAATAGAATAGAATAGAGTAAAAATAAAATAGAATAGACCTTTTCAGGCAAATGCAGGCACTAGAGGCAGCTCAGCAGTTAAAGATTAAGAGAGTTCTTTGAGGTAGGAACAAAACATAGGAACAAAACATAAAAAAAACATCAATGATGAACAAAAAAGTATAATAGATAGTATACACTGTAAATAGCTAGGTGTACTATGCAGGACAAACATGTGGTGGGAGAAGTTCTCAAATAGCCTATGCAAAGTATATACAGTATAGGGCTGAAAGTTGTTAATGTATGTTTTGTAATGATAATAACCAAAATATACAAAGTAACTTGTAACTAAAGATTTCAAATTATTGCAGTGGAGTAGAAATACAACATTTGCCTCTGAGATGTAGTGGAGTAGAAGTAAAAATATTGGAAATTGGAAATACTCCTCAAAAGTGTACTGTACTTGAGTAAATGTACTTCCCACCACTGGGTGGTACCGGTGGGAAAAAACAGTATCCCACCCAGAGCAAGCATACCGTCGTTGTCGGGTGGAAACCTTGTATGTCCAAAACCGTTTGTTTTGTATTTATCGTTTTAAAAATGATTCAAACTAGTGAAAACAGCCGATCTACAAGCACACAACGCCTCGCTGTGCGAGGCGTTGTGTGCTTGTAGATCAGCTGTTTTCACTACTTTTGTGGGACGGCCTTGTATGATGAAGCGAAAAAAAAATTACAAATTTGAAACCTGGAGATACGAGGTTTCTGCCCGGCAGTGACATTGCGGTATGGGAACATTGTATGGCCTTATAATAGCCTGTACTCACAGTTGTCATTACAGGATCCCACCCTAAAGCTGAGGCATTCGCAAGCAAATGCTTCGCAATCAGACATGCGTTACGTCATCGCAGGAAACTCACAGATATGGTTACAGTGTCAACAGTACAATCAGAACACTGAGAGGGTTACCATGGTTAGTGTTCATTCATACAGACACACCATGGACCGTATGCCAAATACATTACAGTCCATAGAATATGCCCCTCTTATGCAAGTAGAGACACTTCAATTACAATTTACAATTTAGGAATTTAGCAGATGCTCTTAATCCAGAGCGATTCACAGTAAGCAAAGAAAACACAAGGTAATGCAAATGGTAATCAAGGGGCACCCGCTGGCCTACTGGTCCAGGCGCATACCACATAGGCATTGATGCCTGGCGGCGGCGCCGGTTTGATTCCCGATCCGGACAACTTTTGCCGCATGTCACTCCCCATCTCTCCCCCCATTTCCTGTCAGTCTACTGTCCTATCAAATAAAGGCATAAAAGCCCGAAAAATAGTAATATGTAATAATAGTAATCTAGGATCATAGGTAAACTAAGAACCTATCATCAGTCTAATATAACACGATGTATAATCTATACATTGAAACTATACACACTAAAGGATAACAGGCAAACAATGAACCTGGCATCTGTTTACATGTCATGCTATCTAAATTATATTTTGGCCATGTCATGCTATCTAAATTACATTTTGGCCTTTTGCATAAGTCTGCAAGATTGTCTAGGCTAAGTTCTATGGCAATTAAAGTAGGTCGGGAGTGGCTTATTGTTGGTATCGGCCGGTATTATGCAGGAGTCTGTCCACCGTACAACGTGCTAGACAATGTTGGCGGTGCCCGGGATCATACCCATGACCTTGTAGTCTCAGGGCGAGAGCTCTACCAACTGAGCTACCCAGACACAATACAATATAAAAAAAACTCCAGAGATTTGCAGCAGATTCACAGAATCGCAGTGTCTTTGTGCAGGTGTAGACTCATCTTCTCTTAACAGCAGATATATCAAACACATAAGTGTGTATACAGTACATATAGACTTTGGCCGCGTTTCCCAAAGCGATTTTAGCCCATCATAGCTCACTCATGGTCGTAGAGACCAAGCCCCAACCATCATGTTCCCGTGTTTTCATGGGTTCGGGCAGAGCGACTTATTTAGCCCCCCACTGTACAACTACACCAACATTCAGATTTCACAAAGTGCTTAATAAAGTCTCACTCTCACTCTCTATAATTACCCACATCCTCCGTGTTCTTTAATAAGAAGCCTTTTTATCCGATCGCTTTCTGTTTTCCCATGTATTTCCTGGCGTTCCCCATGCGCACCAACCCCATTGAGATAAACAGACAGCGATCGGATAAAAAGGCTTCTTATTAAAGAACACAGAGGATATGGGTAATTATAGAATGCTGTACCATATTTAGACAGGTGTGAGACTTTATTAAGCACTCTGTTTGTGAAATCTAAATGTTGGTGTAGTTGTAGGGGGCTAAATAAGTCGCTCTGCCCGAACCCATGTAAACAGGGGAACATGACGGTCGGGGCTTGGTCTCTACGACCATGCATGAGCTACGATGGGCTAAAATCGCTTTGGGAAACTCGGCCAATGCCTATAGTGTGGTGGCCTGTGTCGCCGAGACTGACACTGCGACAGTGCTCAGCGCTAACATGGTCTCCTCTCACCACCTATTCATCTCCTCCCGTCAGCCCTCCCTGTCACTCTCCACCGGCTCTCCTCTCCTCACCCCCCTTCTCCTCCTCAGGTTCTATCCATCTCTCTTCTCTCTCTCTCTCTCTCTCTCTCTCTCTCTCTCTCTCTCTCTCTCTCTCTCTGAACAAGTCAAATGTCTGAAGAGAGATGTATGGAAGTGTATCCCCGCGCGCTCTCTCGTACGATGGATATGTCATGTGACATAATGCCCCCCAGCAGCCATCAAAGACAAAATGACAGATGCTGTTTTTTGCCTCATGGATCTTTCTCTCGACAAAGCCAATTTTGAGACTTTCATTTTTGCCCTCTCTCTCTCTCTCTCTCTCTCTCTCTCTCTCCCTCTCTCTCTCTCTCTCCCTCTCTCTCTCTCTCTCTCTCTCTCTCCCCCTCCTTTCTCTGTCTCTCTTTTTTCGGCCACGGCCTTAATGGAGACTCTTGTCTCCCCCCCCTCCCTCTTTTCATTTAATTTCAGACACAATTACCATGTAATTATGTAATTGCTGTCGACGGGGAGTGCGTGGTCGGTCGTCGACGTCTCGCATTCCCTTTTCCCTTTTCTTTTTTTGGGGGGGTTTTGTTAACAGACTCTCTCGCCGTCTGCTTTGTTTGGTGTTTTTTTTTTGGTTTGTTTACTCTGCCCCGCCCCCACCCACAACATGGCTCTGGGCGTGTGGTGGCGGCAGGGAGGGAGCCCTGGTCTCCATAGACACAGACAACAACAGGCTGGTGTTTGGCTTTGCTGGCATGCATGCCATACGTAGAGAGAGAGGGCATACGAGAGAGAGAGAGACATGCAGAGAGAGTGAGAGAGAGAGACAGAGAGAGAGAGAGAGAGGAGGATTAAGTGAAGTCAGCTTGGCTCGCTGGCAGAAGCCTGACCTTTCTCCCTGTGTTTGGATCACTTACCCAGCCAGCGCTGCCCCCCTGTGCCCCCTGTGGGAACCGGGCATTCTGGGTAGAGCTGCACCCCCATGTCCTCAACACCAGTGGTTCTCAACCTTTTCAGGCCGCGACCCCCAAAATAATCACATTTTAACCGGGGACCCCCCCCCCCCACCCTGACGAGCACTAAGAGTTGAGACATTACTTTTTATATAACACTGTTCTATTGTGAAAATTGCAGATCTACATGCTCACAACGCATCGCGTTCTGCCTCTTATATTTGTAAATTTGGCCAATGTTAAATTTGTCATTTTAGAGGTATTAAAAACTCCTTGAATTGTCACTTTAGAAATGTGTAGATACCCTCCATACACTTAAACTTTATGTTGGTTTGTTTACTGTGGAGTGAGAAAACAATGTTACACATTAAGCTAATCATCCTAGGACCCCCCCCCCCCCCCCCCCCCCCCAAAATAATTAGGTTGAGAACCACTGTTCAACACAGCTCCAGTCACTGCAACCACCTCAACAACCAACCAACAAGCCAACCAAAGAGAGGGCCAAAGATAACCGCGCCATCTTTACCCAGGTGAAATGGCCGGCTTTGATGGGTGAAGTCTGCTATTGGCTCTGATGCCCGCGCCCGCGCCGGAAGCGAGCGATGTGATTGGCAGTAATTGGCACGGCAGCGGGCAGGGTCCATCTCTCACATGTGGTCAGACAAGATTGGCCTGATTAGGCAGAGTTGCACTCGCTCGCCCCCCTCACAGTGGAGGAGAGAGAGCACTGGGTGCCCGCTCCCCCCGAGGGTGCAGATAATGGGGGGGACGCACGCACGTCACGGATGTCAACATCAATGGACAGGAGAGAGTCAGGAGATGGAGTGGTTGGCTAAAAACTATAAGCTACCAGTATGATGACTAAAACTAAAGACTGAATATATTGACAACTTTGTCAGCAAATACAAACTAGACTAAAATGTTAGGGAGGGACTAGTGGAGATGAGATCCAGTAGAACTGAAAGACATGTCATCTTATGTTTGGTTAATGCGCTCTGAAAAGCATCAACTGCAATGCATTTGTGAGCTTGTAGATCGGCTATTTTCAGCATGCAACCAAGTGTAAAATCAGGCATTTACGACGCCATCAAGGCCTGCTTAAATATTTGCCACGTGATTTTGTCAAACAATATGAGAAAGAGGCAACAATATAGCCAATCTGACATTTTCACAATATTTAACCGTGGAACCGAGTCAAACCCAAATTGAATGCCTCAACTCCTACATTCCAAGTGCTTGTCAGGGTGGGGGGTCCCCAGTTCAAATAGGATAATTTTTGGTGGGTCACGACCTGGAAAGGTTGAGAAGCACTGTCATAGAGTATGTGTACAGTACATTACAAAGCATATACACTGGGGCCTGGGGTAAGCTGGAGGGACTTTGTGTGTTCCTGTAGATTCATACACCGTCGAACTCTCGTATGTTTTCAATTAAAGAACCCCGTCTGTACTTTGTGTGTTTATAGACCGGTTGCAATCAATGTAATTGTGAGACAGGGTGTTCCTGAAGCGAAATCGGCAGGCCTGCCCTTTTTTTTTTTTTTTGCTTCTCTCTCTCCCTTGCCCGGGTTCAAGTGTGGGCACTGCCGCTGCCTGCCCTGCATGCACGGAGCTTTGCTTCCTTCATCTCCCGGTGTTTCTCATTTCCAAAATGTAAATGCCTCTCCCCCCCGTTCCTGATTTCTATCGAGCCTGCTGTGTATACATTCATTTTTCTTTTTTATCTTTTCATTTTTCCTGGATCGAATACAGAACAACAAGGGTTTCATTTCAGACTTATAAGCCGTCAGCTCAGATCTATGTCAGCCCTGGCTCTTGTTTATTTATTTAGAGGGAGAAAATCTCGTTCATACGCATGCCAATATAAAGAGCCATAAAACACACTTAAGTAAATGATGATTTCCGTGCAGTCGGAGCACACTGGTGCCGTTCTCCTGTGTTCAGGCTGGTTCGGGCGCTAATAAAAAAGAATTATTTTCTTTGCTCGACTTGCACCTGAAGATCTGGACGCTATTAGTAAAATGTTTTTTTTATCTCGTTCTCTCGTTGCTGACTCCGTGTGAAGTTTCCTTTTGGTTTAAAATGAAGGCGTGGAGTTGCTTCAAAAGGCAGCAGCATTCCTATCTAACTTTGGGCACCGCGCTCATGTGTTTGTGATTCAAGACGGGGTGACTTCATTGTAGTGAATTGGAAACGTTTAATTACTTGCTTGTGATCTATACATTTTGGATGGACTAGAACAGTAGTGGTTCTCAGACTTATGAATTCCAAGGAGCCCCCTTAACTCTGACAGTATACAAATGGAACCAAATGGTCTATTTGGTTCTATTTCTATACTGTCAGAGTTACAGAATGGTAAGGGTCGATTTGGAACCCGAACCCTGAGAGTCCCTGGACCACACTTTGAGAACCACTTGGCTAGAAGAGGAGCCAGATCCCTTCAAGACACTCCAAGATCATTGGTGATCATTGGGAGCTATGAAACTTTGTTTTGATTGGCTGATGTCATAATGTTTATTTTTTCTTTTGCACTCGTTTCTCCCTTCAATAATTGTGGTGTGCGTAATCTCTAAAGTCAAATACCTGTTCTATGTGCAAACGCTTTTGGCCAGTGAAATGAACAAACAGCGGACCTTCAGTCCCTCTGATTATACAATTGGGATTCACCTTCCTGTTGGTGTTTGGGATTAGGGCCAACAATCTGTCAGATTATTAATCATCCTTTTGTTACCTGGTGCCCAGGGTGAGAAGTGAACAGCATCCCACCTCACCAGCACATCATGCACTTACCTTTGGTTTTGCGGTTTGCCAAGTTGACTTGTTCTACTTGTCAGCTTTGACGGACTTTACACTGGTTTGGTTTTAATTCCAGTGTTAATTTTGTTGACTTAAAAGCCCTTTCCCACTGCCTGCGACGACGATAAAGATAACGATAAAAAATATAGTTTTCAATTGAAGTGGATGGCAGCGTCCACACCACAGCGATAAAGCAGCCATAATTGATGTGAACGCCGACATATCGTTATCTTTATCATGTCCGGTGGGAATGACTCTTCAGATTAAAAGACTAAGATTTTCTTTTTTTTTTTTTACCTCAAATACACCCCATCAAAAACTGGACTTAGAATGTGGTCTGGGGCTTTGCCCGGCTTTCTAAATAATTAGGCTCAGAAAAGTGAAACGATTGGCCCCACGTCTTTGGTCTCACAGTCCATTAATCCCGCCCCTCTCCTCTCTTTCTCCCCAGTGGGGGCGGAGCAGTGGCGATGAGTGACCACGACACCCGAAAGCAATTTCTATTTATTTTTTTCATAGCAACTGAAAAGGCCATACTGTAGAACACAGAGAGAACAAAACTGCAATGACTCACTCGAGTGGATTTTTCTGTTAAAACCTTTTAATACTTATAAATAATAACAAAATGGGTCCATGTTCTGATAGTACTAGTTACTATAGTGTGTTTGGTCCATATTTGGACTTCAGCCTTATCTCCTGTGAGGAGAAAAAAGCAGTTTCAGTTTCTCCACCAAAACTGTTGTCTGTTTTCCTCCAATCATGGTCGAGTGGAGGCGGGCCTTACGTGCACCAAGGCCTGCTCCCCACTTGATCATGAGCATTGTAGATCGGCTATTTTCACAATGTTCGCCTCTTGCTTACTTAATATTTGACAGTTTGGCCAGTCCTGTCGAATATTCGACTATTCGAATACTTTGAGGTCGAATAATTCGAATACTAAAAATCACTATTCGTGAATGCCCTACTCTATGTGTGTGTGTGTGTTGCAGGGTTCAGGCACCGCGGTGGGCTCTCCGTCCAGCTCGTCCAGCCCGTCGACCTCGGCCCGGGCCCAGCTGGGGCGCCAGCGCATCACCCGCGTCAACCTCAGGGACTTCATCTTCTACATGGAGCAGGAGCGGGAGACGGCCCGCTCGCTGCTCCTCTACCGCGCCCTGCTCAAGTAGCTCCGCCTCCTGCAGCCGCAACCTGACTCCTCCTCCTCCTACTCCTCCTCCCCCCAGCCGTGTGCCTTCACAATAAGAGCTCTGTGCAACGGTGGCCATGTTTGAAAGAAACCGGGCCTCAGTAGTCCTTCATTCCTTCACCGGTGATACTATAACGAAGGGTCTGTTCCCTTCTGGTCAAACAGACTCTTATTTGACCAGAATGGAACAGAGCCCAAACCTTTCAGGTCGAGATCCCAAAAGAGAGATTAGATGTTTGCCCGGGACCCAAACTAGAAAATCGTCTAGAAAATAGCAGATCTACAAGCTTGCAACACGACGCCTCGTGACGTGTTGCAACCAGTGGTGCTGATATTGCCGTGCATGTTGGCTCACTGGAAACACTCTGCCACACCGGTGGGTCTCAGTGGGGACCAGGGAGCCTTGTGGTTCCTTGAGGGGGTTCCAAATGCCCCGTTATGGGTGTGTAACTCTGAGAGTGTACAAATGGAACCAACTGGACTCAATGGACCCTTATGGCTCAATATTCCTCCATTTGTGCACTCTCAGCGTTATGGGGTGTACTTTAAATAACATTTTAAAAGTTTGATATAATTGACCGGTGAAGGAAATGGGGAGGCCCGGTTTCTTTCCGATATGGTGGCCGTGCATCGAGCCTATTCGGGTCTAATGTATGAACTCAGTGTCTCCATGTGTACTGTGGTGACGTTTCTGTGTAGCTTTTGATAAGAAGAAGAGAAGCGTGAGAGAGAGAGAGAAGGGACGGGAAGAAGAAAAGAGAAAAAAAAAGAACTCACAAAAATAAATGTAATTGTTGCGTGTCTTTTCTCTGTTTTTAGCTTTGCGATGGTTACGTGTACATATAGGTCACTGGAATTCAACCATGCAAGTTCTATCTTTGTGTTGTAGCGTTGGGAGTTTTACGTGCAGGAGTGAAAACGGTGTATTTTTTTTTTTTTTTTTTTTACGTCAAAGGACTTGAGCCAGTACTTAATCTGTTTGTTAGAGAGGTGTTGTCATAACCTGACTCCGCCAGGTGGTGGCAGCAGTGTGCACCGCCCTAAGTAGGGCGCTACGCACTGCTGCCACCATCTGGCAAAGTCAGGTTAGTGTTGTCATCCTTGGCGGTAAAGCTCGAATGACCCCCATCAGCTCAAAATGAGGAAACCTTTATATCCACTCCCTCGATACAGCCTACGGTATCCTTTATTTGTTGAACACCGTTCAACGGATGCATTTAATACCGAAAAAGCTGACCGATCAAGAGACTTTTGCTTTGAAACGTTCTGTTTCTCCACAACAGCGTCACATAACTTCCAGTTCTCTTATTCCAAGACTTGGTTTATATTCATACGCCAGTGTTGAACAGCGAAAAAAAAAAAAGAAAAGAAAAAAAATGCAGACCTACAGTATACAAGCTCATAACACAAAGGGATGGAAAATATCTACCTTTTCCTTTTTTTCGGTGCACGACACTTGCGTACAACCAAGTATAAACCAGGGGTAAAAGTGTAAATAGTTCCTTTGAATTATTTTAAACCGCATGTATAGTTTTTTTTTAATCACATGTAAGCTTTTGTAAGAAAGAAAAAAAGGGTGTCTACCATATATTAAGAAACCTGACTTTTTGTAAAAAATGGAATTCGAGTCAAAATAAGTTGATAATTGTAATCCTTTTCAAATTGATCTATGTTTGTTTTTACCTTGCAAGGTAGAGACTCCATCTCAGCCCGCTGGAGGAGTCATTACAACCATGTGACCATTAAAGTGTTAATTTTGTTGACTAAGGCCGTGTACACACATTTAAGGCACATGCTTTATGCTTTACCTGGGGGGGAGCAGCGTCCAACTCATTCCCTATGGAAGTCACATGTTTTGAAGAGGCAAGCTTGCTCTGTGACTTAAAGGGGAAGACCACCCATTTTCAATATTGAACTGTGTCATTAATATACCTTAGAGGAGTTGTGTGGAAATAGAAAAAAAGTTCCCCCCTTTCTGTGTTGCCTAGAACTGGAGGATTGATTTTGGGGTTTGTATTGTAAAGTACAATGTGTGATGTCATCAAGTTGTACTTTACAATACAAACCCCAAAATCAATCCTCCAGTTCTAGGCAACACAGAAGGGGAGGAACTTTTTTTCTATTTCCACACAACTCCTCTAAGGTATATTAATGACATATTTCAATATTGAAAATGGGTGGTCTTCCCCTTTAAGGACAGCCTTAAGAAAAGCTTAGAGCAAGCTTGCCTCTTCAAAACATGTGACTTCCATAGGGAATGAATTGGACGCTGCTTTACCCGCCTCCCCCCCAAAAAAGTGGAGTAGACTAAACAATTTCCGATGACTAAAATAGGACTGAAACTGTGTTATTCAGAAGACTAAGACTAAATCTGAATTTGCTGTCAAAATGAACACTGCTTCATTACAACATAAGCGGTCAGTGATGGAAGAAGTACTCAACTCTGTTTGTACTTAAGTAAAAGTATCAATACTCTATTGTAGAAACGCTCTGTCACAAGTACAAGTTCGGTGTTCAAAATTCACTTGAGTAAATGAAAGTACAAAAGTATTTGTATCAAAATGCACTTGAAGTGCCAAAAGTAAAAGTACTAATTATGCAGAATGTCTATTATGCAGAATGTCCCATTTCTAATGTTGAGTTTTCTAATGTATAAAATTATATATAAAAGTATATGGGCCTGTTATACAGTTATTCAGAGAGATACATTGAAAACACAGAAATATACTATTATATTAGTTCGACCAGATGCAACAAGGTCGGAAGTGGTTTTGTAATAATAATCAAAATCTACAATAGTAACTACTCATTTTTCAAATAATACATATAGTGGAGTAAACATACAACATTTATCTTTGAGATGTAGTGGAGTAGAAAATTGGATGCACTCCATTTTACTAAAGTAAAAATACCTAAAAAAAGCACAGTACTTGAGTGAATGTAGCCTACTACTTTCCACCACTGACCATGGACCACAACTTCCACCAGGTTTGGCCAATTCTGCAGTATTGGTTGTGTATGGTTGAATACATTTGGGGGGTATTTTCGGATGTTGGTATATTTCTCATCTACTTCCTCATGCTTAACACATAGGCCTACAGTATCTTAACCTTTCCAAATGGAGATATACTGTATCCACTATGGTCCCGTACTAGTGCAATGCATTGCTTATTAAATAACAAATAAGCATATGTTTATTACAATATTAGATTTAATCAACCAATTCAACCAATTTACACACAGTCCGTTTGGTTTACAGCTACAGGTAGCCAGGAAGCCCAAAAGGAGCAATAGTCTGACGAAACATACACTGAACCATCGCTTAAACATCGATTTGATGTCAACCGTTAACCTAACAATGTAGATTTGTGCTGTGACGTCATCAGACATGTTTGTCATTCCATATACTAAAGTATTGCCATCAAAATGCACTTAAAGTACCAAAAGTGCAATAATGATCGAAATCTACAAAGTAACTTGTAACTAAAGTTTTCAAATAAGTGTAGTTAGTAAAAGTCCAATATTTGGAGTAGAAGTAAAAGTATTGGAAATTGGAAATACTCAAGTAAAGTACAAATATGTCAAAATTGTACTTAAGTAAATGTACTTACCCGGTAGTTACTGTACACCACTGCCTAACAACAGTGATTTGCTCTGACATAGGGCATGTCCATAAGTGGGCATATTGCATGTCCATAAGAGGGCATATTGCGTGTCCATAATATGATCATAATTGTCCGTGCTAGCATGCATGTCCATATTCGAGGGCCACCCACTGGTTCTTTTGGTTGAGAAACACTTTTGGTTGAGAAACTACTATGGCACCAAGAAAAGAAATGGGAAACTGGAGTACGTGGTTGACAAAATAACTTATTGACAGAAAAAGTATGGATTTCAAATGTTTTGTCTTAGTTTTGCTTTTTTGTATTTTTACTCATGACATCTACAGTATGGGAGTCTGTAGATGGTGAGAGTGTTAACTATGTTCCATGTTCAAAGTGATTCTAGCCTAAACTGATAATTGGGTTCTTTTTGTACTGTATTTGCCTTCATGCTACAGTTACTTCTGGTAAAACGGATCATATGGGACTTTATGGCCTTTGTGTGTTATGCCAGATCCATTTGTGGTTGTGTCGTGTCATGCACCACCAAAACACCACATCTGGGTGAGCTTGTAGATCTGCAGTTTTTTTGGTGCATGACGCCCGCGCGCAACCCTTTAGTATTTTGTCTTAGTTGTGTCTATATATATTTTTTTAATCCTTGTTCTTTGTTTAATCCTTGTTCTGGCTTTGTTTTCCGTAAACTCAATACCTTGGCCTCTATGCAGCTATTGTAATTTATTTAAGAAAATAGGAAACTCTTTAAACAAAGTGTGCATTACGGATTTTTCATGGCACTTATTATGTGTAGGTATATACATATACTGTATACTGTTCAGTATGTATATATAAATATATATACTGTGTGTGTATATGTGTATATGAACGTCCTGACAACTATAGGGTACCGAAGACCTGACGTCACTCATTCGGTCGCAGAAGTTTTTCTCTACGGATTTTGTCGGGGAGCGACCTCTGTATCGTTTACAATAGTCAGCATATTTGATACAGTTTGTTTCTAGAAAAAAAAGAATAATAATCATTTGGCGGCAGTAACTTTAGCGTTTTCTCACCGACAGTTGAGTCTACATATCCATACGCGTCAAACATTTTTGAGTTCTCATTTTACGCGATCGGTAGGATGTGTAAATTGTGTCAGACTTCGTTGCCCTATAAGAATGTCGCTAATGTACCAGATTCCCTCGTCTCCTCCTAAGTATTAAACAGTGTGTGTGAATCGCTGTAAAAAAGAAAACAAAGGCACTTATTTTTAATTATTAATATATTTTCCTCCTTGCGTTCTATATATCATTTGGTGTTGATTCTTACTACATGCCAGGCAAATTAATTAATTTGATCGCAAAGTACCACTTCACAGAAGCACAACAGGGTGTATGTAGTACAGTGATTTCAAATGTTTTTTTTTCTTTTTTTTTCTTTTTTAATATATATATAACGCTTTGTATGATTTATGTTCTGTTGGTAACACAAAGGCTGCCCTTTCTACTGCTACAGCTTTTTAGCCAAAAGGTTAGGACAAATATTACACTTGTACACACAGCGGGGGGTTTAAATGTAAGGATGATTTGTAAATATTGTCTACAAGAATTCATGTGTTTATTAGAACTACGTTATTTTTGGTAAACTTGTACATATCTTGGAAAATTTCTTGTTTGTGTGAAGAAAACAAAAAAAAACATACTTCTGTATTTGTACCTATTTTGTAAAGGAAAATAAATAAGCTGTTTACTAAACCGAACAGATGCTGACATATCTTTATTTAATCTTCTGTAGAGCTAGTGATTATGATATAAAAATTCAGTGAATTAACAATGGTAAGACCCCAGTGTCTTTGCTAAGGCTTTTTATTTATTTTTATTTTTATGTTAATTAAAATATTAAAACATTGTACAGAGTTTTTTGAAAGAATTTTGATAACGAAAAAAAAGAAAGAATTATCAGTTTTAACGAGAATCAAATTAGCGAATGAGTCCTACTTCATTTCCATTTGCTAGCATTAACACATGCTAAGTACAAAACCAAGCTTGGAACGCTGCTACCAAAGTCCCCTTAGGATCCTGCTGCTAATTAAGCGGCAGTGCCTGCTTGAAAAAGACCAAACCGTTTAACTCTGTGTAAAATATTAGGGTTTGGTAGCATATTGGTTTAGTTTTTTTTTTTTTCTTTGATATTGGCCTACAGTATTTGTTAGTCCCATTGGAGTGTAGAGAGTGCTTATCATGGCTTCACCCATGAAGACAACCTTCTTTTCTTTGCAGGAAGCTTTGGGTTCGCCAGGAGGATTTAGCAGGTTTCACCGGGTCATCTCTAAGGGCATTGAGAGTTCGAGCTGAGGTCCTGTGATTAAATAATAGAGCCACATTCTCAAACCTTTTCATATCAAGGACTCCCAAATGAATACGTACAGTACAGTATTAGTTTGTAATGGACAACCATTTGAAAAGGTAATGGTGACAGGCCAGGGACCCACATGAGAGAAGGATCTTGTTTGCGAGCGAAGGTCGCAGTTTACCATGAGAAATGTCACAGCTTGTCCGTGTAGACGTGTGTGTAGACTTGTGTGTACACATTTTCACAGTCTATGGGTTGGTTCCCTTGACACATCACTGTGACATCACAGGTGATATCACAGGTGACATCACCTATGTAAAAGTCCATATATGGGTATTCCCCAGATACCCTTTTATGCCCATATATGAAGATCCCTGATGTCATCGATATACATCACTGGCCAGATGGCCAAGACATGGCCCATATCTGTGTGGCTGGTTCAGATAGGGATCTCCATGCATGTACAGTATGGGCATAAAATATATTGTGTGTTGTGATGTCATGGGAACCACTCTAACAGAATCCCTTTTATACCCATTTATGGAGATCCCTGATGTAATCAATATTAAGCCCATATCTAACAGGACTTCATTTGGGAATGCCCTTATATGGAGGAAGACAGCCCATATCTGTGCGGCTGGTTCAGACAGGGATCTCCATGTATGGGCATAAATGTACTAAGTACATGGATCTCCATGTATGGGTAACTGGTCCGATATACATCACTGGCCAGATAAAGGGCGAGGTCGCATGTCGCCCCGAGGCGTCGTATTTAGCACCAAATTCTACTGTGACTGTGTATGCCAGGGGTGGGCAACTTTGATGATGGTGAGGGCCACTATATTTCCATCTTCACTCCAGAGGGCCACAATGCATACTGGCCTACTTTGTCATTAGTATCTCATACAAAAATAAGCAAAAATAGCCGATCTACAAGCTCAAAACGCATCGCAGCGCGATGCATTTTGAGCTTGTAGATCGGCTATTTTTGCATCTTTTGAATTGGAATCCTGAATTATTTTTTGTTATTTTTTAATTGGAATCCTGAATTATTTTTTGTTATTTCTTTAACTGGAACCCTGAAATGTAACATTTTGATTTAATTCAAACGCATTTAGTTATATACTCATGTTAACTTTATGAACCTAAATACAAATACATTGGACATAAATACATTATTACTATACTAGTCATTAAGCTACTAATATAGACTGATGGAATTAAAGCAGGTCATGTTTGGAATTGTAACAGCTGAAATCAATAATATATCAGTACTCCAATATCAACCTGCGGGCCTCATTAATTGAAGGTGGGGGCCGCGTGGGGGCCGCATGTGGCCCCCGGGCCGCCAGTTGCCCATGTATGGTGTAAGCTGTAGGTGGGGAAATAACAGTGGAGAGAATGAAAGTAGTGATGTTTATAACACAGGCCTATTCTACTCTCTCACTGGTCTCACTATAACACAGGCCTATTCTACTCTCTCACTGGTCTCACTTCTAGCTGGTGACATAATAGTAAATTAAAGCGGCACTATGTAACTTTCTTTAAGGCAGTGCTTCTCAACCTTTTTCATGTCGAGAACTATTTGAAAAGATATTCCAGGGACCCTCATATTAGAGAAGATTTTTTAGGGCACTAGCAGTGCCATTTTCAACCATTTTAATTTCAGGGACCCCTAGTTTGACAAGCATTAGGCTTTGGACCCCATTTTAATGCATTTCTATCTCTTGAGACCCCAATTTATATTGTAAAATCTATTTCAATTTAACTCTGATTTACAGACCCATAAGGTCCCTGGAACTCATTCAAGGACCCCTGCACTTAATTCAGAACCAATGCTTTAAGGAATTAAAATTTTGTCCAACCTGTATGGTAGAGTATGTTAATACAATATAACGTATACAATCTATATGGTAGAGCATGTTAATACAATATAACTTATACAATCTATATGGTAGAGTATGTTAATACAATATAAGTTATACAATATGTATGGTAGAGCATGTTAATACAATATAACTTATACAATCTGTATGGTAGAGTATGTTAATACAATATAACTTATACATTTGGGGAGGTTGTATTTGGTCTCCCTGCTCGTCTATTGAGACATTTAGATTGTGTCAAATTGACACCACCTAAATGTCTCAATAGTTCACGTCTCGACATTTAGATCATGTCAAAGGTCACGTCTCACCTAGACACAGGATCGGACTCGAATTTTGAGCCGATTTATCCCCTGAGCAAGCAAACCATCAGCTCAATGGTAAAAGTGTCAGCATTGTGAAGGAAACCGCGTTCAAACATGGGGTAGAAGAGGGAAAGTTACATAGTGCAGCTTTAAACTGTTCCTCATTTGGACCTCCTGGAACC
Source organism: Nannobrachium achirus (assembly GCF_963921795.1). Classification (NCBI taxonomy): domain Eukaryota; kingdom Metazoa; phylum Chordata; class Actinopteri; order Myctophiformes; family Myctophidae; genus Nannobrachium; species Nannobrachium achirus. The sequence goes on from NC_137816.1 coordinate 56,244,857, forward strand.
CCGTCGAGGGCCCCCCTGGGTGCCCCTGGACCCCACTTTGAGAACCACAGACACAAGCAGCAGGACAGTAACAGGGAAACACGACCATTTATATACAGTACATCCTTTTTATTATCGCAAATATGCAAGAAAAAAATCAAATGGAGACACTGTAAAATGAACACATGCCCTTTAATACCGCACTCTAATTGTTTTAAACACTTTAAATAATATACATTTTTTGCACCTTTTTAGTATACCCCCTTTGCAATGTTTGAAATCCATTATGTACAAATGTAATGCTTTGAAATCTTTTTTTTTTTTTTTTTTAATTCTTTTTACTTTTCCCACGGAGAGGACTTTTTAGAGGTCTTTTAGCAACATTTAGGGTTCTTTGAACAAAAAAACTAAACAAAACAAAATCAAAGCAGTCCTGATAGTTCAATATACAATGACTGTACAACAGAGGTCTGTCACATGAATGTAGTGATGGTCACAACTTAAAGTAACATTACTGCATCTTCTCTGTCGGGTGGAAAACCTCATATCTCCAAAAAGTTATATGTCAGGGTTCAAATAAAAAATTATAACAAAAAGCTCAAAATGCGTCGATTCACGCCACGTTTCGAGCTTGTAGATTTGCTATTTCGGATGCTTTTGTGTGATGTAGTTATGATCAAGTAGGGGGCATTAATTTACGTTTTTATGCCTGACAGCAACGTGGTCGCGCAGCTATGATAACTCCTACTTCCTGGACAGATCAAAGAACGTGTCTGACTTCTTCTGTGTGCTAGGAAGATGTTCAATTTATGCCATGAAAGTGGGGGAATTAAAAGACCAGCGAAGGAATGAACGATATAAAGTTACAATGTTTCCATTTGTTGTCGCTCACCAAACATCGTCACTGTTGGGCAGAAACCTTGTATGTCCCAAAATTGTTACTTTTTCAGGAAATAGAGAATAGATTTTTATATAATACAACCAATGGATCCAATGTATTTAGTCACGGCTGAATATTTATAAAACTTTCCAAAAGATTGTTATACGTTTGAAAACTTGAAATGGGACATTCTGCACAAAGAGTGCTTTTACTTTTGGTACTTTAAGTATTCGTTATTTTGATACCAATACTTTTGTACTTTTACTCAAGTACATTTTGAATTCCAGACTTTTACTTAATACTGAGTATTTCTACATTGCAGTATTGATACTTTTACTTTTACTTAAGAAAAAAAAATAGTACTTTTTTCACCACTGTTGAATGCTGAGAAGTAACAGGTTGGGACATTACGAGATTTCGGGACAGAGTCGATATGCAAGTGGTAAAGACAAGAGGTATGCTGTATCACTTTCTGTGTCCGGGTAGCTCCGTCAGTTAGAGCTCTGGCCTTTAGACCACAAGGTCATGGGTTCGATCCCGGGCATCACCAACTCAGTGGTGTACTGTAAGAGTAGCATGGCAAGTGGTGTGGTGTGGTAAGTACTGGGAGCTGATGGTAGGTACAGTATGGCGCTCCATCTGAGCCATCCATCTCCCAGGCGGTCTACTAGCGCATTGTAACGGTGACACGCATTATCGGCTGATACCGACAATAAGCTTCTCCCGACCTATTTACTTTCAGTTGCTGCGTGTGTTTGTGTGTGGATGGGCACATAATTACAAATTAGCGTTTACGAGTCACGACCCATGTGTCCTTCAAACCTTACAAGAACCTCTATTCATTGTACAAAGTTACACGAGAGAGAGAAAATAAACATTCTTGGATAACAAACGATTCTTGTGTGTTTTGTACAACAACAGTGCCGTATTTTCATTTTACCCCTGTGTCATCGATGACCATAGCCAAGAAGACTAAAACGGTGTCCATTCCCTCACTCACTAGAGCTCAAAACGTTGGCCGTAAAACAATAAATAAAATAAAAAACCTGCAAAGGATCTCGCAAAGGAACATCTTGAATCCCAGATGGCTATTCAAGGAGGAGGGGAGTGGGGGTTTTGACTCATCACTTTGTTTGTTGTTGCTGCGTTGGTCCAGTGAGAGTTGGGGGCTCAGAACAAATAGGGGTGACACAGCGGGAGGGACAGGGGCGACGGTACAACGGTAGGGTCTCTCTCTCTCTCTACTGGCGCTGCTCAGATGGAGGCCCGCGGGGGGAGAGGCGCTAGCTGTGAAGCCCAACCAACGTCCCTCGGCACATGAAAGCCTCCTGGTTGGCTATTCCCTTTGAGGCGACTGCCTGGGATGCGAAAAAGGCGCGGGGCAACAAAGCGGGGCGCCGAACAACAAAGGCAATAAGCTGGATTGTTGAGAGAGGATGAGGAGACACCCCTCTAGGTTCGACCATACGTACAGTACACACGGCCAACCAAGCTCATCTTCATTACACTAACAGAGTTTGTTTAATCAGTCGGCCCATCCAGGAGATAGCACCACAACATCCATCCCCCATCTCAAAATGTGTATTTTCCAACTTGGTCTTATTAGAAACAACCTCCCTGTAGATCATTGACTGAAGCCAAACTGTGCCAGTGCCCTAACAGATCAGACTATAGGGCCATGGGGGTGTTTACTTTTTCATCAATGTTTTTGGAATGGAATAAACAGCATCTGTAAGTTTGCACGCACGCACGCGCGCACGCACGCACGCACGCACACACACACACACACACAAGTATATGAAAACTTGGCCCTTTCTTGTTGCTTGTCTTTGATGCAAGAAATGTTTAGAATGAGACCAAAGACATGTGGGCAGAAGAGAGTAAGTGCCTCCCACTTGGCTCTTTGAGAACAATTGCTCTGAAGCCTGGGCGTACGGTTCATGCTGGGTTCTGTCATACACACAGACATGTGAGGAGTCACTAAAATAACCCGGGCTTTAGAAGTGACAGTGACAAAAAAATAATAAAAAAAATACCACACAGACACACATACAGAGAAAGAAACGAAACCAGCGTCTTTCTTTCTTTCTGTCTTAAAGTTGGTACGAACCGAAGCCTCTTTCTCTCAACAAGTCATCCAAGATGAGGAATTCAGAAGAACAAACAAGGTATTAGGCTGAAACCATTTTGTTGGTAAAACACTCCTTGTCACACAGCTGTTGAAAAGCTCTATAACAACGGTAGAAAGAGGTCATTTCTTTGACTTTATACCTTTTATACAATCACTAAAACAAGCCACCTCTTGTCTTTTGGAACCACCTTTCATGCTCTTGAAATAATGTTCCAAAATGTCTTTATAACCTCCCCTTGAAACGACACAAGAGTTGTGTTCCTAAAAAGATCCATAACGCATGTGAACTGACCCCTAACTCTTACAGAGTACAAATAAATCAAACAAGTTAATAATATATTTTTTTAAATAGTAGTCGGTACCAGTCTCAAGTCGACAAAATATTATCATTTTTGCACCCTGGTTTAATTCTTTTAGTTCTTATGTTTTCTGTCCTAGTGGACGTTTAACATTTTGGAATAGAGCTCTCCGTGGACGCTTTGATGTGGCATTGGTCTTGGGAAACCACAACGTGTTTGTGGAGGGTAGTAGCCATAACTTGGGGCAGGCCGTTCTGTACAATATATTTTAAGTGCAAAAACAAAGTGTCGTGAAGCATTTTAGAGTACATCTCTTTGACAATCATTGGGAGATATACTGGTAAACCTCAAGCTCCCTCCGTTGGCCCGCCTCCAGTCTGGAACATTCTTGGCTCAGACAACTTTACACTTCAGAGCTGCTTGTGCAATTTCACTCTTTTACATTTTTTTGACAGTGGGCTGTTTGCACGGCAGCCATATCGCCAAGACATTGGGTCCTCTTCCTTACTTCCTTCACAGGTCTTACCAAGTATTAATTCATTGACTGCCACCTGACGAGATAAACAAGATATATTTCTTGGTCCTGTGTCCCACTGACGAGAATGACAAGATATTTAAAACTCTGAGAGTGTACAAATGGAACCAAACAGGTCCGTTTTGTTTCATTTACACCCTCAGAGTTACACGCCCATAAAGGGGCCATTTGGAACTCCCTCAAGGAACCATGAGGGTCCCTGGACCACACTTTGAGACCCACTGGTGTAGCAGTGTTTCCAGTGAGCCAACATGCACAATATCAGCACCCTGTCCCTGACTCTGTTTGACCGGAATGGTATCATTGGTAACACCTTGTGAAAGCAAGTAAGTAACGAATAGAAGGGGCCCGATTTCCTTCCAATATGGCTGCTGTGCATATAGACCCTATTTATTTCTGCTGAACTTTTCGCTCAATCGCAACATTATCTGCCGTGTCGTTGCTGTGAAGCGGATCCGCTTGAAGGGGACCCAGGATATGTTTTATATAGAGCTGAAATTCCAAAAGCACTTTTTTAAAAATCATATAGCCTATGATACACATTTGAATAATAATAATAATAATAAACGCTGTAGACGTACAGCATCCATGTTCTTCATGTTCTTCAGCCCCGGATTTAACAGTGAGAGTTGTTTTCTCCAGCTGCGTGGCCGCATTATGAGCCAGATAGCTTTAGCCACGTAGCCTGCGGACAGCCAGCCTCTACAGCCACTGCCAGGAACACTCTCACAAAGCTCTCGGATGCTAATGACTACAACGCTCATACAATCCTTCATATTCGAGGAAACAGAGAGAAAAAGAACAAACAAACAAAACAAAAACAACCAAAAAACTGACATTGAAATATTCCCATTAATAACTGTTTTCACCAATTAACATATTGTCGTTGTCGGGTGGAAACCTCGTATCTCCAAGTTTCAAATTTGTGCGTTCTTTCGCAAAGTAAAGCTCTGCTTCATCGTACAAGGCCGTCGCACAAAAGTAGTGAAAACAGCAGATCTACAAGGACACAACGCCTCGCTTGTAGATCGGCTGTTTTCACTAGTTTAAATCATTTTTAAAATGATAAATGCAAAACGAACGGTTTTGGACATACAAGGTTTTCACCAGACAACGACGATATACTTGAGAGACGACAATGGATAAAAACCAAACGATGCCAATAGAAGGTCAATTTGAGAAATGATGATGGAATTGGCGAGGATGTCCCCTCGTTGCGGTGAGGTGCGTTTGATTGATCGGTTGTGGGTGGGTGGGTGGCAGGGGCAGGGGCTCTGGATAAGCTGAGAAGAGGGGCTGGCGGACGAGATCGGTTTACATGTCACTTCTTTTTTATTATAACGTCTCTTCCTCCCTCTCTGTTGCCAGACCCCTTGTCCCCCTCCTCCCCAAAAGACTGGGGACCCCGGTCGGTCAGGCGCTCTTATAACACACACACACACACACAACACACACAGGGGCCTCGCACGGACGGACACAGGACTGGACGAGACACTGAGTGGCTGAGGGTCCCAGGAGGGGCGGGGCTTGGACAGGAAGAGGAGGGGCTGGTGTCCTTGGAAGCAGGGGTCACTGTATGAGTGGTCAGGAGGAGAATCAATTTGACAACGATGCTGGAACGCTTCAAGAGAGCGGCTGTTCTTTTTAATTTTTTGTTTTGTTCATCACGGTCCCAGTTCTTTAGGGCGCTTTTTTTTTCTTTTCTTTTTTTTTTTTTTTACATAATCCAAAAAGAAAAGTTTCGTATTTTTCTTCGGTACTACATTCCCCTTAAAAGAGTTCTCGCAGAGCCGGCAAAGGTGTGACGCGCCTCTGCTAATACTTAGGTGTGTGTTTTGTTTTTGTTTTTTTCATGTTGAACAGTTTTCTTTTTCTTCTTTCTTTCTTCTTCTGGAGGGCTTTATAGGACGGCTAGTGGAGGTGAGGAGGGAGGAGGGGTTGGTTGGTGGGTCGGTCGGTTCATGGCAATGTTTCTCAAACTTTCAAAATCCCAAGGTCTCCCCTTAACTCTGACAGTGTACAAATGGAACCAAATGAACCATGTGTACACTATCAGAGTTACAGACTTGTATGGGTCAATTTAGACCCCCATAAAGGAACCCACAGAGTCCCTGGAATCCACTTTGGGACGCTTTTCGACCGGCAAAGAACCGGTTGGGGTTCTTTCTCCCGCCTATGGGATGAACCAGAGGTGAGCTTTTCCACCGAGAACCGAGTTGGCTCGGAACAGCAAAAGTTGGTTCGGAACTGGGGGGGACAATGGCTCTGGTTCAATCTGGTGGAAACGCAAGCCGGTTTGTGGCTTCAAAGTAGGTTGAACGGCACTGGTTCTTGAACCAAGGTTCTTTTGGTGGAAAAAGTCCCTTTGAGAACCACTGGTTCAGGGGGTACAACCAGGGGTTTGTCCTTGTTGGAAGTGATAATGGATGGAGGGTGTGAGGTCTCTCACCACCAGACAGAAGTCCCTCTCTCTCTCTCTCTCTCTCTCTCTCTCTCTCTCTCTCTCTCTCTCTCTCTCTCTCTCTCCAGTCCAGTCCAACATCTAGTCCAGCGGCTCCTGTTTTATCCTGATGGGCGTGTTCATGGACAGGCTCCGCCGGTCCTCGCGACACAGCACGTACTCGCTGAACTGGGACGAGTCCACGCCGCCGCCGCAGGACGCCGCCACGCTGAAGCCCTTCTGGAAGAGACGCTCCAGGACCTGCCGGCAAAGAAATACATTTGGTTTCAAAAGGGGAGCTTATAACACAACCTGTGCCAAACTCGTTCAGGAGCGATAATTATTTTCTTTTTGTTCTGTTTTTTGTCCATGGTGTATTGTTAAGTTTGTGATTGTCAAGTGGTGTCCCGTGTATGTTGGTGATTTTTTTTTAAGATGGATCTGTATATCAGTGGTTCTTTAATTTTTTCATGTCAAGGACCCACAAAATGACCCCCCTCCCATTTGAATACATATTCAAAGATTTGCACAAAGTCCTCTGTCCACTCCTTGACCGCACCAAGGAACTAACGCAGGGACGTGCAGAGAATGTTAGAGAGGCAGGGGCTGAAATTTCTAAAAGGGCCTTTTGGTGAAAATATTGAAAATAGCAGACCTCCAACCTCACAACGCGTTGCGCTAAGATGCGTTGTGAGCTTGGAGGTCGGCTATTTTCAATACTTGATACCACACTAAACTAAAGGCAATACTGGAGATGTGGCGTATAGGCATTGTTTTCTACACAGTGAGGGCAAATATTTCAACATAAGATGCTGCATTCAAGTTCAGGAGAGTTTGGACAAGGCAATTCTCTTGAGGGATAGTTTCGCTGTTACTACATGTCATCTGTTCGACACCCAACTCTAACCCTTACCCTAAACCTAACCTCCGTGGGGTGAGTCGCTAACCCTCCCGGCGCTCCTTTGTCGAACTGGCGGTCGTTTGAAAGAGCGAGATTTGCCCTTCTCTTGAATCCTGCCTTCAGGTACGGCATGGAAAGAGGGCATTTGCATTTTCTTTCACCTTGGTGAAAATGGCATTCATGGTCTGGAGAGGGCACTTTTCACAGACTATCAAAAGGGCAGGGGCTCAAGCTCCCTTTCATGTCTATGTGTGCACGTGCCTGAACCCACGTCTTCATCAATCCCGTGAAACGCACAGCTCGAGCCATTACATGAACCTCCCCATTCCGTCCCAGCACACCACGGTACGGTAAGACGGAGTGAAAAACCAGAGGGGATTATAACCGACACATCACATCGTCTCTCTCTCTCTCTCTCTGCAATATTCATGCCGCTTGCGTTTGGATCCGGCGGCTACAGATCTGAGGGGCATAAGCTCAAAGGGATGTGGGCCAACGCATGATAGGTGTGTTAGGGAGCCGACTCGGAGCTCGGCGCGCGGTGATAACTAGGGCTCCTAATTTGAGTAATGAGGCTGGGGTTGAGGAGGAGAGAGAGAGAGAGAGAGAGAGAGAGAGAGAGAGAGAGAGAGAGAGAGAGAGAGATGTGGTCTGGTGCTGCTGCGAGCGCATAGGAGACAAGACGTGTGCTGAATGAGAGTCAGGGGCAAATCGGAGGCCTGGACTTCAAGTGAGATAGAGAAGCCACAGGGAGTCAGAGAGAGAGGAGAGAGAGAGAGAGAGAGAGAGAGAGGGAGAGAGAGAGAGAGAGAGAGAGAGAAAGAGAGAGAGAGAGAGAGAGAGAGAGAGAGCGCTGAGTTCTATTTGTACCCTCTCAGAGATTCTTTTTACTGTGTGCTGGTGTAGCTTTAATCAGGTATATCTTCAATGCAACCATGCACATAAACACTTGACACAAGAGTAATTACTCATACGCACAAACACCAGTATGCTTATGAACACGCACACACGCACGCACGCACGCACGCACGCACGCACGCACACGCACACACACACACACACACACACACACACACACACACACACACACACACACACACACACACACACACACACACACGCACACGCACACACACACTTGTGGACTGTATACTACAGTATATGCATGTATATTTGTGGGGTGGGTGGGAGGGTTGGGTGGTATTTTATGATTATTGTGGAAGCATGTTTTGAGTCTGGCGTAGAGGATCTTGTCCTTTGCCAGAAATCTTATCAATACATTTCAATACATTTCAAAAAATTATTTCAGTAACGCCAGTCTGACTGCACAAACATACCGGTAGAGTACACACACACACACACACACGCACACACACGCACACACACACACGCACACACGCACACACGCACACACGCGCACACGCGCACACGCGCACACACGCACACACACACACACACGCACACAAAGACATTGACACCTGTTAGACTGCAAAGTACACACAATTCCTCCTCTCAGCAACTATCTAATCCTTGTGGGGTATTTTGGGGGAAGGGGGGGGGGGTGTCTCAATCCCAGTGAGAGAGGAGTGCTGTGTGTGTTTACCTATTCTCCACTTGTTCTTTTACAGAAAGTGTGTGCACTTCATGGAAATGAAAGGTCTGGCTCAGGGGCGAACTCGCTTCCTTCTGCCCGACACAGAACCACAGGAGTTCATGCACAAAAGTTCATTGAGCATCGCACTGCACACGCTCACGAACACATAGAAGGCAGATTGGTCCCCTTAATTACAGGAGTGAGGGGAAGGCCTCTGGATCAAGGCTTCAGTCTCCTCCATGCACACTGAGCAGTGTTGTAAAGTAACTAAGCAGATTTACTTAAGTACTGCACTTAAGTACAGTTTTGAGGTATCGCTACAGTTTTGAGGTATTTCCAATTTTCAGTACTTTTACTTCTACTCCACTATATCTCGGATCCAAATATTGTACTTTTACTCCACTACATTTATTAGAGAACTTTAGTTACTAGTTATTAACCACTAGTTATAAACACATATTAACCACTTTAGCCATGTTTTATACCTAGGTTGTTTGAAAATAGACGATCTACAAGCTCACAACGTGTCGCATCGCGACGCATTGTGAGGTTGTAGATCTGCTATTTTCAAACATTTTGTACTTTTACTTTTAGTACTTTAAGTAAATTTTGATGCCAATACTTTTGTACTTTTACTCAAGTACATTTTGAATTCTGGACTTCTACTTGTAACAGAGTACTTCTACAATGCAGTATTGATACTTTTCCTTAAAGGAGTAGTTCACCACTTTTCAACCTGTCTTCATATAATAGGTCCTCACTAATGTTCATGATAAATGATCACAATTATTTTCTACTCAGTCCAGGTCTCCTAGGAGAGCTGTGGGAAGTTCAGAATCCATCGTCTTGTGACATCATCATTTTCCAAAAAAGAAATGTAATCAATATTTTTGAAAAAGATATTTAGATTTTTATTATCGCGAGAACATGGCTTCCACTTTAAAATTGCAACTTTTCAGGAATAGAAAGCCTGCAGTTTCTATAAGCTGGATTGGCAATCGATGATGTCACAAGATGATGGGTTTCTTAAAAAAAAAAGAAAAAAAAAAAGCTATTTTTGAGTGAGGACCAATTATATGAACATAGGTTGAAAAGTGGTGGAGTGCCCCTTTAAGTACAAAATGTGAGTACTTTTTCCACCTCTGGGGGAAGGCCTCTGGATCCAGGCTTCAGTCTCCCCCACACCGAGGATTAAGAAGTGAGTAAAGGAACAAAATGCAGACGCACGATGGGCCAACAATGGGCCTCAACTTATTAATTCCACCGGCGGATCTGTCGACATTTACTTGGCATCTACGCGTAATAGAAGTGGATGAACACCAGTCGATCGTAAATCGATTAAACGTGGTGATCAAGTTGTCCACAATAGATATTATCGTCATTGTAGGGCAGAAACCTTGTATCTCCAGGTTTCAAATGTGTATGTTTTTTTTTTTTTCAAAAATTAAAGCCCTGCTGCTTCATCATACAAAAGTGTTGCACAAATGTAGTGAAAATAGCAGATCTGAAAGCACACAACACCTCGCGATGCGAGGCGCTGTGTGCTTGTAGATCGGCTACTTTCACCATTTTAAATCGTTATTAAAGTAATAACCAAAGAAAGGAAGGTTTTTGGACATACAAGGTTTCCACCTGACAACGACGATATAGTCTCTGTCGGGTGGAAATCTCACATGTCCGAAACTGTTGCTTTTCCGGATAAAAAAAATGCTATCTTGAATGCTTTTGCGTGATGCTGTAGTCAGTGTGATCAAAGTTTATGAAATAAAAAACACAAAAAGTTCAAATATGATAAGAAGATAAGAGGTTTCTGCCCGTCAGCAACGATGTACACCTTGGCACTGGAGAAGAGTTCATTCAGGGACGTGCTGGCCATTGGGAAAAGCGGGACAACTCCCGAACGGCCGGTTCATTCCCGGCCGGTCCAGGCCGGCCATTAGGGAAAAAAAAGTAATAAAATGTCGGCCTTCGTTCCATTTTGGGGGCTGGGCAGCCAACAAAGTAAATCGTCACTGTCTGGCAGAAACCTTGTATCTCCAAGTTTCAAATGTATACATTTTTTCGCAAAGCAAAGCCCTGTTCATCATACAAGGCCGTTGCACAAAAGTAGTGAAAATAGCAGATCTACAAGCACACAACGCCTCACAGCCTCAGGCTGTTTTCACTAGTTTAAATCATTTTTAAAATGATAAATACAACACAAACGGTTTTGGACATACATGGTTTCCACCCGACAACAACGAAACATAACTTAAAAAAAAAAAATGAGGGCCTCTCCAACTCTTTTTCCCGGGCTAAATCAGGGGCCCAGCATGTCCATGAGTTCATTGATTATTTATTTGTTCCGCTCATGGTAAAGCACACGGCTCCAGAAAACAAAAGGATGGATGTTAGAGTTGCCCCGTAGCGGTGACACAGCGATCTGTTTTACCCTAGAATCAATCCATTTTGTCTCGGATCGATCATCCTGCAAATCTGAAGGCACCTTTTTATATACCAGCCTTATAGTTGCATACAGTACATCCTGGGGGGCAGCTGCATATCAAATCATCCACAAACATTTCTTTATAGTTGTGTTTTTTTTTTTTTTTTGCCATTCATGCACACAATGCCAATTAGTTAAGGCTTTAGAGCACTCGTGAAATCTCTTCAGAACATACAAACAGACGGATATATGAAAACGTACTGATAAGAACCACATGCATTTATGAGCGATTAAAGATCAAATCCGTTCCACTCTTTTTGATAAATGAGGCCCAATGTACGTACGTACGTACGTACGTGCATGCGTGCGTGAGTGCGTGCGTGCGTGCGTGCGTGCGTGCGTGCGTGTGTGATTAATATTGCATCATTGAGAGGGATACACACCCTTTTGGGGGAAAGGCCTCTTGCCCATAGAGTCCCTTCAAAAATAGATAAATAAAGCATAAAGCACTGTCTTTGGTTTCACCTACACAGGCCACCGTGTTACCGCCATTAGGATAATTATTAATTATGATATAGGCTTACATTATATCCCAGCCACTCTATAACTGACATGGGCTCGCTGTCTCACAGAACTCTATACACACACTGTATAACACTGAAAAAGGTATAGGTTAATTGATTGTATATGTTCACATTTCTAAGCAAGCTGTGACCTAATTACTGTGACCTATGCAGTAACTAGCTGTAAACACAACAAACACAGCCAACTCTGGACATCACGCAGCATTTGATGGGTAACCACTGCACTGGGTGATTCGTCCGGGCGATAATCACAAACAACAACCAATCTGTAACTCTGTCAGAGAGAGGAGGAGAGATGCGGAGAGGAAATGGGGGGGGCTGAATGAATCAAACCGCTAATGGTGGGGTTTAGAGAGAGAAAGACGGCTAATTAAGAGACCTGCCCGAGCATCAAACGCCTCCCCAAAAATCGCGACAGACAGGGAGAGGAGAGGAAAGACTAACGATTATGGAAATGATATTACACTCCCTTCTTTGATCATTGCATCACATTGCATCCCCCCCCACACACACACACACACACATCATCATCTCCTTAACGCATATGGGACTCTGTCACGTCTCGGCGAGGAGTTGGGTCACAGAGGAGAAGGGGGAGGCAGGGCCAATCAATAAAGATACTCGCAGCCAGAAACGCTTTTATCGCGAACGCACGGCGACACATAAGACTTAAGGATATTATTAGAGAAGAGAGTTAGTTGGCGTCGTGTCTGGGTTGGAACTTGGGGTGTATAACGTAACGGTTAAGAAAAAGGGGGTGGGGGGTTTGGGGGCACTATAAACAACTTGAGGTTTGGGTCTGACTACTGGTGGTGAAATAGTGCCCAGAGGTGCATCAACAGCTAGGCTGAATAATTAAGATATAAAGGTTTAAATGTCCACGGGACAATGTCCTAACGTTAATCCCCACAACGGCAACATTAAACTAAAAAGCGCGTCTCTGGGATAGTGAAATGTAGCGGCGGCTCAGTTCGCTACACCACATAACATAAGTCTACTTAGTGATTGCACGGATTGGTAACAACTTTACAGCAGCCTTCTTTGTTTTGTTCCACTTGCGTTAATGTACTTTTAACCACTTTAACCCAAGCCCCCAGAACACAGGGGTAGAGCTGAAGCGTAATGGACATGGTGGCCGGTTTGAGATACTGCAGCTGGGGCCAGAAACATGAACACGCATCTAGGCTCTTTTGAATTGACTGCGTGTTCATTGCGGAAGTGCTCGTTCATGACTTGGAGCCCCAGCGCGTCCATGAACAAACTCTATGACGCAAAACGCGTCACTTAGGCCCCACTACATCATGTTTTACAACCCGGAGGAAGGGGTGAAATTGCCTAATGCGCTGGGTGAGCAACTCAATACAAGTGGACGGAGGGGATATCTGGTGCCCTCTCTATACTTATTATAACTCTATACTTTAACCCTATAGCGTCCATATTCTGGTGGGGAAAATTAGCCCAAAAAAAAAACGCCACTTCCATCACTAACTGTTGGTGGAAATTAAACAAATTTACAATAACAATCGGACTTGTAAAGAGTAGCACAGGTGTGGTTCAGTGGGTTCCCGCAGTACCACTGGCAAGTACTGACAGTACACCTCATATTTAGACCCATCGCTGTCATGTTCACAGGTTGGTGTAGTGATTCATGCAGTGTGCAGAGCCATGTGGAATACCCTACGCCTATGAACAGCCATAAAAAAAGTGAGACTCCGGCCTGGACCGCTGGCCGTATCTGTCACCTTGGCTACACTGTAGCCTGACAGTGTGTTGTGGGTTCGAGTCCCGATCCCGACGGCCTTTGCTGCGTGTCACCCCCCCATCTCTCTCTCCCCCCATTTGCTGTCAACCTACTGTCCTATCTATAATAAAGGCATAAAAAAGCCCAACAATAAATCAGCAGCTGTCTGCAATTTACAACTGGACCTGGACAAGTCTTCCAGCTTGCCAAAATAAATTACCTGCCACTGTTCTTCTGTAAATACACTTTTACTGCTCCTATAGTATTGATGATTTCTTGCATAGTATTGTACACTGTGTCTTTATATGTCTTGATGAATTGAATACAAAGGACCACAATGGAAACAAGCCCCCATGGCCTCGCAATAAACAATATACAAACAAAACATGGATTCTGACAAAGTTACACCCATTAAGAGCAAGTTCAGAGCTACAATCTATTTGTGTTTGTTTCGCTGGGGGATGTAAACAGACCTTCACCACATGACGTAACTTCTCAACACAGCACTTCCGCCAAAATCGAGCACTTCCGCTAAGGCAAGGCAGAGCACAGGTCAGGCCCAGGGTGGGTTATACCTGGGTTACCTGACTGAAGGTCTGGCCCAGGGTGGGTTATACCTGGGTTATACCTGACTGAAGTGGCTGAGTTCAGAGGCCAGGAGATGGGAATCAGCTGCTCAGCGTGATTAGCGGTGAGTAGGCACAGCTGGTCCACAGCTTTGTGCGGGGGAGAACACGACCACAAGACTGTTTGGAGACAACCTTTCTCCCTTTACCACGTTCTTTACTAAAATAAACATTTCTAATGAGCAAGGATGGCTCCATTCTTGGACTAAAAAGACAGTTCTGCTCAGGAACCACTACCCTGGAGGGCAAGGAACGAATGCCAACGCTTGGATATCCCAGACACACTACCGAGAACCGGACAAGTAGCCACCATTTAGATAGTTGTCTGTCTGCATCTGATGTACTTGCTTGAGCTCTGTCTATTTAAAACAGGGGTCTTCAACAGGGTGTCTGGGACCCCTAGGTGGTCCTCAGAGTTACTACAGCGAGGCTGCCAAATCTTCGCGTGATAGGATTCATCTCTTGTTTTAACCACAACTAGTTTAGGGCTAGTTTACTATGTATTGAGGGCTTTAAGTGGCTAAACGTCTGAAAATACAAATTAACACAAATCCAACACTCTACGCAACACTGATGATAGCTGCTGTCCAAAAAGTCTATGAAGCTATCTATGAAATTACGAATAAATTTAATCTGAAACAATATGTAGAGGGGGTCCCTGCTTCATCTCTCTCTCAGGCTCAGCTAAGGGGTCCTTGGCCTGGAAAGTATTGAATTATGTCACCTCTTGGTAGCACAGATTGTGCAGATAATTAATCATATCATATCATATCCTATCATATCATATCATATCATATCATATCATATCATATCATATCATATCAATATCATGCATGGCGGTGTACACACTTAGGTAATTTGTCCGTGACAGGGAACTATTGCGTATATCACTGTCATCCCAACACTCAAATTTCACTCTTCGCTCTCGTACTAACCCGGGTCACCCACCATGGGTATTACGAGCAGAGATGTGATGATGATACATTAGCCTCCCCTCCACCCAACCACCAAACCTCCCAGCAACTACCGGTACGTGTCTGCATGTCTTGATCGCACGGTAGGCAAGATGGTGGCGGCAGAGGGGCAGAAATCAAAGAGGGTTGAGACGACTTAAAGGATTGCACAAAACAAGAGCGCAATGTAATTAATATTGATGACCAACCGGAGCGGCTGTGGCGTGCCTCTCAGGAGGAGCTGCTGCCGGGGGAAGACACTTTGCTCTCTTTGAGACGGTGTCTCCGGCACTCGGGGCACAGGGGCACGCTGGTGACAGGGCTCTGAGTGACAGGAGTCGCGCATCACACGACAACGCAGCAGTGTGTGCTGCTGCACTTTGTTTAACTATGCATGGAGCTTGATATGGGACAAAAGAGCGGTGACAGGAATCTGTGTAACGGCGTTGACTACGTAGACTAAAGCTATGGCGATTTCTTTCTTTTCATCGACTACCTTTTTTCCACTGACAAGACTAAATAAAAACTAAGCTATGACGACTAAGACTAAGACTAAATGTATTGACAATTTTGTCAACGAATAGAAACTAGACTAAACTTTTAGGGAGGGACTAGTGGAGAAGAGATCCAGTAGAACTAAAAAGACAAGTCTTTTTTATGTTTGGTTGTGCTCTGAAAATAGCAGCTCTACAAGCTCACAACGCGTCGCACAACCGGATCTCCAATGTATATGGGCATATCGGGTTTGTTTATGGTTAGGGCTGAGTCACAGCGACATGCCTATACATGAGCGTATCAGGTTTGTTTATGGTTATGTGTGAGTCATAGTGTCATGGCCGTGGTCCGAACGCAGGCACTCCCATGAGCCAATTGTTTTTTTTGCTATCTGTGACTGTATATGCGATGTGGCCCCCTGGAGTGAGTGTGAAAATAGAGTGGCCCTCTCCATCATCAAAGAAGTTGCCCACCCCTGTCCTAGAGAGAAATGAGTCTAGAGAAGCACAAGCACCATATCGGCTGACTCATTGTACTTACATGGGAAACAGAACCCAAAATCCTGGCAGTGCAGGTGACCTTTTGTACCCACTGAGTCACCGCTTTGAAAACGTTGTGCCATGAGACAAGTCCAGGTGTGACAACCGTTATTATTATTATCATTATTGCTACACATACAACTAAACAAAAGGTTATGAATCATCTATTTAATGTACTCTATCAGGACTTTTTGTGCGCACTCATTTCCCCATACAGAGGCAAATCCTACAGCCCTTGTAATTTGGCTTTTCACTGTGAACACAGGTGTGCCTTGAGACCTTGACTTGCCCACTGCCTTGGGGCACAGAAAGTTAGAAAACCACAGCTACAGTATACAGAACAAGCTACCAGACCAGAGTATAAAATATAAAACAAGGTACTATATGTGCTTTACCATCTGTGTGGCATTGCTGTCAGTGGTTAAAGTAACTAAGAACCTGTACTTTAAGGACTGTACTTAAGTATAGTTTTGAGGTATTCGTACTTTACTTGAGTATTTCCAATTTCCAATTCACTTCTACTCCGCTATATCTCAGATCCAAATATTGTATTTTTACTCCACTACATTTATTTGAAAACTTTGGCTACTAGTTACTTTGTAGATTGATTATTTATTAGCAAAACATACATTAAAAAACACTTCAACCCCATTATACATTTCGGCCATTTGAAAATAGCCGATGTACAAGCTCACAAGCTTGTAGATCTGCTATTTGAAAGGGAACTATCTTGTATACCGTTGTCATCCCAACACTCTTCATTCTTCACTCTTCACTCTTCAACATGCCATGCTTTCCAACATTTCACACAGGGATCACAAACAAGAGAAGAAACACTGCGTGTGTGCGTGTGCGTGTGTGTGTGTGTGTGTGTGTGTGTGTGTGTGTCTGCGTGCGTGCGTGCGTACGTACGTGCGGCGTGCACGTGGTCTAATAGTTCTGCTCCGCTGATCGCTGCTCTCTCCTGTCTATACCTGGGCTGTGGGGGGGATTGATGGACTTGCGGCGTGACATGTGTAAAAAGAGAGAGAGTGTGTGTGCCGTGGCGTCCCCCTGCCCTAGCAGCGATATAAGGGACAACAGGGAGACAAGGACCCCTTCTCTCTCTGAGCGCCTTCCGCTGTCACTGTGATGAAGGACATGACGGGCTGTGGCCTGATCCCAGCGCTCCATCACACTGATGTATGGAGCCTGCTGTCCTGTCGGGCCCCACAGACCCCAGCTCTGGTAGCTTGGCGTGTACACACACCTCTGTGGCTCTCTGGCTAAATGTTTTTCCTCTCTGTTAAGTGACTGACTCTCTCTCTCTCTCTCTCTCTCTCTCTCTCTCTCTCTCTCTCTCTCTCTCTCTCGCCCCGTTGGCCCTACATCAGAGTGCAGATGGTTTGAATTATTCACCAAATTCCTGTCATGACTTCATGGAGGATCACCCGCCAAGGTGCGGGTTGTTGTTTACTCCTTTTAATCTCAGGTACCTGAGAAGTCACATTGGGAGGGGAAAAAGCCCTCATGTACTGTAGCAGGTATAGGAGGAACTAGAAAGGAATTCTGGGACATTGCGAGTTGGTTGCACTGACGCGAGTCGCGAGGAATCCACTGGGGGGAAAAATGGTACTGTTCCTGACAGGCAAGTGCACACATAGACATCAAAGGGGGCTTGAGCCCCTGCCCTTTTATCTGTCTGTAAAAAGTGCCCTCTCCAGACCATGCATGCAGTTTTCACTATGGTGAAAGAAATGCAAATGCCCCGTTTCCATGCTATACCTGAAGGCAGTATTCAAGAGAATTTGCCTTGTCCAAACTCTCCTGAACTTGAATGCAGCATCTTATGTTGAAAGAATTGCCGTCTCTGTGTAGAAATCCATGCCGTTATGCCACATCTCCAGCATTGACTTGATTATGCTTAGTTCAGTGTGGTATCAAGTACTGAAGATAGCCGG
Organism: Nannobrachium achirus; assembly: GCF_963921795.1. Taxonomy (NCBI): domain Eukaryota; kingdom Metazoa; phylum Chordata; class Actinopteri; order Myctophiformes; family Myctophidae; genus Nannobrachium; species Nannobrachium achirus. The sequence continues at coordinate 56,262,919 of NC_137816.1, forward strand.
CTGCGAGGCGTTGTGAGCTTGGAGGTCTGCTATTTTCAATATCTTCACCAAAAGGCCCCTTTTAGAAATTTCTCTCTAACATTCTCTGTCAATTCAATTTCGTCTTACCATTTATATTACATATTTAGATTTCACGTGAAGCTTGACCAATCCTTTCTGACTGGACATTATAATCAGAAAATGGAGAGAAAAGGTTCATTGGACTCGATGGACTTGGGGTTACGGAAAGGTTTAAAGAA
>NC_137816.1:56268157-56285657 GCF_963921795.1 Nannobrachium achirus
GGCTTCAGACTCCCTAATCGGGAGATAAGCGACCGTCAGGTCGCATACACAAACTTCAGAAAGCAATGGTAGCCAATCAGGAGGGAATATGGGAAATGGGACAGAACGATGTTGATATGACTTTAGAGATACTGTGTACCGCTTTGCGTGATTTTAGGGCAAAATCTGTTGGAGTAGTGTCCAAAAATGTGTTTTGCATGAATCGGCCTCATAAAAGGGATTCTGGGGAATACCCATATATGGACTTTTACAGTACATAGGTGATGTCAACTGTGATATCACCTGTAATGTCACAGTGATGTGTCAAGGGAACCAACCCATAGACTGTAAATAATTGTACACACACGTCTACACGCGGACACGCTGTGACATTTCTCATGGTAAACTGCGACCTTCGGTCGCAATTATAATGCTTAACGGTACACCCTCCCGTTCAAAGGCCCTTCCTTGTGGAAGCTATAGTGCATGATGACCCCTATAGTTAGAACAGTGAAGGTGCACAGTGGCCAAGATGAGACAATGGTTGGATTGGGAAGTTCCCAGGTGCAGTGGTGTAAATTAACTAAGTACATTTACTTAAGTAATGTACTTAAAGGAGTAGTTCACCACTTTTCAACCTGTCTTCATATAATAGGTCCTCACTAATGTTCATGATAAAATAGCACAATTTTTTTCTATTCAGTCTGGGTCTCATAGGAGAGCTGTCAAATCCTTCCTACCGGTGACATCATCGTTTGACAAAAAAAATAATAATAATATTTTTGAAGAAAAAAAAAAATGCCTCTCCTAATGCTACACCAAATGCCAGAACCACATGTGATTCCACACACCACACACAATGAAAGATGTACATTATGTAAAAAAAAAAAATCCCCACGATTTCGTAACCCTACACACCCTCTGCCAACAATGGACTGATCTCATGCTTCCTTCTATGCATGAGGAGTCCAAGTTGCTTCTTTTCACCTGACAGGGGGGAGGTGACAGCACTAATGACCGTGCCACCGTGTCCCCTAAAATATTTGCTTCTGGGGGGTCCCTGATACATAATATTTTGGGATGGGGGTTGACATGAAAAAGTTTGAGAACCACTGACATAGAAACATGAGTTTTTCAAAAACCTTAGGAGGATTTAGAAGACCATAGATTCATAGAATCGGGACAAAGATATTCAAAGACGAGTGCCGCGCTGTGAGCTTGTATATCTGCTATTTTTCAATAGTTAAAGCATAAGATAATTAAAGTAATAATGCGTAATAATGCGCTCCCGGTCTTAATCGTTTAAAGCAAATTAGCACTTATTCATGCTGCGCGACAGAAGGTATACAGAGGACGTCCTGGAGGAATGCCAACAAAATGACACCAGACCGGATCATCACATCTTCTCTGACAAAACAAAGGCTTACTGTGTGTAAGCACCGCCGCCGCCACCAGAGTGCCCTTGTAATTAACACATGAACAACACGTGGCATGGGGTGAGAGAAGCAGGCAGCCAAGGTGACGCACTGACAAATGTAGATAGGCTATGCTTGTTTTATAACTAATTAATCATCTGATTTGCAACCTATCTTCATATAATTGGACCTCACTAATGCTCATGATAAAATGGTAAAACAAAAACATCTACTCGTCTGTGGGATTCTGAACTGTCCACAGCCCTCTTCCTCTGAGACACGGAGTGAGTTGACAAAAATGGCACCAGTGAAGACCAATTACATGAAGTTGAAAATGGCTGAAGTCTTCCTTAATTCTCTTTGGGTTGCCCATGTTGGCACTTGTTTCTTTAGACATGACAGTGAAGGCAGAGAGAAAAGTGAACACTGCTGCCGAGCCAGGAAAATGGAGCTATCATGAGGGGGTGGCATAGGTTTTTCTCTTTAATGGTAAATCTTAAGGGTGATTTATATTAACACGCTTGGTGTCACACAGCTAGGTATAGACCAGGCGTTACACACACATCCCCTGCTGTGGTGAGGTAGCAAGCTGTCACAGATATCCCCGTGACAAAGACGCCGTGCAATTCTTGTCCGTTGTGCCAGAATGTACTATGACAATTCACTTTTGATCCTCATCAAGTATAAAAATATAGCTGATGTAAATCCCATTTACATCAGCATCAATCCCACGTTTTACTGAGGTTAAGGTTAGGAATAAGGTTTGGTTTAACCATTAGGCATAGTTTTGGTAAGGATATTAAGTATCTCAATGGAAAATAACAAATAAGCCTTGCCTTACCCGAGTTTCCTTTTAGTTGACATTGTATCAGTGAACTGTACTGTCATGAAACTGTACCTTTTCCTATCCAAAACCTCTAATAAATACCTCAATCAATCAATCAATCAATCAATCAATCAATCAATCAATCAATCAATCAATCAAGTTTCTTTCCGGCGACTCTTCTGGTATTCCTTTAGCGTACCTGGACGGAGTTGAGCCTGCAGTAGCCGTTGAGGGGGAAGCGGATGACGTGCGTGGGGTCCTGGTTCCAGCCGGCGTTGACCGAGTTGCACATGACGTCTCCGGTCTCCGGGAAGATCTCCTCGATGAGGACCTTCTCTCCGCTCAGGGCGATCCTCTCGCCTAGGTCGGGCGTGACGCGCACCACCAGGCAGTCGCAGGGCGTGCACAGCCGCCGCTGCTCGCCGTCCTGCTTCCAGCGCTCCAGCTCCTTGATCATGGGCGTCAGCTGGTAGTAGCGTGCCTCCTCGTACAGCAGGCGGAAGTCCTGAGAACGGTACGGTAAGGAGAGAGAGAGAGAGAGAGAGAGAGAGAGAGAGAGAGAGAGAGAGAGAGAGAGAGAGAGAGAGATGGGATCACTGAGTGTGAAAGCACCATGGGAGTCATCGGAATTTACTCATCGAGAGTGTGGTAGCTAAAGATATGTCCAGCATTGCCATCCTAAGATTATTATTAGCGACAGAATTTGGTATAATATACATTTTAATTATGTAGGCTACTATTGAAGGGGCTACACCATGAATTTAACTTTGTTCTATACTTTCTTTTCCATTTTTTTGGTCTCCCTGGTCTCCCGCCCCTATTTTTTGAACTTTCGATCTTCCTCAGAGTCATGACTGAGGAAGACCGAAACATTGAAACATCAGACATTCTTTGTTATGCTAGCACCTGAATAACTGTTCCAGCTGCTCAAGTGTCAGTCTCTTACAACTATTGTTGTCCCCATTCCTGTGACCCACCGGACTAGCCGTACTAGACGACTGAGTTGCGCCGGTAGAATCCCTTTCTATTCATACATTGACCATGTTTCATGTTTGTCCTCTAAGTTACGTAGAGTATCTTGTGGAACTGAGAAGGCACGGTATCTCTCACACATGTTTGTGTGGTCTCATCATCATCCCCGGGACGTCTGTCTCAATAAGCCAAGCGGTGCCAAACAACTGCTGTTGCAGTGTTCTCTCTCTCTCTCTCTCTCTCTCTCTCTCTCTCTCTCTCTCTCTCTCTCTTCCACAATAGCTCTTGGCTGAGCAGGGCTAGCCTTTAGCATGTTTCAGCAAAGCTGACTCCAGCAAGGCCGTCAGCGGGGCTCCAGTGAAGTGGGATGGAGAGAGCATTCCTGTGTGCAGACAGAGTCTGCAGCAGATTGCCTGCTCCCCCCTCCCCTCCCCTCGGGCTTGGGGCTTTGCTGGGGGCCATTTGCCCCTGCACTCTTCCCTCTAATTTCCCACAAGACCAGATGGCACCATCATTCAGCACCACCGTAGAAAATACAGAGGAGGAAGAGTCAGAAGGAGGTTTCGCTATTGGAGGAGGCGGATAGGGAGGAGGTGATGGGAGAATGATATGGTGTGAGCGCATGTCAGCGAACAGTCGAACACGAGGGCAATTCATGAGCCAAGGAGGAATTTTAATGTATTCCTTTATACGTGGAGGGGATTTTTATGGTAATGTGACTTGTGGCCCGATGTTAAGCTCCTATTACAACATGATTTAATTGGAGGAAAATGTCACTAAAAGTGTTGTAAATCCATCTTGTGAAGCAATTAGTAATTAATGGAGCTGTGTTCTGATTAGTGTTTCGCGGTGGTGAAGAACGACGGCTTAATTCATCTCTTCGCTCATGGTTCTATAGCTCTCTCGCTAGCATTTGTAGTTTGTTCTTAAATGACATTTGTGTTCCTTGGCTCTCGGCTACAGTTTGTTTTATCGTATGTAATGGTAGGGGGTGAAATACGGTTATCAGTCTGCTAACTTGATTTCCCCTAATGCACTTCCCGCACTGAAGGCAGAGGGCACCTTTAGCGTGACACTGATGTGTTGCTATACCATGATGCCCATCAGGCTAATGCCACCCGCTGTCTGATCAAGATTTTGATAGCATATGTAACAGATAAAAACAACAATGGGTCATCTTAGGCCAGGGGTTTTCAAAGTGGGTAAACTTGAAGTACAAAGTCATTTTCAGTTCTAACCAAAATGGCTATTATCTCAACGTTTTCCCCACAACATAATCTCGGGGAGAATTATGGCCAAAATGCCCTTATGTTTATGGAGGTGAAATTCTTTCAGATGTTGTCATCATCATGAAGTAATTAATTACACAAAAATATATAAAATAAATAGTTATATCATACTGCTATACTAAAGGTAATATTAAAATATGGCATAAATATAAGGTGCAGGGAGTGAAAATTATGAATATAATATAGGGTGCCTCAGAGGAAAAAAACATTTATAGGGGTGCCCTGAGCCAAAAAAAAGTTTGGGAACCCCTGTCTTAGGGTGCCCACACACCAAAATACCTAGAGTGGAATCCGCCAATGCATTTCAATGAGAATGGAGCGTTTTTTTGCCAGTAGAGGATTTCTGCAAAAAAACACTCCATTCTCATTGAAATGAATTGGCGGATTCCACTCTAGGTATTTTGGTGTGAGGGCACCCTTAGGCTTTCTTTTCTTACCCATGGCTACTGTGTTATACTGATGAATGCAGTGGTGTAAAGTAACTAAGTACATTTACCCGAGTACTGTACATAAGTACAATTGTGAGGTATTTTCAAGCGGTGCTCCAGCAAGGAGCTAAGCTCCAACATATGGACTCTGAAGCGTGGCCTACATCTTGGCACAAAGCGCTCAAAGTTTGTTGTACGCCCAGGGGTCACATTGGCCAAGCTTTGCGTGATGCTTAGTGAAATCAATTGATAAATACCACTAGAGTAGTTCTAATTCCCAATACTTTTACTTCTACTCCACTACATGTCAGATCCACATATTGTACTTTTACTCCACTACATTTATTTGATAACTTTAGTTACTAGTTGCTTTGACGATTTTGATTATTATTACAAGACATGCACTAACCACTTCAGCCCTGTATACATTTCATCCATTTGAAAATAACCGAACTACAAGCTTGTGGATCTGCTATTTTCAAAAGATTTTTTATACATTTACAAAGCTTGAAATGGGACATTATGCATAAAGAGTACTTTTACTTTTAGTACTTTAAGGAAATTTTGAATTCTGCACTTTTACTTGTAAGGTCACGGTCACACCAGCTGCCAGCTGATAAACTCTTTTTGTGCACGGCTGCCTAAAAACGAGAGTGCATTCTGTCCCAAAGCTTGTGACGCACCTGTCACTTACTTCCAAGACCCTCCCTGTATCCGCCTTCGACTAACCCGATTGGACAGAGGGGGGAAACCGGCATCTACATGGTGAATTTATCTGCTCCAGCATAAGCGCGTAGGTCGCAGTTTACTATCAGAGCCGGCTTGACCGTATCCGTCGGTCCGGACGGACGGGTAACACCTGACAGACACTGTGGTTCCCCTGACACATCACTGTGACCTCAAAGGTGACATCATAGTGATGTCAGATACTCAGAGCAGGGATCTCCATATATGGGCATAAACAGGTGACATCACAGTGATGTCAGATATTCAGAGCAGGGATCTCCAAGTATGGGCATAAAAGGGATTCTGTTATGGATCTCCATATATGGGCATACAAGGAATTGTATCCCAGATGATGCCCTGTTAGGAAAACCACACTAACAGAATCCATATATGGCCAAGACAGATGGCCAAGACAGATAGGGCGAAGTCGCTTTTCGCCCTTAGGCGTCTTACTGGTGATACTTACTGTGTACTTAGGTAAAAAAAAAGAAGAATGTGCTTAGCGAGACCGAGACAAACAAAAATAAAAACAGTTTTTGGAGTGATATTTGTGTGTTGTGTGGACTGTCGGGGACCCATGCAGATCTAAAACAAAAAGAGACCCTTTTCTCTGGAGCCCTGCTGGGTACAGAGACAGGGAGTTGTGGCAGCGGCCGACAAATGAATTGACCCTGATGCCTCTGTTGTGAAGAACAAGCCCCCCCCACACCTCCCCCGACTGTTTAACCCTTCATTAAACAACACCCCTCATGAGTGAGTTCCAATAATGACACCAACACCAACACTGACACCAAAACCAACACTGTCTGAACTGAACTGAGGGGCTGATGCAACGCATCTTGAACTTACAGTCACCAAGATGGTAGAATATGAAAGCGGTGTATGTGTGTACGTGTGTACGTGTGTGTGTGTGTGTGTGTGTGTGTGTGTGTGTGTGTGTGTGTGTGTGTGTGTGTGTGTGTGTGTGTGTGTGTGTGTGTGTGTGCGTGTGTGTGTGTCTCTCTCTCTCCCCTCTCGTTCCCTCTCTCCTGGCCCTTTCTCACTGTAGCTGACAAAACGCATGCTGAGACGCTGGCCTCGGGGCAGCTCTCTGTATCAAAGTGTAGCTCCTCATCCTTCACAGGTCTGAAGCCATGGATGGACATGTTTTTAACAGGGCTCTGTCCGCAAGGCACCTTAGTCATTCGGAGCTGTGCGGAAAACAACACTTCTACCACTATTACTACTACTACTACTACTACTACTACAAGAGCAAGACTCTCTTAACCCCTAATTGCTCTCTGAGCGCCGTCGAATCCAATGGCTGCTCACTGCCCCTAGTTGTTATAGGAGCATATGTGTCTGAAGTATAAAATATCATCAAAGAACTTGGAGTTACAAAACAAACGTAGGGTGTACCGGTATGTGGTTCAATTCAGTGGTTTTCTGGTTGTTCATTCAACAACCCACACAATACATTCCCACGCAACACGCATGATGACAAATAGAACCATTATTGCGTGGCGCAAACGTGAGAAAATAAAGCATTTGAGTAAATAGAAGTGGTTGATTTAAATCACCGTAAAGGCCCCCGAACCCCTTAAACCATGAGAAATTGCGTAATACCAAAACATCTCACAAACCGTTCAGTATAGTGGTGGAAAGTAACTATGTAGATTTACTTAAATTACTGTACTTAATTACAACTTTGAGGTATTTGTACTGTACTTTCCAATACTTTTACTTCTACTCCACTACATCTCAGATCCAAATATTGTACTTTTACTCCACTACATTTATTTGAAAACTTTAGTTACTAGTTACTTTACAGATATAAATTATAATATTATAAAACATACATAAACCACTTTAGCCCTATCTTATACCTCGGCTATTTGAAGATAGCAGATCTACAAGCTCACAACGTGTTGCATCACGACACGTTGTGAGCTTGTAGATCTGCCATTTTCAAACATGTTGTACTTTTACTTTTGGTACATTTTGATGCCAACACTTTCATACGTTTACTCAAGTACATTTTGAATTCCGGACTCCTACTCGTAACAGAGTATTTCTACATTGCCGTATTGATACTTTTACTTAAGTAAAACACTTTACAGTAATACTCTTCCCACCACTGCCGTATAGTATACATCCCCTCATACTTCTGACTGCACATTGCTTACACACTTGAGACGGAAGGTCGGAAGCGGCATTAAAACGGCTGAATATTTTCTGTTCCCACTGATGCATGCTAAAAAGAAAAATGCTCTCCTTTTTTATTAGATTTTTTTTCCTATTGTGCTCCAGACTTTCACGTTGGGTTTTTTAGTAAAACACACAGCAGCAGCACGCACGGTGGCGTGCGCTGCCAGCAGCGCCAGCGCCGCGGCCGGCCCTGGGGCGACGGGAAGCCTGATTGTGTTCAGATAAGGACATGCTCAATTCTGCCTCGCCACTATTTGCATTTTTTCTTTCTTTCTTTCTTTCCTCCTGCTTTTTCCCCCCGACTTTACGCAAATTGAAAGGTATGCAGATCAACGCGGGCTTAATATGAAGTGTGTGTGGATGTTGGGAGGGGGGGGGGAGGTTTGGCTTGTGTGTGTGTGTGTGTGTGTGTGTGCAGGCCAGGGGCGTCACAAGGGGCAGGAAAGTGGGACTGAGTTACTAGGGCCCAAGGTGGAGGGGCCCTAGTAACTTTAGCTATTGAAAAATAGCAGATATACAAGCTCACAGCGCGGCACCGAGTGCCGCGCTGCGAGCTTGTAGATCTGCTATTTTTGAAAAGTCGTGAAAATGTGCACAAATCTTTGAATATATGTATTTTTTTAGTGAACATTTGTAACAAAAATGTTGATTCTGGGGGGTCCCTGGAACTAAATATTTTGAGATGGGGGGTCCTTCACATGAAAAAGTTTGAGCATCACTGACATGGAAACAGGTTTCTTGGCACACATTTTCACGATTTTTCAAAAATAGCAGATCTACAAGCTTGCAGTGTGAGCTTGTATATCTGCTGTTTTTCAATAGTTAACATTCATGGGGGGCCCGCAGTGAATCCTTGTACCCAGGGCCCAGAATTTGGTGTGACGCCCCTGTGTGTGTGTGTTGTGTCGGGGTGGGGTGTAATGTGTTGAAACAACGAGGTCTGACGCATTGTGTTGGGCCGCGGTGCCTGATTGGACTGTCAAGACTTCACACGAAGGGAGTGGTGGGTCTGGGGAGGGACGGGTGACGTCTCCCACAACAAATATAATCAAAACCCATTCAGGTTGTCGTTTACCCTGAAAGTAAAGAAAAAAAGAAAAGAAAAGCACAATAAAATCCTCAGTGTTAATTGGTGCATTTGTCTGAGAGTGTAATTTTTGTTAAATTTGTTTCCATTTTGTACCCTCTCTCAGCGTTAACCCATTAAATGACATATTAAACATTGGCCAAGTTGTCAAATATTAGAGACAGATATTGTGAAATTGTGAAAATTGCAGATCTGCATGCTCATAATGCCGCGCGTTGCGAGGCGTTATGAGCATGTAGATCTGCAATTTTCACAATAGAACCGTGTTACACAAAATGTAATGCCTCAACTCTTAGTGCTCGAGAGGTACCCCGTTAAAATATGATTACTTGGGGGTCGCGGCCTGAAAAAGTTGAGAACTACTCCTTTAATGGGTTAAAGCAATCGCAGATGATTTTGACGTTGCGTGTTGTACTGCTGTTTGAGGTCTCTGGCTCTGGCCCAGACTCCTCTGCACAAGCCCTTCAGAGTTCGCCCTCTGGCTCCTGCATGGCTGGAGTGCGATCAGCCTCGCCTAGTTACGCTTAAACAGAATAATCAACCAAACGTTTCCCACAGGAAAAGACATGCACATTTACGGTAGAACACACTGTCAAATCGCAGCAGTTAAAAGTGTAAAATGTTTAGATATGACACTTGAAAGGTAAGTCATTTTAAAGCTGCAATCTGGAACTTGTTATAATGACTAAAACACTATTTTGACCAATCTGGGTAGTACGTCTGCAGCGGTTGGAGGCAAGGTTACTAAAGTTATGAATTTTTCATTCGTTTTTTATTTTGTTTTGACTTCATGTTTTCTATATAGAACCGAAGTCTGACAAAACAAAAGACACACAGACAAACAAATGTAAGACAATATCATAAATGACAGAGTCACATACCTAATTCTTTTGGAACACTTATATGACGTGATCCAAGTTTCCCCATATATGGGTATTTTCAATTGAAAAAAAGAATACTTCCTCGACCATGGGGTATAGCGGGAGTTTCGTCAGGACTTTGGTACTCTATTTGAGCTTAGTTTTCATTCCTGGCATTACATATATTCTAAACAGACAAAAGTCTAAATTCAAGTAGACCCCTTTGTGAAGCCCGCCAACAACGTATATCCGTCTAGGCTTAGGCCCTTAAACCCTAGAGTCTAGGGCAGAGGTCCCCTTAGCTGAGAGAGAGAGATGAAGCAGGGACCCCCACCACTAATTGTATAACGTTGTGTTGCAGATGAACCAACCCTCAATACTTGACCTTTTGTCTCTGTACCTTGTCTGCTTTTTCCCCCCTGCACACCAAACATCTTGTAGATCTGCTATTTTCAGCAAAAAATCTCCTCAGCATAGGGATGCTAGGGTTCAAGACTCTAGGGTTTAAGTGGCAACTTGACTACAATCTTCAGTGTTGCCAAGGATGGAGAGCCATAACAGGGTGATGGTGTGCTAGCCTAGGCCTTACAGCACATCATAACACAGTGATGATGTGCTAGCCTAGGACTTATAGCACATCATAACATGGTGATGATGTGCTAGCCTAGGCCTTATAGCACATCATAACATGGTGATGGTGTGCTAGCCTAGGCCTTATAGCACATCATAACATGGTGATGGTGTGCTAGCCTAGGCCTTATAGCACATCATAACATGGTGATGATGTGCTAGCCTAGGCCTTATAGCACATCATAACATGGTGATGGTGTGCTAGCCTAGGCCTTATAGCACATCATAACATGGTGATGGTGTGCTAGCCTAGGACTTATAGCACATCATAACATGGTGATGATGTGCTAGCCTAGGCCTTATAGCACATCATAACATGGTGATGGTGTGCTAGCCTAGGCCTTATAGCACATCATAACAGGGTGATGGTGTGCTAGCCTAGGCCTTATAGCACATCATAACAGGGTGATGGTGTGCTAGCCTAGGCCTTATAGCACATCATAACAGGGTGATGGTGTGCTAGCCTAGGCCTTATAGTGCTGGAGACTCTTCCATTCACGCAGTGAAAACACAGAGCCAGGTGTGTGTGCTCTGCCACAGTGGGCTAATATGAGCTAGCACCGCTCTTAATGACCTAGATAGACCTGTGTGTGTGTGTGTGTGTGTGTGTGTGTGTGTGTGTGTGTGTGTGTGTGTGTGTGTGTGTGTGTGTGAGTGAGTGTGTGTGCGCGCACGCGCGTGTGTGCGTGCGTGTGTGTGTGTGTGTGTGTGTGTGCGTGTGTGTGTCGAAGTAAAGTGGTAAAGTAAGCGTGCGCGTGCGTGTGGTCATGCGTGTACCTGTGTGTCTGCATGCGTGTGTGTTTGTGTGTGTGCGCGCCCATGCATGTACGTGTGTGTGTGTGTGTGTGTGTGTGTGTGTGTGTGTGTGTGTGTGTGTGTGTGTTGTCCTGTGCATGGTAGGGTAGGCCTGAGCGTGGCAGTGCCATGGTAGGGGGTTTGTTTCCGCCCGTTGGGAGCGCCCATGCTAAAAATGGACGGCCTCATTGGGAGACTGCGGCACTGTAGTAAGGTGCTTCGGACAAAAGCATCCATCAAACGATGGCTATGAATTAGTGTGGGGGTGTGCGAGTGTGTGTGTATGTGCGCGCGCATGTGTGTACAATGCGTATACAGTTCAAAGATACACGGTAAACATCACCTTGCATGCTAGCGTACGATTGCGCGAGCGTGCGTGTTGTTTAACTTAATTAATGAGCTGCATCACCTTTCCGGCACAAGACTAATTACCACAAAAACCCACCCCAGTTGTTTAGGTTTTTTTTTTCTCTTTCTCCTGTGTCTTCGGCAGCCAGAGCTCTGGCGGTGGATCTCAGTCCCAGCCAAGACCTGCGGTGCCAGAGAGGGGGCCCGGGTTGTGTCGGTTTCTGTGTGTCGGTTTCTGTGTGTGTGTGTGTGTGTGTGTGTGTGTGTGTGTGTGTGTGTGTGTGTGTGTGTGTGTGTGTGTGTGTGTGTGTGTGTGTGTGTGTGTGAGTGCGTGCGTGTGTGTGTGTGTGTGTGTGTGTGTGGGAGTCAGCAGCCATCAGAGAGCCAGGCAGAGCAAGGGGGTACACAGGCTATTTCACCTGTGTTCACCTCTATCCCATTAATACCGGAGAACAATTTAAAAAAAAAAATGTCTTCTAAAACCCCAACAATTTTCTGAAAAAAACTATGTTTCTAACATCTGTTGTGCTCAAAGGACCACCCAAAATGATGAGTATTCGGCCGCGGAGCCCCATCTCAAAGTATTTTGTTCCAGGGACCCCCCAGCAGCAAAGATATGACTTAAAAATGTTCGCTTTAAAATAATACATACTCAAAGATTTGCGCAGATTTCGCGATTTTTCAAAAATAGCTCATGGCACGGCACTCGGTGCCAGGCTGTGAGCTTGTATATCTGCTATTTTTCAATAGCCAAAGCATAATATAATGGCTTAAGCAGTTCAAATCTAACGCGATGCAGAAGCGTTCCCGGTCTACGTGGGCTATAGAAATAGGCTTCAGTGGGAAAAACAACAGCTCAGGGCATTGGCACACATCGCAGGGCCATGCTCCAGTTAGCCGCGCTTTTTCCACCTCTCTCTCTCCTCCTCTCCTCCTCTCCTCCTCTCCTTCCCCTTCTTCTCCTCTACCTCCAGTCTGTTTGGTATCGGAAAATGATTTCATATTTCACGTTCCCAAAATACGCTGCCCGCCGTGATTGCAGTAACGGCTAATGGATGTGTGCGAGTGCTAGTGCTGGGGAAGGTTAGGTTAATTTGGGCGATTTGTTGGAGGTATTCTGCCTGCCTGTATGTGTGTGTGTGTGTGTGTGTGTGTGTGTGTGTGTGTGTGTGTGTGTGTGTGTGCGTGCGTGCGTGCGTGCCGTGCGTGCGTGCGTGCGTGCGTGCGTGCGTGCGTGCGTGCGTGCGTGCGTGTTTCCTGGCACGTGTTTAAGGTCAGCAAACCCTGTACAGCAGTACTGTCTCAACCTGTGAGAAGTGTGCACTTAGTTTTGTGACACAAAAAAGTAGGTTGCACTTGCAAGTCAGCAGGGTCACACGGACAGCAACCTGAGATGGGAGAACACTGTGAACTCCAGTACACTGATTAACCATTAAACCACTAAAGTGAGTTTAACGTTGTTTAATGCAATCAGATAGGACTTTTCTGTTTGGATGTATGGGCTGTCAAGGCCAGAAAGTAGCTTTTGGCCTCTCAGTAGGCGTTCCCGCATATGTCACGCGCATACCCTCTATACTTCAGTATTCTATATTCTACATTAACAACTTCCCTGCCAAAAACTGTATATACGTGTTTGTGTGCCCAGCTGTTGCCTGCCAAACACGTATATATACGTGTTACCATTTTTGGCCACTGGAGGCACTGTTCACTAATATATGAGACAGCAATGTGTTCCCTGCTCTCTGGGCAGCCTATGGTTGGATTTGATGCTGATAATTTTTTTTTTCATGTAATCAGCTTTCTGCACACCTTCTTCAAAATGGCTGCCAAAATGGCTGCCATCAACATGCTGTTTATGTTTGTGTGTGTTAATCAAAAAATAGATTTTTCTTGGGGTTGATTATATTTTTCTGCCAACTGCAAGGGAACAATGGACATCTTCTGAGAGCTTATTTTTTTAAAAAATATTTTTTTATTTTGTGTTATTCTTATTTTTTTTTTTTTAAATAATCCTGACATTTCTTAGATGGGGGTGTGGCTTAACCCTTGGCAGGGAATGTGTTAATGTTGATGTATTGATGTATTTCCATGTGCTGTCCTTACTTATTGTAAATCGCTCTGGATTAAGCGTGTATGCTAAATGCCTAAATTGTAAGTGTAAATTGTCTATACTTGGACCCCTCCTGTTTCTCCCTCATACCACATGTGTTCGCCAGAAATCGATCATTTTCATTGAATGTTTGACTATTATGACTAGAATGCTAAAATAATGTTCTAAATAAAAAGGTTCAGAACCGGGATGCCCATGAGTTGATTTTGCACTGAACTGTATTGTATTTTTCTAAATGAAATGAGATATTATTTTACAAATGTTCTAATGTGAGGAACACTCTTGTGAAATTAATACTTGCTGTCTCCAGGCTTCTTAAAACAAATCAATTAAGTAAGTTGAAAGGAGGGAAAAGAAATGTATTGTTTTGTGTTGAAGTTCACCATTCTGAACCCTGCAACAACAAGTGTGCAGTACAGTGTACAAGTGGGCCTACAGTGTTTTGGGAATCCAAAGGCTATATCCACTCTAGTTTTCATTTTAAAATGCATAACCGTTGCTACGTTTGCACCTATCTTCAATAGTACTTTTTTGCATTAAAAATACGGTACTTCTGCGGGAATGGACACTTGAAAACGATAACATCTTCGCTTCCTAATTGGGTCTTATCCATCACACTAGTATCTGATTCGTCAGATTCGTCAACCACAGTTGGTTAAGTCGCTGTGAGTCATTGTCGCGAGACTCGCGACCATGTCGTTTTTGAATCTGCACAGGATCAGTCACACAGGGACAACCAAAGGACAACCAAAAAAGGCCTATTAGGGCAGTGGTTCTCAACCTTTTCAGGCCACGACCCCCGAAATAATCATATTTGAACTGGGGACCACCCCACCCTGACGACACTAAGAGTTGAGGCATTACACTTTGTATAACATGGTTCTATTGTGAAAATAGCAGATCTACATGCTCACAACGCCTCGCAAGATCGGCTATTTTCACAATTTATTCCTCTAATATTTGGCCAATGTTTAATTTGTCATTTTAGAGGTATTAAAAAGTCCTTAAATTGTCACTTTAGAAATGTGCACAAACCCTCTATACACTTATACTGTATGTTGGTCTGCTTACTGAGTGAGAAAAGAATGTTAACATTAAGCTAAACATCTGGCGACCCTCCAAAATAATTTGGGGACCCCTCTGGGGGTCCCGACCCACAGGTTGAGAACCACTGTATTAGGGCACAGTCAGACCACACTTTTATTCTACCTATGAGGGTAGATTCTGCCAATGCATTTCAATGAGAATGCTTGTGTAATATTTTTTATTTTTTATTAAAAAGAAAAAATCAGAAATCCACAAATAGCAGCAAAGCTCTCCATTGAATCCAATCTCATAGGTAGTGCGGTGCCCTTATGCTCAAATTCCTGGAAGGAAACATCCCGTCACTGTCGGACAGAAACCTTGTATCTCCAAGTTTCAAAATGTAAATTCTTTTGTAAAGTACACCCTGCTTCACCATACAAGACTGTCGCACAAGACTAGTGAAAATAGCAGATCTAAAAGCACACAACACCTCGCATCGCGAGGTGTTGTGTGTTTGTAGATCGGCTGTTTTCACTAGTTTAAATCATTTTTAAAATGATAAATAAAAAACAAGCAGTTTTGGACATACAAGGTTGCCACCCGACAACGACGATCCTTTCATTGGGAATATTTTTGCGAAAACGAATTAATTCCCTTGGCGACAAAGTTGTGTTGTGCCTTCGCTACTCTTCAGCTAGGTGTGATCTGTGTGTATGTGTGGAATCTTGTGGTTGAGTGGGCTGTTTTATAGCGTTTTATAACAGAATGGCGCCAGGCTAAGTATTGTAGCTCTATAATGTTTGTTCCCGGGAGCTACTGTAGCTCTGGCTGACAGTGGAGTGGGCGTGGAGCAACAATGCTACGTACGTCGTCGTCGTCGTGGGGGTTCTTATTGAGTAAACTGGCAATGGTGTTGGGGACGAGTCTGCTGCTGGGTGGTTCTTGCAGGTGATTGTCTTTCTGGGCTTCACTATATAAAGCGGCGTGTTTCTAGAGGATCAGATGTCTTCCTCCTAGCCAGCTTCTAAACAACAACAGCCCCCTGGGTCTACCAGTGGTTTTAGCTTTGCTAGTGTGTTTTAGAGTTGCTAGTTTCAACATGGGTTAGTTTACAGCCTTTGGTATGGTAGGGGTGGGTGGCCTTACGTTTGTTTTGTATCCATTTGATTATGTGTTTCTTAAGTTAAGCTAGGTAAGAACTATGCATTTCTGTTTGGTACAGGTAAGCATAGGGTTTTTGTTTGAGTAGTATTTGTACAGGGGCCCACCCTGTATTTTGGGACTGGGAAGGAAGCTGTCCACTTCTTGTTGTGCCTTAGATTCCCCTAGGCCAAGGCGTAACAGTCTGCTAGATGCATCATTTGTCTTGAAAGTACAGGTATATGGCCCACTTTAGAGGGCAATGTAACTACCAATAAATATTCTCAATCCTAATCTTCTGTAAAGCAATTACATTTGACATTTTAGGCATTTAGCTGATGCTTTTGGCATCCTTACAAGAGATGGCAAATGTAGGATAAGTCTTAAGGATCCATAACGGTGTCACTACTACACTGCGTGCCATTTTGTCCAACATCCATTTACAACCCCGGCCACTTATTTAACATAAATCTAGATCATTTTGACCTAAATTGCTTTCTTTTTTTAGATCTCGCATTACATTTGCTCCATATTAATTCAAGCATTTGATTCATAGTCATTGTCAATCTATTGACATTATTCTCAACTGTTCCCTTCGGCTTCACCGTGGCCAGGACTGTAATAGATATCTTGAAGTGCAAACCCAAAGTGTCACGGAGGTCAATGATTGGCTGAAAGTTACACCTCAGAAAAGGATGTCCAATCAAAGCCAGCCAGAGACACTTTGGCCAATGGGATGAGCCTATCCCTATTCCGCAAATGGGGACAAAATAGTAGACAACAAACTCACAACATGTCACAACGTGACTTGCTTATAAGGGGGCCAAGAACAGACCCTTGGGGGACTGCTACAGTAAATACTGGAGGGTTGGACTTGGAAGTGGTGCATATGAGTGGCTATAGCGTCACGTAGACCCCTTACATCAACCTGGAGCACCTGGGCGTTAATAACAAGTGGACATAGAAACTGCTCCTCGCATGTAAACGGAAGAGATTTGGTATCACCGTGCAAATTTCATAGTCTGCTATTTGGTAGCCTGTTACGTAGGCGACGTTGCTGATCGGATGTTGTTCCAACACAGTAGGGTTAGGGTGGCTATAGTAGCTACGTCATCAGCCAGCCAATACACACCAGCATGGTTTTTAAATTCAAAGAGTCAACCATTACTAAGCAGTAATGTATACTTACAGTGATTGAGTGCAGAAAATAGCAGATCTACAAGCTCACAACGTGTCACAGCCTGACGTGTCGTGGGCTATTCGGCTATCTTCAGGTGCGCGACAGTATAGAACGCCATGTACCGTATAAATTGAGCACAGCGTTGAAAACCAAAGCACCATGAACAGTTATTCTCATGTCCGCTGAACATTTAGTGGAAAGTGTCCAAGGTAATAAAACAATAGAAGACCATGCTACACATGCTACACAAACTCTCCAAATACTTTTTTTTTGTTTCGTTTTTTTTTTTTCAAACTCGAGCTGCGAGCTGATAAAAACACACACACTATAAAGTACATGCTCTGGTGTGGTGAACCTACCCTGAAGTCATCTGGAAGGAGCAGTTTACTGGTCCTGAGGAAGCTGAGGATGTAGCGGAATATCTCCCCGTCCCGGTCTATGAAGTAGTGCTGCTTCAAGCTGTCCAAGACGATGGGCTCTGTGCCGTTGAACAGGCGACTGA
>NC_137816.1:56290657-56300657 GCF_963921795.1 Nannobrachium achirus
AGATCAGCTGTTTTCACTACTTTTGTGCGACGGCCTTGTGTGATGAAGCAGTGCTTCATTTTGCGAAAAAAAGAATTACAAATTTGAAACTTGGAGGTACAAGGTTTCTGCCCGACAGTGACGATAATAATTTCATATTTCACAAGATAGGCGTCACTGTCTCTCATATATGTCACCGTGAAGAGTAGTTGTCGACTCGTTGCATGAATATCTTGATCAACACATCGTCAAATGCGGCGTGTTGATATATAACGGTAAACTTCTGACAATTTTACAGAGGTAAATTCTTCTGATTGCGGCCATTAAGTCTATAATGGTTAATAGATGGGCTTATTTTTGCCCGTAGTTCTTTATTCTAATTGTATGCAGGAGAAGCGTGTAACTACTGGGGAAAGCCTGCTCCAGCTGTATGAATTATGCTAAACTAAAGATTTACCCAACAAAGCCGTTGAAGGTAACCCTGCTTAATGGCTTCACAGTGCATTTATATCCGCTTCCTCTGAAACTAGCTCTTGGCAGCCAGGGCACCGCATTACTTTTATTATCGTTGTTTTGATAAAAATCTGCCCCTTTTAATCACTCATAACAGCAGCTTCCAGGTCGGGGGACAAGAGTCGCACGACAAAGAAAATCATGAGCCCTGTTCGTGCACATAACACACACACACACACACACACGCGCCAAATGTCGCACCAAATTCTGGGCCCTGGGTACGAGGATTCACTGTGGGGCCCCTGTGCTTTAACAATTGAAAAATAGCAGATATACAAGCTCACAGCGCGGCACCGAGTGCCACGCTGCGAGCTTGTAGATCTGCTATTTTTTTTTTATCGTGAAAATCGTTGAATATTTCAAATCCTTCTAAGGTTTTTCGAAAAGAACTATGTTTCTATGTCAGTGGTGCTCAAACTTATTCATGTGTATTTGGCCACGGACCCCCATCTCAAAATATTTAGTTCCAGGGACCCCCCCAGAAGCAAAATTTTAGTTAGAAATGTTGGCTTAAAAAGTACATATATTCAAAGATTTGCACACATTTTCACGACTTTAAAAAAATAGCAGATCTACAAGCTCGCAGCGCGGCAGGCCCCTCCACCTTGGGCGCTGGTAACTCATCAGTCCCACTTTCCCCCCTCTTGTGACGCACGCATGCACAGACACACACACATACACGTACAAGATGTCTTTGACTCGTTGTCAAATTGTGTTACATGACTGAGGGACGCGGGTTGCAACTGGGAATGCCAATGGAACCAAACAGCAGGACTGCTTTTCAAAGTCCCGATCTAAGTTGCGTTGTACGGCATTGATACCTTGCTGAATAAAGGCTTGGTTATACGGAGGGGAGAACTGTACTCAAACCCCAAAATTATATATAGGCTCGGAATTCCAAAACTATCTTGTTCAATTTGTCCAGTTTCTTTTTCCCTTTGGTGTTGTGAAGAAGTAGTGGAGGAAAGATGTTTCTGCCTTTCTGCTGCCCTTTCTCTCCCTCCCTCTCTCCCTCCCTCCCTCCTTCCTTCCATCCTTTTGTCGCTCTCTCTCTCTCTCTTTTTTTCCTCTCTCTCTCTATCCATCGCTCTCTTTCTCTCTTTCTTTCTGGAAATCGATGCAAAATGCTTTATAAAAAACCAATACTCATCTCCCTGTTTTAGCCCGGGGTCTTTCTTTCTCATATGGTCTTGCAATTCTTCCAGCTAGAATTTCACCATACCCCCGCAGGCTAAACTCTGTTTTTCATCTCCACTTTTTTAAAAAGCAATTAAAATGCTGCCTGTTTTTCTTTCTTTCTCTCTCTCTCTCTCTCTCTCTCTCTCTCTCTCTCTCTCTCTCTCTGTCTCTCCCTCACCCTCTCTCCCTCTCTCTCTGTGTGTGCGTGTCTCTCTCTCTCTCTGCATCTCCCTTGGTCTCAGTTTGTTCCTTTTAGTAAAAATCACTGATTGCTATCACATCCTACTCTCTTTCTTTCTGTCTTTTTTAACAGGTAGAGAGGGGGAGGGGGGGGGGGGGGTACCAAGAAGATGATGGGGTGAACTTAAGGGAAAGAGTGAGAGGAGGGAGACATGGAGAGAGCGGGAGACTGCACTGGGAGAGTGAAAAAGAGGAGAGTGTGTATGCATGAGAGAGAGAGACACAGAGAGAGAGAGAGAGAGAGAGAGAGAGAGAGAGAGAGAGAGAGAGAGAGAGGTGGTGGGTGTAGGAGGCTGTCAAGGACGGAAGGCGCTCAGATCTCCCGTCCCGGCGGTGCCAAATGGAGGCAGGCATGCAGCGGGTGGTGTGTGTGTGAGTGTGTGTGTGTGTGTGTGTGTGTGTGTGTGTGTGCGTGCGTGCGTGTGTGCGTGGTGTGTGTGTGTGTGTGTGTGTGTGTGTGTGTGTGTGTGTGTGTGTGTGTGTGTGTGTGTGTGGTGTGTGTGTGTGTGGTGTGTGGGTAGGAACAGACCCACACATGTCAGACTTCCTCCTCGGTATACACGCCAGTTAGCTGGTTTAGCTAACGACTCAGCGCCGGCATTCATACGGCTGAGGGGTGTGGGAGGGTCAGGTGTAAAAACCAGCAGCGCTCCACCACCAGGGGAGCACAGAAATAACCGTTTCTAATGAAATAGGCCTCCTCTAAACGGACGCTAAATCTCCCCGCGCTGGACATCTAACAGTAACAGTTGTGCGCCTGAAGACGGCAAGCAAGTAACCAGCTTGGGGAATTGGACTTGGATGTATATGTTACAGTCAGTTTGGGTAACTCAGTGAGATTGGGGTAAGAGTGCTCGTTTTGTAGTTCACCACACACCCCTAACACCACCTGGATCAATTCACTTTGATAGTCTCTTATCAGCTGACGTCACTCGTTTGCGACACCTCTTTCGTTGTTTATCTTCTAGCCTAGCTCAGCTGTGTTTAGCCATTAGCTTACTATGCCTAACTCTAACCCTAACCTTAACCTTAACCTCTGTAAAACTATGCCTAACCCTAACCCTAACCCTAACCTCTGTGGGGTGAGGCGCTATCATTCCTGCCGATGCTACGTTGTCGTTGTCTTTGTTGTGGATCAAAGCGACCGCTTGTTCCACCCCGCGCCGCACGACCAGCGCTCTTGTTCTCAATTTCACTGAAACTCAAAAAAAACTGTGACATATATACATCCGTCCAAGGGCCAATGCGCTGGCTTAATGCAAAGCCTTCAGTGCTGTGCGGTAGTTTAAAATGATGACTTAATTAGACACCATTTGGTGAATTCTTCTAATTCTGGGGACCCCTCCACCCTGACGAGCACTTGGAATGTAGCATTTGAGGCATTCAATTTAGTTTAACCCGGCTACACTGCTAAATATTTTGAAAAATAGCAGATTTGTAGATCTGCTATTTTTCAAAATGCCTCGCATTGCGTCAGTCAGTCAGTCAGTCAGTCAGTCAGTCAGTCAGTCAGTCAGTCAGTCAGTCAGTCATACCACATGTCACGCTCCATATATGGCCAAGACAGAATTGATTTGCAAGTGTGACTCACGTCACGGCAACCACACTTGCAAATTCAATTCTGTCCTTGTCCTTTTTATGTCCATATATCGTCGTTGTCAGGCAGAAACCTTGTATCTCCAAGTTTCAAATTTGTAAAACTTTTACGCAAGTAAAGCCCTGCTTCACCATACAAGGCTGTTGCACAAAAGTAGTAGATACTGTAGATAGATAGATACCTTTATTATCCCAAGGGGGGAAATCAGTTGCCCAGAGGCAGCACAGCAGTATAAGGTTATTTACAAAGTTACAGAGAAGTAAGAAAAAGATAAAAGGAAAAACAAGAACAGAGTACAATAAAGAGCAAGGTAAATCAAGAGAGGGAACAAATTATATATATATATATATATATATATATATATATATATATATATATATATACACACATAAGTGTCCTTAAGCACAACTATCAAAATAGTACAGTGTCCAAATCAAAGGTGACCATAGCATTCATTGCTAGTTAGTGCAACAAGTATCTCACTGTCAAGTCAAACACAAGCAAAAATTCCCAAAAACTACTAACACAACCTAATAGTGCAGTGTCAAAAACGTCAGTGAGAAAAAAACAACTCGAAAGGA
This sequence comes from Nannobrachium achirus, assembly GCF_963921795.1. Lineage (NCBI taxonomy): Eukaryota > Metazoa > Chordata > Actinopteri > Myctophiformes > Myctophidae > Nannobrachium > Nannobrachium achirus. Next base: position 56,294,747 of record NC_137816.1, read on the forward strand.
AAATAAACTAAAAAGGGTGTCACAGCCAGACGCACATGAGCACCCTCCCTGGAAGGTCCTTAGAGGTCAGAGTCAGTACAACTATAGTTCCGTCATCCTACTGTAGGTTAGGAAGGTAGTCCTCCTCAATCGACCTTTGAGTGTTTCATTGTACAGTAGTGGAAACAGCAGATCTACAAGCAGATCTACAGCAGATCTACAAGATCTACAAGCACACAACGCCTCACACCGTGAGGCGTTGTGTGCTTGTAGATCGGCTGTTTTCACTAGTTTAAATCATTTTACAAATGATAAATACAAAACAAACTGTTTTGGACATACAAGGTTTCCACCCGACAATGACGATATGGAGATCCCTGATGTCATTAATACTAAGCCCATATCTGAGAATGCCCATACAGTATATGGACATGTGTCAGTCTCTGTTGTTTCTTGCCCTTAGGGCGTCTTACTGGTAGTATAGTTTGTTGATTACTTTTGATGGAGTAATGGTCTTCTTTTTCTTTTCTCCCCCTTTTTTTGAGGTATTAAAAATGTCTGAAAAAGTCCTTAACATGGTGGTCCCACTCCCAACCCACAGGTTGAGAACCACTGTTCTAAAACTATGCACATTAACCTTCAAAGACCTGGAACTCACCCGATGCTTTAACCATTGAAAAATAGCAGTTTACAGTTTACAGTTTAGGCATTTAGCAGACGCTTTTAATCCAAAGCGACTTACAATAAGCAGGTAATACACATCACTATAATAAGCAAGATAATATTTCAGTACATTAACAACAACATAACAATACAGATATACAAGCTCACAGCGCGGAACCGAGCTTGTACATCTGCTATTTTTGAAAAATCTTAAAAATGTGTGCAGGTCTATGAATATTCTTGACCCGATCTTTGACCCGACTTCTAGATCCAGGGACCCCCAGAAGCAAATATTTGAGTTACAAATGTTCGCTTTTAAATAGATATATTCAAAGACTTGCAAAAAAAAAAGAAAAATAGCTGAACTACAAGCACGCAGCTGCGAGCTAGATCGAGCTATCTGAGCTAGATCTCAGTGCCGCACTGCGAGCTAGATCTGCTATTTTTTGAAAAATCAAGATTTTTTTATATCTGCTATTTTTCAATGTTTATAGCCTAAATGGGATCATATCCGACCGGATTAATTTGTAGCGTGGGTGTCTCCACAGGGAGTAGGGAAGGCCTGATAACCCTGATGGTGTTGGGATCACGCTCTATCCATGGAGCTACTGTACATGCAGGATGTCTCCTCTAACCCTGTGTTGGTGGTGGGGCCATGCTCTACCTAATAACTACCATATTGTATATAGGCTACCGTATAGGATTCTAATAATATTCATGATTAAAAAAAAAAAGAATAAATTCACATAGGCCTGTAGGGCAAATAACGGTCCAGATTTAGATTACATTTACATTTTGTTCTACGCTGCTGAACTTCAAGACAGCGGACATTCATGCACAACCTACACGTTAGTGGTCATTTGAACACAGAAAGTGGAGTTGTAGTGACATAGATCAGTGGTCCTCAACCTTTTCAGGCCGCGACCCCCAAAATAATCATATTTTAACTGGGGACCCCCCCACCCTAACGAGCACTAAGAGTTGAGGCATTACATTTTGTATAACACGGTTATATTGTGAAAATAGCAGAGCTACATGCTCACAACACCTCGCAACGCAAGAGGCGTTGTGAGCATGTAGATCGGCTATTTTCACTATTTCTGCATCTCATATTTGACAATTTGTCATTTTATAGGTATTAAAAAGTCCTTAATTTGTCACTTTAGAAATGTCCAGATACCCTCACGTAAACCTATCTATCCAAAATCCCAGGTGATATCTGGTCTCACATCACAATATGGATATAATATCAATATTATTTCCCCAGGCCCCAACTGTACATCAATCACTCTCACCAGTAAACAAAATAACAGCTAAATTGCATGTTGTTCCATCATCTCTGGAAACACGACACACACATGCGCACACGTAGACACACACACGCACACGCACAGCCACACGCGCACACAAAGAAATGTTCACCCAGAACAGCGTCCTTATGTCTGTGGCTATTTCCTGAGATTTCTTTTTTTTTTTACTTCTTCTTTTCCAGTGAAACATTGAGGCTGTCGTCTTTGAAAGCTACACAGAGTGTGCATCAATGTTTCATGACCCCTGTCCCTTAATATGGCCCTTCGCAGAAGAAGATAAATAGCCGCACATCAGTTACTAGACTAACTTTCTCTTCGCACGCTGCATTATTAAGGGGGCAATCTATTAAAAGTAATCATCAACTTGAAAAACCTTAACCCTGTTCTTTTAATTGTCAACTTTTCAGGGAATTATTTCTGTGATGGGGTCCTGCTTTTTTACCGGATGTGGCCTAAAGTACATGTACGCTCTGGCTAGCCAGTGTAAAGGACATGTATGCTCTGGCTACCCAGTGTAATTGTTTTGCTTTTCTGCTGTCAGCCATTATCCTAATTCACACAAAAGGGCTCCTCCTTCCACTGCTGGCTCCAGTGGAAAGTAGAGCCCTGAGGGCAAATGTACACTGAGGAGGAGAGAGAGAGAGAGAGCGAGAGAGAGAGAGAGAGAGAGAGAGAGAGAGAGAGAGAGAGAGAGAGAGAGAGAATGTTTATGTGAGAGAGGGTTAGACCAAGAGGGAGAAAGCTGCGTGTGTGAGAGGGTGGGAGAGACAGAGGGAGAGAGAGAGACAGACAGAGATTTAAAGAAAGATAGAGAGTGAGTGTGAGGGACAACACCAACCAACATTCACATTTTGTTATCAGGGTTTTAGCTCTCAGTGTAAAAACACAGTTTGGGAGCCCTGGCTTGATTCTCTGCTCCATTTGCATGGTTTCGTGTTTCATGCCCCGATGGGCTGTGCATGAATAACTTAGGTCTAATCTAGCATCTCAGGAGCCACTCAAAAGACTCCTTCACATGACTTTAATTACATTAAATTCAAACTAATTCCAAATCAAACTTAAATTTGTCAGCATTTCCACCGATAGCTTTGATGAACACGTGTATGCACTGCACTCACGGCGACCACCGTTTATAGTGTGGCTGTTTCTAACGAGGCAAAACCAGCACCTTCCAACACAGCTAGCACATACCCTAGAAATATCACTGATGATCTGCAGTAATTAATACATGTTTAATGCATAATGAAACGTTATAAAGAAAGACTACGACATTGCATGGCCACATATTCCTCTTCATTATGACATAATGAAAATAATGATGATAAAAGAAACTTGAGAGGGCTGCCAGACAGTTAAACTGTAAATATCAAAGGTTTATCGTCCTGGGATTGTGAGGATCATTTCCTGTAGCCAATTTGGCAAGTCTTCCAGTTCCTGCACAGCACTGATGCATGTTTATCTTGGCAGAGAAAAGGGACCTGGCCACGTGAAGTCAAATCAAGACTGAAGCATGACGCCACTCTTTATGATGTCTGTTCAGTGGGATGCCTGCTGTGGTAGCTTATGTTCATCTTGCTATGTATATAAAGATCATACAAAGTTTGAAAGCGGTGGTCTGTGGCCACACTTTAACGGTTAACAGTCAAACCTGTGGATCTGTGTTTCTGATCCAAAACAGGTTTGATTGATTGATTGATTGATTGAATACTTTATTAGTCATAAATGTAAAAAGCACAAGGTACAGTAAGACATTAGGGCTAAAAGAATAACACAAAAATAGTCCCGGCGACTTGTTTCCAAAGATCATAAATGCACTAGCCGTGCCACTCGCTTGGATGTGGCTTGAATTCACTGGCTGTTGATTTCATCGACAACGCAATGTTTACACAAGTAGGATATAAACTTTGATTGGTGGGATGAGGGATCTCATGTCAACTTGTCTTTCTTTTTCTTTTTTTTTGATTACATACACTGCACATCCGCATTACAAAATGTACATGGCGCATGATGGGCTTCGTAATAAATAGATACAACTAAACGAGAAAAGAAGAAAAATATATATATATATATATCGTCACTGTCGGGCAGAAACCTCGTATCTCCAAGTTTCAAATGTGTACGTTTTTTAGCAAAGTAAAGCCCTGCTTCATCAGACAAGGCCGTCGCATAAAAGTTGTGAAAACAGCAGATCTACAAGCTGTAGATCGGCTGCTTTCACTATTTAGTAGCCTACATTTGTTTAATGATAAAAACGAACGGTTTTGGACATAGAAGGTTTCCACCTGACAATGACATATAATGGTCTGTTTTAGTTGATTTCTTTTGTATTACAGTTGGTTAGGACAAAATGTGTAAATACATCAAAAAAACAATTTTTTATAAACAACATTTTATCATTGTGTAAAAAGAAAAAAGAAGAGACAGCGTTCTTACCTGGAGTCTGGGTACTTGGTGAGGGTGGCCAGGCTGCTGGTGTACATGTGTCCCCCCACGTCGATGTGAACGGGGGCGTTTGCCTTTGTCAGCTGAGCCGGTAGAGGGATTCCTTGGGTGGCCAGGGGAGAGACCGGGGACCGGGTCAGAGACAGCCGAGACATGCTTCTCCCTTCCTGGAAACAAGTGTATATAAACGCCATGGAGACAAAAAAAATAAAATAAAAAAAAGTGTTGATGAGGATGGCTACTCAAGGAGAAAAGCAGATAATATCCTTCTCCACCGGCTCCACACTTCTCCTGACGACGAATCCTATCAGATCACTTCCATTTCTGTCTGGTCTCATATTTAGCTTAGAAATTATTGCCACCGCTCTAATTAAGTATGTTTGCATCGTCTTATTGTTTTTTTTTGTTTTAAGACACCGGAGGCGAGGATAGGAGGATGCTTATTAGGGGGAACGAGTGAGAGAGAGGGAGAGAGAGAGAGGAGGAGAGAGAGAGAGAGAGAGAGAGAGGAATGCTAGGTGTCAGCCTCCAGGGGGATAAAACAAACTGCTGCTGCTATATTCTAATTAAGGGTCGCCTTATGTGTTAGACGTGATATGCCCAGACACACCAACCACCAATCTGAGAGCAGGGAATCCAGGGCATTCAGACAACTTTGTTCTCAGCACACACACACACACACACACACACACACACGCGCACACACGGTGCACGAAAAACATCATCAGGGTGATCCTTAGTACGACGTAAGATGATTGTCAGAGCACTTTAACACATGTTATCCTGTGCTATCACAAACAATAGCTGTCAGAATTGATAGTGGGGACGACATAACAAGAGCATAATATAGGCTACACCAGGATCCAGTCCAGACCACAAGCAAAGGTAACTGTAGACAGGTAACAAGCCAACAAGCATGTACTGACAAATCCAAACACTTATCAAAATGACACAAGATATCAGAGGTCTATTATAGTGTTTCATTACTGACTGTGGGGTTTGTTTAGGGAGAAAGAGTAGCAGTTACAGCACACCACAATGTTTTGTCAAGTGGATTTGATGCATGGCATTACTAGAGAAGACTATTTGTGAATAAATCACTGCTTTGCTACTCTGGGGGTCACCTGGAGACGGCAATACAATCCCTGATAAGCAGATAGCGTACTAGTGGCCCAGTGGTGGACTTGGAAGGTCAGGGAACGCATCAGGTTTTACTTCATGTCAGCCAACTGCTCATGGTTCAGTTAAGAGTCCAGTTAATTGAGGGCAAGTTCCACGTAAACCGTTGACACATGAGGTCTACTTAATGTTTCCTGTGATATTTAACAACACAGAATTCTGAGGACAATTGAAAGGTTTTCAACTGCGCAACAACTACAAATCTGTTCTATAGCTGGGAGGTTAGTTGAAGCTGGCATGGGATCTGAACAGACACTTATAGGGCTGGGCTAAATGATTTGGAAACAACTTTAAATAATCATGACTTGGAAAACGATTAGTAACTTGTTCTTCCACAT
>NC_137816.1:56305657-56335657 GCF_963921795.1 Nannobrachium achirus
AGGTTACACAGGAACACTAGCGGGTGGTAATTGCCCCAAATGATTGATTGATTGATTGATTGATTGATTGATTGATTGAAGTATTTATTAGAAGTCTGCGTAGGAAAAGTTACAGTTTCATAACAGTACATTTCACAGGTACAAGGTCAACTAATAGGAAAGCCAAGGACTATTTACGTAGCAGCGTGACTCACAGCCTCAGCCTGATGGCCTCAAAATTTCTAGTTTCTCCTTCAGTTCATAAAGATAACCCTTTGGATCAATGGCTAAGATATTGGACTTTCCCGTGGAAGACCCAGGTTTGATTCCCGGGTGTTACATTTACACGACGCCCCTGATCCTTACCATCTTTTCCTTGACCTTACTCGTTGATTGACGACACACAAATAATAGGCTATATAAAGTATTTGTTCCATGTGACATTTGGCGATGAAGCACCGCAGTATAGGGTGTGCAAAAAGAGAAACACTTTTCCCTTGCTTTTATGCATAGGTCTAGTGCTCATAATTAGATCCACATCAGAGGCGCCTTTAAGCGGCTCCCTCGCGGGGCATTCAGCTCAAACCCCCTCTGGCGCAGATTTGTTGTTTCCAGGAGTACAAACTGGAGGGCAAACTGCGGATTTTTTTTCTCATTAAAGTAACAACCCCCGGAGTTAGTTCAATTACATGAAGTATGCGGGGATGTTGTAAATTTAAAGATTTAAATAGCTTACAAAGTTGCCCTGGGCCCCATCAGTTAATTTCCTTAATTTATGGATTTTAGCGGAGTGTCTGTGATGTGTTGGAAGAAGGAAGAAATAGGTCATCTAATTGGAGATTTATACATGCAGCCTTGTTGCACTTTAATAAATAGGCCCCTTCTGTACCTGTCCTGTTGTCCTGTCTCCAGCCTCCTTCTTCTGACCAGCACCTCTGCAGGTGAAGATGAAGCCTAGTTTGTATAGCCTATCGGTGGTTCTCACACCTTTTCAAGTCGGGACCCCAATTAAACTGATATATTATAGCCTACGGAGTATGGACCCCCATTTGAAAATATATGCCAGGAGGAGACCCCCATACATAGCCAACGTATAGATCAGTGGTTTTCAACCCTTTTCATATCAAGGGTCCATTATTTATTCAGCATTTGAGCCATAGACCACCATTTGATGAGATTTAGCCTCTCAGACCCAAAATGTATTGTTGTCATTGGATAAGATTTTGTCCATAATGCCATGCTGTATTGATGTGGTACCATAGGACAGTGGTTCTCAACCTTTTCAGGCCGTGACCCCCAAAATAAACATATTTTAACTGGGGACCCCCCACCACCCTGACGAGCGCTAAGAGTTGAGTCATTACATTTTATATAACACGGTTCTATTGTGAAAATAGCCTATCTACATGCTACAGTATATGCAATTTTCACAATTTCTGCCTCTAATATTTGACAATTTGGCCAATGTTTAATTTGTCATTTTAGAAGTATTACAAAAGTCCTTAAAATGTCACTTTAGAAACGTGTAGTACCCTCTATACACTTAACCTTTATGTTGGTTTGTTTACTGTTCAGAGAGAAAACAGTGTTGCACATTAAATGAATCACCTATGGACCCCTCAAAATAATTTGGGGACCCCCTTGGACCCAAGGGGGTCCCGACCCACAGGTTGAGAACCACTGCCATAGGAGAGGTAACAAGCAAACGTTGATCAAAATAACACATTTTCTACATTCTCTATATTGTGTAGTCTTCTTGTAAATTAACCATAATGTAACTCTTGGGAGTGTAAAATGAAACCAAATCCACTTGGTTTCATTTTACACTGTCAAGAGTTAAAGATCTACTGTATAAGGGTCCATTTGGTTACCAACTCTCCATCATTTAGCTGGGGACCCCCTGGAACCCCCTCAAGAACCACTGACATATAGATGGATAAAGTGGTTGAAATGATAATGATGCTACATTAACTACTTTTGCTGGGGACCCCCTGCTGCACCCCCTCCCCCAAGGAACCCTGGGGGTCCCCCCCCACTCTGAGAACCAATGGTCTACATTACACTAGAGAAGCCTAAAACCAAAACCTCAGCACATTATTTTATTCAAACGATCAGACGTCTTCTCTCACATAATGCATAAATTTCCGCTCACGTTTGGCCCCAAATAATAGGTTCAACTTGGCCTTTCAGATATAAGGTCTCTCTTTGTGTCTATATACTATCTCCATTCCAACTCACTGTATTAACAGCGTTTTGGAAATTTGGCAGTGTAAAATTAATATTGAATCAATTTGCTCAATTTGGTGTGCTTAGGCTATATGCAGCGAGAAATGCTGTACTGTAAATATGAACCAAAAAAAGGGGGAAATAAGTCAGAATTTTTCCATGTCTCCCGTGGCACGCATATGTTAATGAGGGGTATGCATTAATGCATGACCCTATAAGAATAATAACTTAGCCTCGAGGACCAAAAGCAGGTGCCATTAATAGTGTTGCTGAAAGTGGCATTCGGGGGACAACATTATGCTTCCCTCCGCTGTATCTTTTCCTCCCGTTTTTCTAAGACTGACTCATATACTGTGTGTGCGTGTGTGTGTGTGTGTGTGTGTGTGTGCGTGTGCGTGTGCGTGTGCACGTGTGCGTGTGCGTGTGTGTGTGCGTGTGTGTGGCTGTGGTGTTTAATTTATTTTCTAAGTGTTCCCATATTTAATAATATACATTACTGTGATAAAGTGCTAGGCCCGATGCAATGATTTTGACATGTAGTTATGAGTATGCCGCCTATTCCCTTGGGGGCTAGCCGATGCAGTGGGTGTGTAAGAAACAACATGCTGTGCTCTCACTTAACACATTCAAAGGCAATGTGTCATTGTATTGTATTGTGTATTCGGCATGCAGAAATAACACATAGGCTTATGTAGGCCTATATCTTTATCCAACGATAAAGTTCAATGAGCTTAGGCCTATATTCAACTGAGCAATCTTATTTGAGCAATTGGTCCAGTATTCCAAGTGAAAACAAAACATAGACAAGGTGATGTTAGATTTTTTCAACCAAGCATGCCAACACACGTCTGGAGAGCTAATATAATGTAGGAAGAAGGAAGCAGGCTGTATAAAATTCGTACTCTGGCCATGAATGGCCCCAGGGCCACACTTTGGACACTCCTGGTATAGCAACATGATGTCTGTGTTTGCATATCGTCACTGTCGGGCAGAAACCTCGTATCTCCAAGTTTCAAATTTGTACATGTTTTCGCCAAAGTAAAGCCCTGCTTCATCATACAAGGCCGTCACACAAAGGTAGTGAAAACAGCCGATCTACATGCACACAACGCCTCGCATGTAGATCGGCTGTTTTCACTAGTTTAAATCATTTTTAAAATGATAAATGCAAAACGAACGGTTTTGGACATACAAGGTTTTCACTCGACAGCGACGATATATTAGCTTGGTTTGTCTGTCTTGCCGTTCTACCCTGCACTGTAGACATTGCATTATTTTGTATTCATATTTTCATTATTTAGTTAAAGAGGAGCCTTTATTACTGTATGCATCTAATCCTCAGCATAGCTGTGCAAGAAAACGTTATTGTTCTTGTTTGCTTCCTATTAATCTTTTTTTTTATTCTCTAAAGACTTTGAGTTGTATGTTTCTGTCCATGAATATAATCTGCATTAGATTATTATTTATACTGTCATTATAGTATTTATTTGTCTCTTATTTTGTGCTACAAAGTCTGTTTCTGTCTAGTCAGGTTGTTGTTTGTAGTTTGTAAATGGTCTCGTTCTTTGGTCAGAAGGTCACACTTACGGTCTCTAACTTATCTTTCTGTTCAGTCAAGTTGATGTTTCTGTCCTGCAACTGATCAAAACGGCTCATTAGTTGTTGTCTCTCCACCATGTTGGACTGATCTGTAAAATGAGGGATCCCGGATTATGATTTGAGACATTTTGTTCAAAACAGACCAATCCTGCACTTGGTAACTTTGGAAGCCAATGTTAGCCAGCCCAGTCAGGAAGAATATGAAAGATTGGACAGATCCGTCTTGATCAAATGACTATAGAGATATTGTGTACCGATGACTTGACTTACATAAATATATTGGGATAGCAATGTTGAGGAGAGCTAGAACAGCACAAATCAAGGCTTATGTGTGTGTGTGTGTGTGTGTGTGTGTGTGTGTGTGTGTGTGTGTGTGTGTGTGTGTGTGTGTGTGTGTGTGTGTGTGTGCGCGTGCGTGGGTGCGTGCGTGCGTGGGTGCGTGCGTGCGTGCGTGCGTGCGGGCTGACATCTCACAGTGGATGTCAGCCCACCTTCCTCAAGCTGAACCCAAACAAGACGGAGCTTCTCTTCTTCCCAAGTCTTGCCCCATTCAAGATCTCAGTATTACCATATAGACAACACATTGGTGAATTCGGTTCCAACTGCTAAAAACCTTGGTGTGGTCCTGGACAGCCAGCTATCATGATTCAAGGGACACATGGAGAGAAATGTCGCGGCACGACTGGTCTGGCTGGACCAGCCAAAATTCTCACATGTATCCCCCATCTCCGGTCCCTCCATTAGCTCCCAGTTGCGGTCCGCACAGAATACAAAACACTGATGCTGGGCTTCAAAGCAGCTAAAGGTATGGCACCTCCATACCTCCAAAACCTGATCAACCCCTACAACCCCACCCGTTCACTCAGATCAGCAGGGATGCTGACAGAACCCTTACTAAAAACCTCAAGTCAAGTGCACCAGTTGCCCGAAAATCTGCCTGTCAAGGATCGGCTCATATTATGCACATCAACGTGCCTGCCTCAAAGCAAAGCAAAACGACTCCAAACTCTAAACTCCTCCTATGAGCTTTGCAAACTAATAACCAGCCATAGTGTGTGTGTAATGTGTGTGTGTAATGTGTGTGTGTGTGTGTGTGTGTGTGTGTGTGTGTGTGTGTGTGTGTGTGTGTGTGTGTGTGTGTGTGTGTGTGTGTGTGTGTGTGTGTGAAGGTCATGGGCGGATCTGACCGCGTCTACAGTCAACCATCCAAGCACATGCAATACCATAGCACTTGCACCCCTCAATGACCATACATGTAATTTAGATATTTTTTTACTGAATAGGCGTGTGGTCTACCTACGTTTTTTCTTAGATTACTATTTCTGTGCATTCAATGTATTCGTGTTGATGTATTTATATATTACCTTGTATTGTATTGATGTTGATGTATTGATGTATTACCTTTGCTTATTGTAATTCGCTCTGGAATAAGCGTTCCCTGGCCAGACGGCGGCGGCGCTCGTCGTCAGTCTCCTCCGGCACATGGGTGCGTGCATGCCGTGCAGGCATGAGCGTGGGTGGCTGGGGACGTGGCGCTGGCGTACGCTGGTGCTGTTCTGCGTTCACATGGCGCTGCATGGTGGCGATGTTCTCTGCGAGACTCTCCACCCGTAGGGTTTGGGTTAGGTTTAGGCATAGTTTTACTGAGGTTAGGGTTAGGGTTTGGGTTAGGTTTAGGCATAGTTTTACTGAGGTTAGGGTTAGGGTTAGGGTTTGGGTTAGGTTTAGGCATAAGACCCAGCTGACCCACGTTGTCAAAGATAAAAACACAAAAAAGAGGAGTATGGTCAGCCGCTTGGTAGCTCAGTGAGTAGAGCAGCGTGGCTACAATCACCAAGGACCTGGTTCGCCTCCCACTGAGGGGAGATAATAAATATTAACACTCTGACAAACTCAGTAGGCAGAGCATGGCCCTCCTGGCCCATTACAATGGGCTGATAAGAAGTGATAATCGCACAAGAAATTAGTTGATAACGGCAGAAACGGCTGGACTCTCGCGGCGGAGTTGCTGGCCTTCCCTGGCCGGCTGGGTGGCAGGCAACGTGGAGCTGGCTTCCACCTGGGGTGACGGCAGACTGCTGGGCCAGCACGGGCACTTTGGAATTTGGAATCATCTTGGCCTGAATCATGAAGCATGACGAGCCGTGACGAGCCGTGACAGACGGACGGACATGATTGCAGTTATGATGGTGACATGAGGCGTGACGAGGCATGACGGAAGGACATGATCGCAGGTTTTCATATTAAATGCAACCTATGGTCACAATTAGGTCTTTAGTCAGGCGGTCAGAACTGGTCTTTATCGCTTTTAAAGAGTCTAAACGGTTCAGTCAGGTTGTTGTTCCTAGTGTGTAATTGGTCTCGTTCTTCAGTCAGAAGGTAATACGGTCCCATCCTCTTTTACAGTACACTTTAAGACATAATAAGACATAATAAGACAGAATAAAGCCATAATAAGAAATAATGTGTTGGTAATTATTAGAGCTAATATATTTTATTAGACAGAAACAAAGACAGAATAGTAGAAAGAGCGAATACATTCTCTGGCACCGTCACCTGCCGCGGAACTGCAGCGGCAGACACTGCCGCATGACCGCTAGTTCGACCAGCAGTCGCACTGCATCGCCGGCGATAGGACCAGCAGTCCCGTCAGTAGGACCGGCGGCCGCCGCACGGACCGGCAGGTCCCGTAGCGGTAAACTGCCCGTCCATGCAGTGGTGGCTGCCGCGGCAGTTACCAGCGATGCGGCCGCCGGTCTGCCGCTGCAGTTCCGCGGCAGGTGATGGTGCCAGAGAATGTATTCGCTCTTTCTACTATTCTGTCTTTGTTTCTGTCTAATAAAATATATTAGCTCTAATTACCAACACATTATTTCTTATTATGGCTTTATTCTGTCTTATTATGTCTTATTATGTCTTAAAGTGTACTGTAAAAGAGGATGGGACCGGTAATACTTGGTCTCTAACTTATCCAAACTGCTCAGTAACAGGTCTCTCTGTCAGTCAAGTTGGTACGTCTGTCCTGCAACTGCTCAAAACTGCAACCAACATCACCTCTCCTCCACTGTGGTTTAACGCCTGGTCTTATCTGATGAAATTCATCTAATTTCTCATGAATCTTTTCATCATAAATATCAACCACACTGCGTATAGGCTGCACTGACAGCAGCTAGAAGTGACCACATTTTCCTGAAGCTTCATGATCTCATTAAAGTTACACAAACAAACTGTGCATCAGAAGAACCCACAGGAAAAAGATGAGAAATGAAATCAATGTGTGTGTGTGTATGTGTGTGTGTGTGTGTGTGTGTGTGTGTGTGTGTGTGTGTGTGTGTGTGTGTGTGTGTGTGTGTGTGTGTGTGTGTGTGTGCATTTGCATTTTGACTGACATATTTGGATTTTGTATACATGAATAATCATCTGCTGACCAATGCTAACCAGTTCTAGAATCAAAGCTCCTTTGGTGGAAAGGGAGCCTCTGTCTTACATAGTGGCACCCCGTGCAGTGTTGTAAAGTAAATAGGTAGATTTACTCAAGTACTGTACTTAAGTAAAACTTTGAGGTATTTGTACTTTACTTGAGTATTTCCAATTTCCAATACTTTAACTTCTACTCCACTACATCTCGGATCCAAATATTGTGCTTTTACTCTGCTACATTTATTGGAAAACTTAAGTTATGCTACTAGTTACTTTGCAGATATAGATTATAATATTATAAAACAAAAAACACACATAAACCACATTATCCACATTTCATACTGTGGCTATTTGAAAATAGCCGATCTTGTAGATCTGCTATTTTCAAACTTTTACTTTTGGTACTTTAAGTACTTTTTGATGCCAAAACGTTCATACTTTTACTCAAGTACATTTTGAATTCCGGACTTGTAACAGAGTACATTACAGTATTGATACTTTTACTTACGTAAAACATGTGAGTACTTTTTCCACCACTGACAGTGACACGGTGTGAGAAAGCTTGCTCTAAACTCACCTTTTTCCGTGACCATACAATATTCTACTCTGGGTCATCAGGGGCACTGTACTTGGAGGTGAAAACAGTACACAGAGACACCCTGGTTGCCAACATGCTGGCATTCACAAGAAACCCCTTTCAAGCTGCTTGCACACAGCAGATCAACACTCCCACTCCCCCTAGGGGCAAAAGCGGGGAAAGTTCTTTTTTTTTTAAAAGAACATTCAGAACTTTGTATTTAGTAATCTGCATGCTTTGTGGAGTTTGCTGTCAATCGCTCCCTTCGTCAAGCCATTTGACATTCTGCTTGATGTCAGCATGTGTCTGAGGTGCAGCGAGCGACACTTATTGTTCATTATTATTCCAGAGAAAGACAGAGAGAGTGAGAGAGAGAGAGAGAGAGAGAGAGAAAGAGAGAGGCAGTGAGAGAGAAAGAGAGAATGAGACAGCCAAAGAGAGAGAGAGAGAGAGAGAGAGAGAGAGAGAGAGAGAGAGAGCAACAAGGATGTCAGTTTATTAATAGAATGTGTGGGGTTATGTTGCTCGCAAACACCTAACAAGAACAGCTATTCCCTCAAGTGTTTAATACCAGCAATTAAGTTTTTGAAAAACAAAAACAAAAAAAAACTCCAGAGCACAAAGTGAGCGTGTTCTGTTCTGAGAGCTTATTGTTGCTAGAGTCAACCCAAAATAAAAACACTTAATTGATGATGAACCCCCTCACCCCCTCTGACTCCTGTGACATTATACAGTAGACCTACTGCTTATCAATCATGCAGGCTTAAAGGAGTATAGTTCACCCCCAAAATGACTTTTTTTTTCTTTCGAATGATTACTCATGCCATGGAGACTTGAGTTCAATAGTATTTTTAGTTTTTTGTCACATTCCTAAGACAATAATTTGATTACAATAAATGTACCCCCATTGATTCCGGATGGGGACCAAAATGCATTTCAGTCCCCATCCGGAATCAATGGGGGTAATACTATAATCAATTTTTTGTCTTACAGCACGTCCGCACTGCCCGTGATGCGACGCGAGCAACGCGACGCGAGCGATGAAATTTAATTAAAACACATTTGTTTCAATGAGGACGTCCTGACCTACCGCGTCCACCTCGCCTCGCGGAGCCTCTATTTTTGCGACGTTTCGCGGCGACGTCCATAGAGATGAATGGCCATGTCCCGCCCCCAAACACTTTATATTATTATTTATTCATTTGATTGGTTCAGGCTATGTCGCAACGCAACGCAAAGACCGACGTTCCAAATGCGGACAGTATTTTGCGTTGCGTCGCGTCGCTCGCTCTCGTGCAGTGCGGATGTCATGAATGCGACAAATACAAAAAAATATTATTGAACTCAAGTCTCCATAGAATGAGTAATCAATAGAAAAAAAGTAATTTTGGGGGTGAAGTGGTGAACTACTCCTTTAAGGTCCTTTCCCACTGGGCCCGATAACAATATGTCGGCGTTCACGTCAATTATGTCGGCGTTATCGTGGGGTGTGGACCATCCACTTTCATCCACTTCAATGGAGAAAGATATCTTTTTTATCGTTGTCGTATCTCACCGCAGTGGGACCTTTACTCTCACATTAGCACCCAGAATGTTGTTGAACATAGAAACATATTCTTGGCACGTTGTCGACTAGGAAATGTTATTTTAAGTAAAGCCTCTGTTAGAGTCCAGGGTGAAGAGCTATTCACCGCAAATTTTAAGTGATAAGCTATCCACCTAAAGTGAGAAAACAAGTGGAGGCCATCATAGTCAGTCACGGTGAAGTCCCATCACTGTGACTGACTTGTCTTGATCGACCAATCAGTGAACGGGGTGATGGGCCGATCTGTCTGATAGTAAAAACAGAGAGATGTGTCGGGGTTCGCGGTGGATAGCTCTTCACCGCGAGTAATGACGCAATGTTGTAGTTTTATGACTTAAAAAGACTACACCGCGGTGGATAGCTTATCACCGCGGTGCCTACTATGATAGGGGCTTAAGACTCTTAAGCCCCTAGCCCGTTGGGCTCTTAAGTTAAGAGCCCAACGGGGGCCTCGTAATGTAACTGAAACAGGTTTACAAATGGAATTTGGTCTTGATGACACTGCCAGAGGTTCGACTTATATCCCCAATACACACACACACACACACACACACACACACACACACACACACACACACACACACACACACGCACACACGCACGCACGCACGCACGCACGCACACACACACACACTCGCACGCACGCACGCACGCACGCACGCACGCACGCACGCACACACACACACACACACACACACTGAAGTAAAATATTTGGCTACTTGATTTGAACTGAATCAGATACAGATACTGTAGGGGTAATTAGAAGAATGATTTGACATGTGAATAAGGATCTCTTTTGCTGCCATCATGTGGTCCAGGAGTCAAATTACAGGACGGTTATGTGCAAAGGTTTTCAGTTCCCAAAACCTTTTGTTCAGAAAGAGACATGGCCTCGAGGAAACTTAATGCGTACCGGTATGGTTAATGCTTTAGCAACTCTCTGGAATGTCGCAGAGTGGCTGGCTGCCCTCTGTTGTTACTGTTTGGTCGGCAATAACAAAATAGATGCCTCTATTCACATCTGGCATGCATCAGATATTATTATTTCCCCCCGTTAACATGCCCCGAGGGCAAGATACCAGTGTTACACGGCCCCACAAACCTCATACCAAGTGTCTAAGTAGTGGTAGCGTCAACCCCCAGCCTTGATTTAACCACTTAAACCCAGCTAAATGATGGAGAGTTGGTAACCAAATGGACCCTTATAGATGTTTAACTCTTGAGAGTTACATTATTGCAACTGCATTACTTAATTTACAAGAAGTCTACACAATTAGAGAATGTAGAAGAATTGTTGTTTTCATCAACGTTTGCCTGTTTATCTCTCCTAAGGTACCAACTACCAACATCAATGTGGTATTGTGGACACAATCTTTATCCAAAGATTAACACAATATTCGTACGTTTTGGGTCTGAGAGGTTAAATCTCATCAAATGGTGGTCTGTGGCTCAAATGCAGACTAAATAATGGACTGTGACATGTATAGGGTTGAAACACTGACTTGAACCCTCTATATTTACTTAGACAACCTGACTTGAGTTGGCTCTGAAGCCTACTTGGTCTGCTCTTGTTCCCCTCAATATACCAACTCTCTGAAAATAGCTGAGCTTGTAGAGCGGTTATTTTCATGCAGCGACTGTTCCTCCCCCATATAAGGATGCTTATGGCCTTATATGCTATATGGTTCAAGTGGTATACAAGCTTTTACATTTTATGATCACCCATCTGATCTAAACACTGTCATGTGAACACAACACAGTCATGATATGCGGACCTCGTCTTGCGGGTTTGGTTGGAGTATTTGTATACTTGTGTTGGTATATACAGTATGTGTACAGTATAGCCTCGAGGGGGCCTCTCAGTCTGTCTGTCTGTCTGTCTGTAAGCTTTCACTGCTGAGACTATAGTATCGTAATGGCACCAGGACTGAAACTCAAGTCCCCGTCTTTTGTTAAAGCTCGCTCACTCGCTCGCTCCCAGCAGCACACACACACACACACACACACACACACACACACACACACACACACACACACACACACACACACACACACACACACACACACACACACACAGCAAGAGTGGGAGAGGACTGGGTTTTGATGTGTCTTATGAAGGGCCTGCTGCTTTGTCAACATTGTGAGGTCTCCTCTCTCTCTCTCTCGCTCTCTCTCTCTCTACGCTGCTGCTGACACTATGTAGGAGCCGCCCGGAGCGCCCCAGGGTGTAGCAGGCGGCAGGGGTGGGGCTGTAGGGGTGGGGTTGGGAGGGGAGGTGGGTCACTGGAGAGAGACAGAAAGAGATGGGGGAGAGACGAAGAGTTGAGAGAGAAGGGGGGGAAGGGTGCTCTTGCTGGTTATGGCCAAGTGCCCCGGGCCGCAGAAAGAGTGCTCTGTGTAGTAGCAGACTGGCTGATACAGGGACTGGAGGGGCTCTGCTGCTATAGCTGATGACATTTTATGGTCACATCGTGCAATCCCACCAACTTTTAGTTCAGGGGGGGGGGGGGGGGGGGGGGGTGTTTTTGTGCATTAACAATGTTTTTTTGTTGTTTTGTTGTCTTTCTGCTTTTGTTCCAAGCCACGCGAAGAATGTTGTGTTATCGCATCCGTCGAGTTGAAATTATTTACAGTAAACACAGAGCAGAGGGCGGTAAAACGTTCTTTAAATGACTGCCATATGGAGGATTGGAGTGGTTAATTTCTGCCACATTATTGTGTGTGTCAAATAATAACACGCACACACTCAGTTCCCTCTGGTATAGAAGTTGAAAATTGCAACATGATAGTTCGTGGCACATAGTTGCCCGTAATGTCGGTTCTACTGTTGCTGTGTTGTTTTTGACAGCAAATATTTATTTAGTTTTAGTCTTTTGAATAAAATGTCATTTAGTTTGAGTCAAAATTTTGTCACCTGAAAAGTATTAGTTTTAATCTAATTTTAGTTGACTAAATATAAGATTTTAGGCGACTAAAGCTACAGTTGATTTAGTCAACTGAAATGTATTTTGGCAGGCCTTGGTGGCATCGTAATGACTGATTTTACACTTGGTTGTGTGCTGAAAATAGCAGATCTACAATCTCACAACGCGTCGCAGCGCTGAGAGCAACCAAACATAAAATGACTGTCTTCTCCACTAGTACCTACCTAACGTTTTAGTCTAGTTTTTATTTTGTTGAGGAAATTGTCAATATATTTAGTCTTAGTTTTACTCATCACAGCTTAGTTTTTATTTAGTTTTCGTCAGTGAAAGAAACACAGCCGACAAACATCTTTCGTCATACTTTTAGTCGACAAAATCAACACTGTACTGTTGCTGTTGCAACTGACCCTGGATAAAGAGTGTATAATATCCTTTTGAGAGGTTTGTACGTCCATAAAGGACAATTAGACTCAGCGGCCTCAGTGGCAGCGTTACAACCAGCACAGCAGTCTGTCTGGCCATGAACAACACACACGTATCAGTTCTAACAGATTATGGTGTTGTGGCCCTGTTAGCCTGTGATGTATCTGTTTTGCGTGGTGAATCACAGTGTGAACGAGTGTGTGTGTGCGGTCCTCCAGAGGGTGGGGAGAGAGAGGCATGGTGATGGGGACAAGGCTTGCTGGAGGCTGTGCTCTCTCCCTCTCTCTGTCTCTCTGTCTCTTTCCCTCCCAGGGCCAAACTCTCAGTGGCCAGGCTGGCTGGCCTGTTGTCAGGGCTGGGAAGGGATGGTGGACCCCTGCGGACATACAGTATATATAGCTTTATTCCAGTAACACTTTTTTTGTTAAGTGGCCATTAGTAATATACTGGAATTCCACTGTGTGTTGTACAGTGTGTTGGGTTAGTACGGTGGTTTTCAAAGTGGGGGCCAATTGGAAAGGAGAGGAAAGAAATATATATATTGTATAATGGAGGAAAAAAAGTAAATCATAAATGAAACAAAAAATATAAAAATACATGGCCTACTTGCGCACAAGGCGCAAGTCGGCACCTCAACAGAGTGCGGTTCTAGTTGTATCTATTTTGTTTTTTTTCCAAACATTTTTAAAGATTTTACAAACCAGTGAATATAGCAGATCTAAACGCTCAATAGCCTACTACAATGTTCTGTCCAGCACCTGGTATTTATAGTTTGTATGCACACACACCTTTAGGTTTTTTTGGGGGGTGTATTGGTCACTTCTGTCCTCTTCTAACTATTAGGCCTGAAACCTTGGCCTGAAAACATTGAAGACCCCTGCCCTACGGTCTCTCTGCCCATTTAGCTGTGCGTGGCAGGCCAAATGTTTTAGCTGTGGCCTCATCTTTTTTGGGCTGTGTGACTCGGACATTTGAGAATGATTCTATTTCTGTGAATTTGCATTAGACTGACAAAGTAAAACTGCGTAGAAAGAAGATGCTTCAGCTGATGCCAGTGATATCATTTATTCCATGCCCAAATCATGAACATTAAAGTGTCAGTTTCCACGGTGTCTGGGACGGGAGCCACAGCGAGCGCTGGCATGATTGTCTGATCTGCATTAACCACTTAAACCCTAAATCCTTCGTTGACTGGAGTCCCCCAGGGCTCTATACTTGCTCAGCTCCATTTCCCCCTCTACATTCCCGAGAACAGCCCTAATATCTGCTACAGTATAGAGACGCTAGTGTTCATGTGGTTCAGATTTGTATATGTCAATGTTCCGGCCATCAACTCCACCATGTTTCATCCATGGAAAAAGTTCATCCATGGAATCCCGTTCAACACAAAACACACCCTCTGATTGTGTTCCTTTACTTTTGAAACTCTCTCTCAATTCATCACTGCGGTTAAAATGGATGGCACCTCGACTATCTCGCACTGCTTTCGGAATGAAACCTCTGTGGGGCGAGCGGGGCAGGCGGGCGGGCATGGGTGCACCTGCCCTCCTCCGCCAGGCAGACGCTGTGCATGCAGCCGAGCCCAGCCGGCCTACAGGCAATCCTAGATAACTCCTGTCTGATTAGCTCCTTAGGAGGAAATTGTTCCAAAAGCAATTCACTAGACTCCCAGTATTAATTTAGTCCCGCAAGAGAGGCCCATCCATCGTGGGTGGGATGGGCCGCACCCGTGGCCAACCCCGCGGCCTGCTAATAGCACGGCACCTCCTGGCCTGTCACCATAAGTGATAGTCTCTGCCGAGTTTGTTGCCTCCTCGCGCGTTCCTCCCGTCAGGCATTGCGGCGAGCTCGCTCCCCATCCCTCCTCCGCCCTACTCTCTCTTTCTTTCTTTCTCTCTCGCTTTGTTAGAAGCAGTTCAGGGCCAGGTGTCTCTTCCATCACTCATCCTGCTTGACGGTACAGGGAGACAGGATCGACTGTTCAGATCACAGTGGGAAGAAGGGGTGTGATTCATTGAAAAGCGCCGCTCTCTTCCTGCAAAGGGTTGTGGTGTTGCAGGGGAACCGCGGCTGTCTTTTTAGGTGATCTGTGAGAGCCGTGAGCCATACGGGCACAGATAAAGTAGTTCATGAAAGGGACATTTTAAAGCGTGGGAGATTGCATGAAGTGAATTATGCTTCCGTTAGAAATGGGAAATTGATGCGTACATAATGTGTGACACAACTTTGAGTGGCAAAGAAGTATCCCGGCTTCCTTTATTGGCAGCTAGGGGATACAGTAACTATTCTTTCACATTTCCTGTTGCTGAATAGGAGGTATTACATGGTTGCGAAAGGGGTGAAGTTGACTGGTGCAGGTATAGATTTGTTTTGGGCAAAAACGAAATTCTGCACGTTCGAAGTTTTTCTTTCTTTCTTTCTTTCTTTCTTTCTACAAATGTGTGAACTGTACGTGGCAAGTACATTTTAAGATGTAACTTTGTTGTAGCGCAACAAAAAAATGGCCGATCGATGCCTTTGTTATTATGTTTTTGTAGCGAGAATCTAATGCCATCCTTGGCTTTAAAAGTGTTGTTTGGAGATAATGGACATTAAAGATGAGATCGGCCGTCGGCCTCCATGTTATGGGATTACTATTTTGTGCACGTGGATCCGTGATGATGATGAATCGGCGAGGCCGATCGTGCCCAGACCTTCCGCCGGTTTATAGGGTAAGAACGCCAGCGTTACTCTATATACAATAATTTTCGTGAGTATAATCGGGATCGGCACTCTAAATACTTGAGTAATTTTCACGAGTATACTCGGGATCGGCTAGAAATGAGTTAAATGATGATTTTAGATTAATATCATGGAAAATAGACCAGTGTGCCCGGGTGGCAGTGGTGGAAAAAGTACTTGCATTCTTTATTGTGTGTGTCACTCACCCGCACTATAAGTAAAAGTAACAATACTGCAATGTTTCACCTACACGTATGAAAATCGGTACACACCTGTATCATCTCTTGGCGCCACGTCTGAAACTAAACAGGAAGTCAGCCATTTTGACTTCTTTGTGGCTTTTTGGTGCATTTTTGGCAGTTTTCACATGTTGCACTTTAAAGGCCAGGTTCAGTCAAATAAATATGATAACAAGTCTATTCCCAGTTGTCACACAACAGAGTAATGTATTATTAACCAACAGACAACATTTTAATGGAGGTAGTTCATAGGTCTCTGGGAGTGGGAACATAGATACACTCCCGAAGAAAGAGCTTATGCGTTGTGTCAATCCATGAAGATGGACATGGACACCTGACACGTTGTAAGCTTGTAGATCTGTTATTTTGAGTGATTTTTTTCCCCAGAATAGGGCGCTATAGCAGGGTTCAAGTGGATAAAGTTATTTTCACATACCGTAATATTACATAAATGTAAGATGCTGTAAAGTAACAATAGTAATTCAGAGGTAAGTAAGCCTTGCCGAGCCATGAGTCCCAGGAGACTAACTCCTGTTTCTGTATAGCGTGAGGCAGCTTGATGTACAAGTACAGTACACCCCCCTGGACACTAGTATGTCACAGGGACTTACCCCCAATCCAACCCTTGACCCAGTGCCAAGCAGGGAGGCACTGGGTCCCATTTTTAGTCTTTGGTATGACCTGGCCAGGGATCGAACCCCAACCTCCCAGTCTGAGGGCGGACACTCTAACCACAAAGCCCCTGAGCTGGTTGGTGTGCAGAGGTGCCGTGGATGACAAAGTAATTTACTTTCAGGGAGACCTGAAACCTCTGCTTTAAACTCCGTCTCCTCTTTGTCTGTCCCAGATGCTCGGCCTCAGCCCTAAATGTGCTTCGACATTAAAAATACATGGACAATATGATGCTATTGGGGGGAGAAAGTATAGCATTTCCACAGACACCGGCAACGACAGAAAGCGTTACTTTATCGGGCCAAATGTTTCTGGCAGCTTCAAGCAGCTTTGCCAAACAGTGGATACAGCAGCCAGCAGTATAGCCTGAAGGTTAAAGATCTGTTCTTTTAGCCCCACCAGCGTGCGTGACTGGCTTAATTATAGATCCTGTGTTTATTGATTCAAGTTCATTAAAGCTATTGCATAATTCATGTCAATATCAGCCCGTATAGCGTTAATTAGAGCTGGCACTGGGAATTTCATAGGCGTTTTAGTGTCAGAACACAAGTGTAATGAAAACTAGAAAATTGGGCATTGCACAAATTATGGGTCCATTTCGTTACATTTACACTCCGAGTACAAACAATATGATTTACTTTAAGGTATCTTTGATTTGAAAAGCAATGCTAGTTAATGTTTCAGAATGATGCAGGGCTGCCATCATGTGGCTATAAACGATATTACAGAGTTCAGGGGTCTTCAATGTTTTTCAAGCAGAGGACCCCTTAGCTGAGAGAGAGATCCAGGGACCCCCCCCCCCCTCCCCATTACATTTTTTTATAAACATATGTAGCAGATTAAACTTTTTCATAGATTTCATAGAAAGTTTCATAACACAAAGATTTGGCGGACCCCCTGTAGTTACTCTGAGGACCCCCTATGGGTCCCAGAGTGTGTGTGTATATATATATATATATATTAAGGCTGGGACTTAAACTGATTAATTGCGATTAATTAATTACAGGAAATTAACGCGATTAAAAAAATTAACGCATTTTAATCGCACTTAGTTTTTGCACCACAGAACCTTCAGTTTCGGGCATACAGATCATAGCGATGCACCAACCAAGAAGAGACAACAAACGCAAAGGGAGAAGTAGCCGATCAGAGCGCTTTGCTTGGCCCAGTGGATGCGAAATTTAGATTGAAAAAACTCACTTGTTGATTCACTCGTACAACAAAATGTGTTTTACTTGAAAAAAATGCTTCTCAGGTAAAATATTAATTTGCGATTAAAACGCGATTAATTGCGATTAATTAATCACAGATTCTGTAATTAATTAGATTAAAATTTTTAATCGCATCCCAGCCCTAATATATATATATATATATATATATATATATATTATATATATATATATAAAATATACACGATACACACTCCCTATATCGACAAATATCCTATCAAACAGACCGCAGATTACCCTCTGCTAAATCCATACTTCACAAAGCCCCCTTCTCCCAGAAATAATGCTGACATTATCAGTAGGTTCTGTTTCTCATCTTGCCAAAGAACGCTGCATCGGGCCCGTTTCCCAGAAAGAACAGCTTGTCGGTAAGCGGGCCAGGACAGTTAAACCAAATGGGAGGACGGTTGATGATGTGTGTTGTTGGGGGAAGCACATACTTTATACCCTGCGGCAATGAAGTTGTGCATGTCCTTCACATACGTCCCAACAACAACTTCATCTTGTCATTTTACTTCTGTCAGATCGTTTGTACTTTTGTAGATGCTCTGGTAAAACCTTATCCATTTAAGCTTTCATATGTTTGTCTTCTGAAAAATACTGCTGCGTGGGCTCTGCCACAAAACAAACACTTGTCTTAGTCTTACAGTATATTAACTCATTCTGTGCCAAATGCCAAAATGGCTCCAAGGTAGCTGTGCCACGGTTTTGTATGTTTTTCTTTATTGCGCAATCAAAAAAAATGTTTTTTTTTTTATATTTTCCCCCCACAGAAACAGACACAGTTGTTGTGATTCAGTGGCAAAAAGAATTTTGTCAATCAGACAAATGGTTCCAGAGATAGAGCTGTTTGAATGAAAAAAAGTGTCCATCCACTAGAATGAACACACATTTTCTCAATCAGCTAAACGAGGGAGCCAACACACAAACAGAGAAAAGCATCTCTCTGATCCCAGGTCATTTTGACATCTTTAAAAAAAAAAAAAAATGAAAAACATTTTTTTTTTTTTTTTTATACAAAAAACTCAAAAGACGTCAAAGACGTCATTGGCACTGAACGCCTTTGCAAAAAAAAACGTCAAGAGACGTCATTGGCACAGAATGGTGATACACCATGCATTTAAAAAGTATTGATGTCATATTGCTTATGACCCAAAAACGTTTTTCAAAAAGTTTGAGGCTAAATTACCACTCCTGAATAGAGAGCCTCTCATTTTTGAATGGCTCTCAGAGCATTTTCAGCTGCAGTACCACCTTTGGCCTGAACTGCGCCACCCCCCCCCCAAAAAAAATTATTTTTGAAAAAAAAAAAAAAAAAAGAATCTTTTCTTCAAAAACGGCCGTTTATGACGTCACAAACGGCAGCAAATCTGGACAGCCTGTTTTGAGAACCCGTGGGATGCTTTTAACCTCCACCTTCCCAAAACCAGAGAAAGACACAACGGTCTGAAATGGGACTTTGTGAGGATAGAAGGTGCTAGTGGGACCCCAAAAAAAGGTTTTAAAATAGGAAAAGTGAATTTTCATGGTGTAAAGGGTGAAAATCAACATGGCTGCCGCTAAAATAAGAGGGATTCCCTGACATTTGATGAAATAGGCCCATTATTTGGTTTTGTTCCAATTATGAAAACTAAATGGGAGGTTGTATAAAAACAATGCAAATTTCTGTTAATGCTCAATCATATTTTTTTCTCCATCTGTGTATCTGCTTGTGTGTGCCTGTCACTGTGCCTCTGTGATCAGATTGATCACTGTGAAGAGTTTGAAGGGGAAATTTGATGAAGCGCTCATGCCTCATTTCCACTACTTTACGGGAGCACTTTGGGGGAGGTGTGTTGTGACAAAATTCATATAACAATCATTGTGGTATTGATTTATTAAATGTATTAGTAAATGCAATTGAAATCCTCGCAGGTTGACATCATCACCTGTTCCTCCCTGACAAACCCCTTAAAAACAGCCGACTCACACAAACCTATTACATTATGCCGACTGTGTGTGTGTGTGTGTGTGTGTGTGTGTGTGTGCGTGCGTGCGTGCGTGCGTGCGTGCGTGTGTTCGTGCGTGTCCATCCTGTAATAACATCCAAATAATAACTCCAGACTAATTGGCTCATTTCCTACCTATTTTGATACCAAAATTACTTGGGGTCTATTTTGCAGAATTTCCCCTGTCATCCAGTTTAAGGATTGAACCAGGAACCTTCAGACTGAGACTGAGCCATTCTGTCCACAGACCTTTTCCTGTGAGAAAGGAGACCACACAGATGATTTTCCTTCATTTTGTTTTTAATGAGGCCAGCCCTCTACATTATCCACTGGCTAATATTTACACAGTACTAAAGTCAGTGCTTTGACCCACAAAGAATGAAGATTGTAAAGATTCTTCTTCTTCTTTTCCCGAAAGTGAATCGCGTTTTTGAGGCGCAAAACAAACTCCAAACGTTAAGCAACTTTGCAAGCACATCACAAGTGGTGAAAAATTACGTATTTAAAAACAAAAACAAAAAGGGGCGTGGCCTAATGGTTCAATAGCGCCCCCTACAAAATGTCAACGGTGCAGCCCCACTGGTGGTTTGACCTACAAGTAAGAAAATCTACGAAAATCGGTACACACCTGTATCATGTCCGTACTCACAAAAAAGTCTCTTGGCGCCACGTTCGAAACCAAACAGGAGTCAGCCGTCATTTTGTAAATTTTTTGGCCGTTTTCACGAGTCGTACTTTAACAAACTCCTCCTAGGGGGTTCATCGGATCAACTTCAAATTCGCTCAGAATACACATTAACGATGAAAACATATCAAAATCGTGGGTTTTCGTAAAAAGGCGTGACCGTGGCGAAGCGTCGAACTTCCTTGGCCAAACAGGAAATGCCCCTCTCCTGATTGGTCGAACCTTGATTGTTCCTCTATTTGGCTATAACTCATCAACCGTTTGTCGTACAAACTTGTGGGTGGTGTCATTTGACTTGTTTCAGAGTTCTTCACCTTAATTGGTTTGATTTAGCCCTGCCCCCAAACTGATTGGACAAAACTTTATTTGGCTATAACTCATCAACCGATTGTCGTACAAACCTGTGGGTGGTGTCATTTGACTTGTTTCAGAGTTCTTCAGTTTAATTGGTTTAACTTAGCCCCGCCCCCTCTTCTGATTGGCCGAAACTTTATTTGGCTATAACTCATCAACCATTTGTCGTACAAACTTGTGGGTGGTGTCATTTGACTTGTTTCAGAGTTCTTCACCTTAATTGGTTTAACTTAGCCCCGCCCACTCTTCTGATTGGCCGAAACTATATTTGGCTATGACTCATCAACCGTTTCTCGTAAAACGCGTGGGTGGTGTCATTTGACTTGTTTTAGAGTTCTTCTTCTTAATTGGTGTAACTAAGCGTCGCCCCCTCTTCTGATTGGTCGATATTCAATTATCATTGAACTTTTTGGTGGCACCTCGACCCATGATGGACTTCTTAGTGTTTCTCTCAGGTCTCAAAAGCATTATATAACACTTTGGTCCAAACAGCGCCACCAAAATGCCAAAACTAGATGCTAAAATAGCAAACACCTCCACTACATCTGCATATTTGCCTGGAGAGCTGATGTATGCTGGGATGAAGGCTATCCACACGGCACAGAAGATCAACATGCTGAAGGTGATTAACTTGGCTTCATTGAAGTTGTCTGGAAGATTCCTTGCCATGAATGCCAGGGTGAAGCTGAGGAGAGCCAGTAAACCAATATAACCCAGTAAGACTGCAAAACCTACTGTTGATCCTACTTCACACTCATAGACGATCTTATCACTGTGGAGCAGTGTGTTTTTATGAGGAGTTGGAGAGGCAGACACAAGCCAGGTTAAGCAGATAATGGCCTGGATAGCAGTAAGAGTCAGAACTGTTCCTCTCTGCTGCACAGCACCGAAAAGCCTCATAATGTCTGCTCCTCCAGGCTTGGAGGTCTTGAACACGGCCAACACCACCATAGTCTTTACCAGGATGCATGCGACACACCACACGAAGGTGATCCCAAACACTGCATGTCTCAGCTGGCAGGTCCACATTCTGGGACGTCCAATGAACAGAAGTGAACACAAGAAACACAGTTTGAGTGACAACAGAAGCTGGAAGCTGAGTTCTGAGTTGTTGGCGCGCACCATGGGCGTGTCTCGATGATAGATGAAGATTCCCAGGACAATAGTACAGGTAAGTGTGCCAATCAACGAGATGGTTGTCAAGGAGATACCGATGCCCTCGTGGTAGGAGAGGAACTCAACATTCTTAGGGACACAGTGGTCACTCTGGGGACTGGACCAGAAGTCCTCTGGACAACTGGTGCACTCTGTAGAGTCTAACAAAAACAGAAAGTTTAAAGTTTTAACTTACTGACTGCCATAAAACGAGTTTCACAAGATATACATGTTTCTACAGGTTACCACTCCCGAATTCCACGAGTTTAGATTTGATTAAAAACTATCCAAAATCGGATCGCCGATCCAAGGTTCCTAAGTTCCCGAAAGATAGAGCTTCCGGTTTGGACCAGAAACAGGAACCGGATCTGTCATTTTTTGGCCTGAGTTAGTTAGCTTGGGTGTGAATAACCCCGGGTAGCCTATGCACTAGTAATGTAAACCTACCAGTCTCATTGCTGATCTCTCCCTCAGAACAAGCAATGCAGTCAAAGCAGCAGACAGGTTCTCCTTTCCTTCTGGCCACACGGGTTCCAGGAAAACAGCTCTCACTGCACACTGACCGAGGAGGCTGCAGAGGAAAGCAACAGTCATCAATTTCACTCTAAACTAAATTACATCAATTTCACTCTGTACTAAATTACATTCACATTAGTTATTTTAGCTTGTAATGATTACCTTTTTGGTTTTATAGTTCCAGGATATTTTGTATTCATCAAGGATGAGGTCTTCATCTCCAGAGGCTGACCTCTTGACCACACCCACAGTGTGAAGCTTAGTGTTTCCATCAGGAAGCCATGCCAAGTTCATGATATCCAAGATTGGTAAAGCATCACCATTTTCATCGAATGATACAGGATCACCAGTAGATGTGGTGAAGTTGACCTTTTCCAGGTAATAGAGGAGCTAGAAATGGTGATGAGTAGTAGAATCATGAAGATCAAGATACTTTAAAAACCTATACTGTATACAAAATGCACAATAGTTGCATTGACAGGAACAGTTATAATACCACTCACATGTGACGTGCGTGCATGCGTTTGGCAAGGGCATTAACTTTCTGAACAAGTGTAACATTTCAGTTCGGGATAATTATTTCATCCAATCAAGATAAATAAGTGAAATTGGAAGTGATGAAACAAATACATTAGCAGACAGAATTGGAACTGGAACACAATATGAAATTAGGTGTGTGGGATTCTCTCTTCTGATTGGATCCCTGCAATAAGAGATGCCCCTTTGGATCGTTGAGGGCCCGTCTGTTAAGGCATGCCTGGAGGGAGGCATCTTGGAAGCATGAGTCTGAGACAGCAGGTCCCACACCAATCCATCGCTACATCTGGGACCCAGGAGATGGTGTCAAAGATGAAGACCTATACCACGACGGGCAGCAGTGGCACAGGGGTAGCGAAACCGTCATTAGATCAAGGAGGGTTAACCGAAGGTTCCCAGTTCGATCCTGGGCTCCCCCAGAGTTAGTGTCGAAGAGTAATTGAGCAAGACTCTGAACCCCTAGTTTCTCCCGGTGAGCAGGTTTGTGCCTGGCATGGTTTCCTCTGCCATCGGTGTATGAATGTGTGGGTGAATGTAAAGCACAATCTCTGTAAAGCGCCTTTGATAAACACGCTATATAAATGCACCATTTACCATTACGACCATTTACGATGGACCCTGCATATACCGCCTACACACTGGGTTCGGCTGCTTCAAGCACAGCATGGGAGTGCAGTGAATCTGAGCACGACTCCAAACTTCAGTAGTTGTCCCCAAGCAGACCACATTCCTTGGAACATATAATTACCACCTGCCCCCTATACAGACCACCTTCAGAAGAACATATAATTACCACCTGCTCCTATAGCTGAATGGTTAGTGTCCATGCCTAGGACTCCGGAGGTCCCAGGTACGATTCCAGCTCCAGCTGTGGGTCGAAGTGTCCATGAGCAAGACACCTAACCCCTAACTGCTCCCCACCTGCGCACTCCTTGTGGGAAGCACTCAGCTGGTTAAACTGAATTTCCCCCGTGGGAGAATATAGGTAATTATTATAATATAGCCACCATCTGGCCGATTTTTGAAAAACAATTTTTTGGACACTGCTCCTAGAGATTTTGCCCTAAAATCACGCAAACCGGTACACAGTATCTCTACAGTCATGTCATCAAAATGCATCTAGCGCCACCATCTGGACCATTTTTGAAAAACACATTTTTGGACACTGCTCCTACAGATTTTGCCCTAAAATCATGCAAACCGGTACACAGTATCTCTACAGTCATATAATCAAAACGTATCTGTCCCATCTAGTGCCACCATCTGGACCATTTTTGAAAAACAAATATTTGGCCTATTTGTGTATTCAAAGGGAGTCTTACTGGTAATATAGACCACCTTCAAAAGTCTGCCTCTTCGACATAGTATCAAAGACACTGGCATGTCTACAAAACAATCAACTTCTACAACTTTAATTCAACTAAAATACGTATAACCCAAAAAAACTAAAAACTAAAAAAAAAACGTGAATTAAAATTACACCTGCCATGGCTGTATTGTCTGCAAACTGGCACAGCCGTGCCCAGTGAAAGGCCCTCTTCCGGGAACACATTGCAACATGTCATGCAGGGCATGGGCAAGAGCGTACACAGCCTTGTATATGTTATACTCTCCCCTAAGATCGGACACATCCAACAGTGCAGTTTCTACTGTTCCCAGGTCCTCTTGTCCAGTACACACCCTTCCACCAGAATCCACCCAATCTGATGGAAGGGGCGCAAATTTACACCGAAATGTGTGCTCCCAAAACTTCCTCACCTGAAAGAACACAATGAAGACTTCATTAATAAGATAATGGATGTTATTGCGACCGTCAGGTCGCAGTTACTATCAAAACCTCCACCGGCTGTCTATCTGTCAGTCAGTCTGTCTGTCACACGTCACACTTTTGCCCTACTCATATCTCCTGCACCGTCCATGCCAAACTTTGCACACACACTCCTTGGCTGCCAAACTACAACCTCCACCCTTCATTTCTCACATGGCCCTCTTCTAGCGCCACCATCTGGCCATTCTTTTAAAAACACATTTTTGGACACTGCTCCCACAGATTTTGCCCTAAAATCTCGCAAAGCGGTACACAGTATCTCTAAAGTCATGTCATCAACATGGATCTGTCCCAGTCTTACTGGTTTAGAAATAACAGCTTAAATACACAATTAAACAAAACATTACTCACTATGTTATCTTCATGGTTGTTGTCAGGGTCGTTGTCAGGATGTATTTTCAAAAAGAAGTCTTTGAGGCCTGGAATCTCTCCCCGACGGGTGGTAAAACCCAGCGTACCTCTCAGGTAGGGCAGGTAGTGAGGAGCTCGGAGATGAGGGTCTCCCGTCCAGCCGGAAGAGGCAGGTAAGATCCATTGCAGACCTCTCACATTCTGCTTTACCACCTGTTGATCACACATCATACACACCGCAGCATTGAAACTTATGTTCACAAATGTTCATAAATGAATCGATGTCTTTTACTTCACTATATTCTAATTTTAGATTCCTCCGAATTTTTTATCCCTGAATTGTATGGTAACACAAACCTCCTCGAAGACATTATAATAATAGGTCCCATATCCAAATACAATGACTACACAAGCTGTGGACGTCTTCATCACAGTGACAATCCTCTGGAGTTTAACCAGGTCATTGTTAAAGGGCAGAGCCTCTACATAAGCCACACAACCCAGACCAGACTGGTCCAGGTCAGACTGGAGTAACAGGGCAGCATCACGTCCAGCTTCATCATCACTAAACAACAGTCCTACCCAGGTCCACCCAAACCTCCTCATAATCTGGAGTATAGCTTGCACCTGATTGGATAAAGAATGGAGGGAAAAGGACTTAGGTTAGATTAGTCACATATATTGTAGTGGTAAATCAGTGAATCTCTTACAGTACATGTAGATTCTACAACAGAAAAGATCTAATCATTGTCATTTAATGCTGTTGTAGCAGTAGGCTAAAACTGGCATTAGTTCTATTCCCATATCATGGCACACTTGAACATTTTGTTTGCGGCCCACCCTTCCGACCGCTTAACAAGGCAGCCAGCCTGTGTTTCCAGAGTGGTCAGAAAGGTGGTCCACATTCATTTTCACAGCATGTTTAACTTTTTAATGATCAATAAATCATTTGAATCAATGGAACTAACAAAGTATACTTCAAGATCCTATTGATCTGCATCACAATCAAAGTTTTAAAGACAAATAGCATGAATGTTTTTTCAAACACAAACACACGCACACACACACACACACACACACACACACACACACACACACACACACACACACACACACACACACACACACACTCACACACACACAAACCTGGAAGGTCATACTTGGCATTGTTCTAAAGAAGGATGGGAACTGAGTCAAGTCACTGAGACAGGAACAGGCAGCAAAGTAACTTATCTGAAAAAAAAGAACAACATTATCTGTTCTGCAATAGTGCAAAAAAAAAAAAAAAGGAAAAAAAGAAAGAAAGAAAAAAAGATGGAATCTCATTCCAGAAAGCAGGTGGAATTTTAACACAAACCCACCGTATGATCACAATGTGTTGTTTTAACACAAACCTACCGTATGATCACAATGTGTTGTTTTAACACAAACCTACCGTATGATCACAATGCAGACTGAATACACATTATACACTTGTGTGTCCTTAAGCACCATGGACAGTGACACTGTCACATAACATCCAGTTTTTACCCCTAATGAACTACACATTACTCAGAGGCAAATAAAAGAAATAGCAGATCTAGAAGCTCACAAAGTGTTGAATTGAGGATGTGTTTGTGACCTTTTTGAGTATCTGTTTCTGCTACTTTGGTCTAACACTGTAGTATGACAAAATACGCCACGTTGAAATATGGAGACACAGGGTGTCTTCCTGACAGTAACGATATGTTTAATTCAAACTGAAAAAATACCGAATAGGCCTATATCATTCATCATATTTTAGAAGTGCAAATATAAGAAAAATACATATAATAATTGTGACCGTCAGGTCGCAGTTACTATCAAAACCTCCACCGGCTGTCTGTCCGTCTGTCTGTCAGTCTGTCACGTCACACGTCACACTTTTGCCCTACTCATATCTCCGCAACCATTGCCCCGATCCATGCCAAACTTTGCACACACACTCCTTGGCTGCCAAACCACAACCCCTCATTTCTCACATGCCCCTCTTCTAGCGCCACCATGAGGCCGATTCTTGCAAGACACATTTCTGGACACTGTTCCAACATTTTGCCCTAAAATCACGCAAAGCGGTACACATCTCTAAAGTCATGTTATCAACATGGATCTGTCCCATTTCCCATATTCCCTCCTGATTGGCTACCATTGCCTCCTAAAGTTTGTGTATGGGACCTGACGGTCGCTTATCTCTCGATTTAGGGAGTCTTACTGGTAATGATAGACCCTGGTAAAATGGCGAGTAGTAGGAAACTTACCATGGGCACACTGTACAAACCTAATATTCTAGAGATGGAAACAGAACTCTTTGAGGTAGAAGGACCCACAATGCCCAGCACTGGAGGAGGGGAGCCGACACAGCTCTCATCCAGTGTAAAGTGCTGCTCTCTCCCACTGATCAGTGACATCGCTGCAGGCACTGCGACTCCAAGCGTGAGGCAAGAATCATAGATGCTGTATCCTAGAGTCACATTGGGCAGCAAGCTGGGGTTTCTGTTGATCTCATCGATGGCAAACGCCATGGTCTGGGACATTCTGAAACCTACGGTGTGAAGACTAACCCACAGAATTACACTGTAACCTATGAATATCGTAAACCTTGTATCTTCAAATTTTAACTTTTGTTTGATACACAAATGAATGCCCTGCTTTGTCTTACTACAGTGTCACTCAAACGTAGCAAAGCTGATCTACAAGCTCACACAAGACTTTGCGCGTGATGTGTTGTGAGCTTGTACATTGCTGTTTTTGCACATTTTTAAGAAAGTATTTACACAATGTGTCAATGGTTATATAAATATTGAACTAATGAAAAGTATACTGTATTAATAACAACAGCTTGTGACTAAATAATATCTACAATGGATCCATCAAAAAACACAGCTTCTTTTTCTTGTTTTTCTCCCCCTGAACAGTAACAGCTTTGGACATAAAAGGTTTCCACCCGACATCAACTATAGGTTAGCCACGGGCCCAAAATTTGAGAGGACCTGTGATGTCATAACATACTTTTTATTTTAGTTTATTAATTTGGTCAATAAACACAGAATGAGAGGCGGAAACATTGCAAAAAGAAAAAAAAAATCCCATCGACGTCACGTTTGTTTTGCATGAAAAACATTCCTTGGGCTAGATTTCAGCCCCACAAATCGGTGAAAAGTGATGAGTCATCAAAAATCACAGTTTTGAGAGGCCGAAATCTAGCCCAAGAATGTTTTTCATGTGAAACAAATGCTTACAATGGATTCAGAATCATGAAGAACCCTAGTTCGACCCCTCACATGCTACTTAAAGCAGATGTATTTTTTGTATTCTTTTCCTGTATAGTGAAGTCAATGGGACAATTGGGTGAATATACAAATGGCCATAACCTTTTTTCACAATGTTTCCGGCAGAGCAGGCCTCTCATTCTGTGTACCTTAATGACCAAATGAATAGAAAATGTCAAGGTAAAACCCTATTCTACAGTAGTTACTACAGTAGCAGGGGCAGGGCTAATAGGCAACCTTAGACACAGGTGGGTGCCAACATTGGCACAGGGGAGGGTGATCACTGGCACACTGCCATAAGTGTGAGAGAGAGGATATTTGGTTTAAAATAAAATGCTTTTAAAAATGTAGTGCGTCAATGAAATTATGTCCCCTCAAATCTGTATGCAAATGACATCCTGCACATAATTCTACATTCATTCAAACTCTGAACTCTGACTGGGGAAGGGGTCTGGGAGATAGGTGGTTATTGATCATCACAGTGTCATGATGATACTGCATTCCAGTAGGCTAAATACCTCTGCACCCTTTTCTTAAAGGCTGATTTATTTTTGTTAAACACATTTTAAGTGGTAAATTATTCCAATAGACTATGGCTCTATAGATGATGTATTTGAACTGAGTACAATAATATCTAGCATTGTGAGTATGTCTATTTTTACAATAATCTATCTGGTCAAACAGAAACAATAGAGTTAATAATACAACAGATTTAGCAATTTAGCAAAGCCTGAGGAAATCCTTTGCTCAATGGTGAGCCATGAGAGGCTGGAGTGCATCTTTTCGATACTAGTTCTTGCAATATTATATTTTGATCTGGCGTCAAAATTGAACATGAAGTTGATATGGCACACTGACTATCAAGAAAATAAAAACACAGCACTTCATGTCAAAAAGGTTTGCAGTCAGACCCCTGCTATACGTACATCAAACAAGGTCATTGTTCTCTTGCTTGCTGTTTGTGATGTTTGTGATACTCACACATAGCAAGTGGGATCCTGTTCCTTAGAGGTGAAAGACTGCTCGGGAAACACAGAGGCGACGTGGATAAAAAACAAACCACCCAGAAGCATGTCTCCAGCCTTGTACATTCTGTTGAGATTAAACTGTGCCTGTAACTCACAAGAGGAAGATGAGGAAGACACAGGAGAGAAGGAAGAGAACAACATCATAAATGAGAACCGGTGTACGACTAGAGAAGCCCACATGACTGTCCTCCTCTTTCTGACACCCTCCCCCCTCTCTAAAATCCATTGTCCAGTTGTTAAGTTTTATACACAGTGCCGTGCCGTCCCCTGTGCCACCTTATGGCATTACGTAATCTTTCACAACACCCATCTGGGCAGAAGCAGAGGTAGCTAACATACATTAACACTACGATACTTATAAAATACTTATGAGAAGGCACGGTGGCGCAGTAACCTCACCGCTAGAAGGTCCCGAGTTCGATTCTGATGGGGGTGCTGGGGGCGTGTTCTCTCCATCAGTGCCCATACCCTGGGTGGGGTTGGCAAAATGTTCTCCCTGTGTCCCCTAGGGTAGGTACCCTCACAAAAAACATGCAGTAATCCTGGTCTCTATACTGCCTCCCCCTGGCCAGCTGGGGTGCCTGATGAAGGGGAAAGGAACTGGTTGGAATAACATCACCTCAGGCCCAATATCAAGAATCTACTAGCTGGTGTTTGTAGGTACTCTAAATCATACT
>NC_137816.1:56338157-56403157 GCF_963921795.1 Nannobrachium achirus
GAAGTCTGGACACCATTTTTGGTCAGAAGAAATCTGAGGTGGATTATTATTATATGTTTTGTGTCACTACCCACTATGGTAAGAAGAGTTGTGAGCAACAAGGGAACTTAAGAGTTGAGCCAGCAGTTGAACACATGCTTTAGAACAATCTAGATTCTACATGGATGGCCGGCACAATGGTAATGAAACCTTTGTGCAGAGAATATTGTTTTCAGGTTTTGACCATGAAAATATCCCACAAAGCAGCTTTAACCCATTGAAACCAGATGTTGAGAATAATAGCTAAAGAGTACATTTTACCATTTTAAAATCTTTCTGCAGTAGCTCTTTGACCCATGCACAAAGAATGAAGAGGAGCAAATTCTTCTTGTTTATACACTTCTAAAATCATAGGGCTCTTTAAGGAAGTACAACTAACTTTTCACCAATTGTATTCATGTTATTCATGATAGATAATAGATGTTTGCCTGTGTGACTGGATTTAGTTTAATCAGATAGAAAACTGAATCACTTCCTAACAAGGTTAGCAGCAATCAAATATAACATTACAACATGTTAAATACAAAGAACGTGAATTATCACAGAATTTCTGCTTCTACATCTTGGTGGCACCTCGAGCCATGATGGACTTCTTAGTGTTTCTCTCAGGTCTCAAAAGCATTATGTAACACTTTGGTCCAAACAGCGCCACCAAAAGGCCAAAACTAGATGCTAAAATAGCAAACACCTCCACTACATCTGCATATTTGCCTGGAGAGCTGATGTATGCTGGGATGAAGGCTATCCACACGGCACAGAAGATCAACATGCTGAAGGTGATTAACTTGGCTTCATTGAAGTTGTCTGGAAGATTCCTTGCCATGAATGCTAGGATGAAACTGAGGAGAGACAGTAAACCAATATAACCCAGTAAGACTGCAAAACCTACTGTTGATCCTACGTCACACTCATAGACGATCTTATCACTGTAGTATTGAGTGTTTTTATGAGGAGTTGGAGAGGCAGACACAAGCCAGGTTAAGCAGATAATGGCCTGGATAGCAGTAAGAGTCAGAACGGTTCCTCTCTGCTGCACAGCACCGAAAAACCTCATAATGTCTGCTCCTCCAGGCTTGGAGGTCTTGAACACGGCCAACACCACCATAGTCTTTACCAGAATACAACTGACACTAAGCACAAAACTGATCCCAAACACTGCATGTCTCAGCTGGCAGGTCCACATTCTGGGACGACCAATGAACAGAAGAGAACACAAGAAACACAGTTTGAGAGACAGCAAGAGTTGGTAGCTGAGTTCTGAGTTGTTGGCGCGCACCATGGGCGTGTCTCGATGATAGATGAAGATTCCCAGGACAATAATACAGGTAAGAGTGCCTAGCAATGAGATGGTTGTCAAGGAGATACCCAGGGGCTCAGGGTAAGAGAGGAACTCCACGATCTTAGGGACACAGTGGTCACGCTGGGGACTGGACCACAAGTCCTCTGGACAACTGGTGCACTCTGTAGAGTCTAACAAAGAGGAAAGGTTTAAAGAGAGAGAGCGATGTCAAGTATTGCCAGCACTGGTCGCTGGCTCAGGAGCCTGAGCCAAATTATTAAAGGATGCCCTGGTTAGATCTGGGCCAAGTGGTGTGATTCCAGACACATTTCAACAGAAATATCCCTAAGAGCCCCGACTGTTGGCATATCGATCTGAAAGCTTAAGTTTCTAGTCTTCTTGTAGTTTGGGTGTGGAACGAGTAATGTAAACCTACCAGTCTCATTGCTGACCTCTCCCTCAGAACAAGCAATGCAGTCAAAGCAGCAGACAGGTTCTCCTTTCCTTTTGGCCACACGGGTTCCAGGAGAACAGCTCTCACTGCACACTGACCGAGGAGGCTGCAGTGGAAAGCAACAGTCATCAATTTAACTCTAAACTAAATTACATTCACGTCATGAGCTCAATATTACATATTTTAGAAAGATGAAATTACTTTTGCGGGTTCAAAGTTCCAGGAGATTGTGTCTTCATCAAGGATGAGTTCTTCATCTCCGGGGGCTGACTCCTTGACCTCACCAACAGTGTGAATATTTGTGCTTCCATTAGGAAGCCACGCCCAGTTCAGTATATCCAAGATTGGTAAAGCATCACCATTCTCATCAAATGATACAGGATCACCAGTAGATGTGGTGAAATTGACCTTTTCCAGGTAATAGAGAAGCTAGAAATGGTGAAGAGCACAATCATGAAGTGCAAGAGACTTTAAAAACCTATTTAAGTGTGACAGTGTGACAGGTGGCATTGCCTTTAACAGTCGGTTACGCTATGCCATATGCTCTCTCTCCCTTAACAAAACAAGAATACAAGAACTGCTGGGGCAAGCATTCCATAAAGACAATGGGGGGTGAGTTTGAATCGGTGTTATTGCTCCGCTTACCACAATGAGGCGCCTATGTAATGTCAGCCACATCACATAACCTTTGATTGCCTTTGAAAAAATATATATTTATTACACATACAGTAAGTATCACCCACATGTTACTGATTATAGAGAATGTTATTTTATTGCAATCCGTTCTTTAATTCCTGTGTAACCGGAAGGTTCCCAGTTAGATCCTGAGCTCCCCCAGAGTTTGTGTCGAAGTGTCCTTGAGCAAGATGCTGAATCCATAATTGCTCCAGCAAATATGTCTTACTAAATAAAGTGGCTTTCCTTTGATTCATTGACTACAGCTCGGCGTTCAATACCATAATTCCCCTCAAACTAGACATCAAGCTAAAGAGTCTGGGTCTAAACTCAAGCATTTGCAGCTTCCTGACAGAAAGACATCAGGTGATGAGGATGGGAACAATGGGCCTCATTCGCCAAAGGTTCTTACAAAGAAATGCGGGAGGGTTGAGTTGATGTTAACATCCTGGATGCCCACGGCGTGTGCATAAGTCAGACT
This sequence comes from Nannobrachium achirus, assembly GCF_963921795.1. Lineage (NCBI taxonomy): Eukaryota > Metazoa > Chordata > Actinopteri > Myctophiformes > Myctophidae > Nannobrachium > Nannobrachium achirus. The sequence continues at coordinate 56,341,086 of NC_137816.1, forward strand.
CTTTATTTAATGTTGACACGTCTGATAAGGTTTTATATTAAACTGTATGGGACTGGCGCGACTGAAGAGAAGTCCGGTTTCCCTATAGAGGCCAGTGTTATGAAATTTATCTTGTAATCTACTCCAGATCATGTTCATGTTTAAAACGAGCCCTCTACCGGCCGTAATTTTTCTGTTCTGATTGAAAGAAAATACGATCATTCGAAAATGTCAGAAATACTCAGATTACATTTACTCAGATTACTTTTACCCCAAGCGTCCAAAATATGAAAAAAAACAATAAAATACCGTGGCACTTGGTGATTAAATCATTGTTTAATCGAAGGCACTACGCCTACATAGAATTTTTTTTCTTTTTTTTTACAGACATGACAGAACCTGTGGCTGTCTAGCGTAGTGGTTAGAGCATATGCCTTTAATGCAGAAGGTTGGTGGATCAAATCCTGCCTGGTGTTGATATAAGCATAAAACCATGAAATTTGGTAGACTTGTACAGTTTGGGTCCCTGAACATTGTCTGACATGGAGCCTTCCCCAAAATGCCCCTCCTTGATGCCTATTTTAATATCCGCCATTACTGAATAATGTATTTTGCATCATAACTCCTGAACCAAGCATTATAATACAAACTATGTGATGTCTACACCTATGTTGTGATGGCCAATAAATACAATGATGTTATGTACAGCATCATAAACTGTCCAGGTGAATAGTATCACAGTATTTTATGTCTGTTGTAGAGGTCTTCGGACCTGCCCGAGATCCGAAATTACCCGCGATCCGACCCGCCGGGGGACGGGGCCGTCTGCCCCGGTTCCCGGGTATCTGATAGTGAAGTCGCCAGTTCCTGTTACCCGAGAGGAGCCGAGTCAGGCCGAGATTGAATGAAAGAGAACGCAACAACTGCACCAAATAGATAACGCCACACGATGGCACTAAAGATGCAGCATGTAATCTGATGCATTGGTTGTGAAGTTTAGAACTCACTTAGTCACAACAACACTGTATCAGTTGGATTGTTATTATTATCAAAGATTGTTGATATTAACGTAACGTTTTGGTTAATGGTTTACAATGGAGTTGTCATTGCGTGTTGTCATGCTCTGCACTAATGGACACTCAAAGCGGAAAGATATAATGAACAACACATGCGACAGAAAACGATAGCATTAGCATTGGCTAGCCAAAGAAGAAGGAATAAAAACATGTATTTATTTGTATTTACAAACTGTCCGCATTGACTGGTCTGGGAAAAGATCATTTTTTGACGAGATGCACAGCGCCTCAGCGCTGATGCAGCTGCAACCATGACGACGTTAGGTAAGAAAGACGTCTCATACAACTCTTAATATAATAACGTTGGCATTCTTTCATTTCGGGGCCACAGGTTCGGGTCTCGGATCTCTCGTTCTGCTCGGGTATCGGATCAAATTTTTCTAATAACAGGCGGGGCCGTTCGGATCGGATCCATCATGTCTCGGGGCTGCTCGGGTAACGGTTCTCAAATTCCAAATGATAGACGGGGCCATATGGGTCCGGGTCCATTTCCCCCGGGTCCTTTTGGGTTCGGGTAGTTCAAATTGGACCCGTGAAGACCTCTAGTCTGTTGCATATATAGTCTTTTGCATACAAGTTGTGTAGAGGCCAATTTGTACTTTTACCTATAACTCCACCGATTAGTGTAACACTTTGTATGCATACTTCCCAGAGGCCAAGGAAAAACCTGTGCATCTGCCTTTTATAGCACCACCAAAAGGCTGACTTATAGTATGTAAAACACATTCTTCAATATTACTCCTTCAGGTTTTATCCAAAAATCACACAAATCAGTACACAGTATCTCTACAGTGATGTAATCATGACGAATTTGTCCGATAAGTCATATTCTATCTAATTGGCTAACATTGGATTCCAAAGTTTGCAGGATTGCTCCTTTTTGAACAAAATGCCTCAAATCATGAATGCAGCCTGCTATGTGTGCGAAATTTTATACACACATTCCCACTAGGCCAAGGAACAGATGCCACCCTTCTCACATTGGCCTGTTATAGCGCCACCAGCAGGTCACCTTGCCGTGAAAGGCCCAAGAAAGCGTGGCACCCTTTTCACTTTGGCCTATTATAGAGCCACCAGGAGGCCAAAAAAATCTACCTTATCTGCCAGAGACCTGCTGTCAGTGCTCGTTGCTCACTGCTTCCAGTTTTCTTTTTCCACTTTTCTTGCTTTTCCTGCTTTTTTCCCTTCCTACTTTTTCTGGCTTGGCCACTTTATCGCTGCTTGCAGCTATATTTATTATTATTATTTTATTCTACATGAATTCCCTACATTGAATCCAACTAGAAACATTTACAGGTCAACTGAATTAATATCCCACCTGCCATGGCTGTATTGTCTGCAGACTGGCACAGCTGTGCCCAGTGAAAGGCCCTCTTCCGGGCACACACTGCAACATGTCATGCAGGGCATGAGCAAGAGCGTACACAGCCTTGTATACATTATAAACTCCCCTGAGTTCAGACAACTCGAACAGTGGAGTTTCTGCTGTTGCCAGGTCCTCTTGTCCAGTACACACCTTTCCACCTGCATCCACCCAACCTGACGGAAGAGGTGCAAATTTACACTGAAATGTATGCTCCCAAAACTGCCTCACCTGAAGAAACAACAATGAAGACATAAGCATACATAACATTGATTGATTGGTTGATTAATTGATTGATTGATTGATGGAATACTTTAGTAACAGTTTGCAAATAAGTACAGTGGTACAATTATGCAATGGTGCTGAAAGGATAACAAAAGGATCCCTATAAGGGCTTGTTTCCATTGGTGTCCTATGTGGGGAGCATGTCGCTGTTACTACATGTCATCTTTCCGACACCTGACTCTAACCCTCACCCTAACCCTAACCTCCATGGAGTGAGTTGCTAACCCTCCGGTCGAAATGATGGTCGTTCGAAAGAGCGCGATTTTGCCTCCTGTGTGTTCCATTCATACAATATTATACAATACTCTGAAAGTATCATCAACACGAGTAGCAATAAAGAAACGTACTAGAAGCTTATGGAGAGGAGGTTTGCAGATGTAATTTGGATTAAAAGAAAAGCTTAAATGCAAAATTAGACAACATACTTACGATGTTATCTTCATGGTTGTTGTCAGGGTTGTTGTCGGGACGTATTTTCAACAAGAAGTCTTTGAGACCTGGTATCTCTCCACGACGGATGGCAAAACCCAGCATGCCTCTGAGGTAGGGCACGTAGTGAGGAGCCTGGAGATGAGAGTCTGCTGTCCAGCCTGAAGTGGCAGATAGAATCCATTGAAGACCTCTCACATTCTGCCTTACCACCTGTTGATAGTATTGAGATATTGTATATCTTTTTTGTTAATGTATTTTAATGTCTTAGAAGATGTGAAGCGTCAGCTAATGGGGATCCGTTTAAATGAACAAACAAAAAAAATACACAGCTGAATTGCAACTTATGTTCACTCATGTTCGTATAGATGTGCCATTTCAAAACTTCACACGTCCTGCCATTGGCACAAAAGTAGATTTCCAGTGGATTGGCAGAACATTGAGCCTGTAGATCAGCTATTTTTGCTATTTTATCTGACGTTGAAGTTTAAATCTACCTATGAAGGTCCATTCTGCTTTTCATTGGGAATGTGGTATCTTGCTGTAAAAAAGTGATATTTTGCCATTTGCGGGTTTCTGCAAAAAATATCCTAAATTTTCCATAAAATCTGAAAGGTAAAACAGGGGAAGAACCCTGTGGATTTTTGCAGGATTCTTCAGGAAAAGTGCAGTAAAGCTTGAAATAGCACAACTGTACTTCCCATATATTCTCATTTTAGATTCCTCATTTTGAATCCCTGAATTGTATCGTAACACAAACCTCCCCGAAGACATTATGACAATAGGTCCCATATCCAAATACAATGACCACACGAGCTGTGGACGTCTTCATCACAGTGACAATCCTCTGGAGTTTAACCAGGTCATTGTTAAAGGGCAGAGCCTCTGCATAAGCCACACAACCCAGACCAGACTGGTCCAGGTCAGACTGGAGTAACAGGGCAGCATCACGTCCAGCTTCATCATCACTAAACAACAGTCCTACCCAGGTCCACCCAAACCTCCTCATCATCTGGAGCAGAGCTCGCACCTGATTGGATAAAGAATGGAGGGAAAAGGACTTAGGTTAGATTAGTCACATATATTGTAGGGGTAAATCCGTGAATCTCCTACGTAGATTCTACAACGGAAATCGTGTCTTTTAATGCTTTAGTAGCAGGGTTACTACTGGGATTAGTTCCCCACCTTTTCCAGAGTGGTCAGAAAGGTGGTCCACATTCATTTTCACAGCATGTTTATCTTTTTATGATCAATAAATCATTTATGTTCTGGTTTGGATCAATGGAACTAACGTAGTATACTTCAAGATCCTATTGATCTGCATCACAATCAAAAATACCATTTAAACACACACACACACACACACACACACACACACACACACACACGCATGCACGCACGTACCACGTACACACACACACACACACACACACACACACACACACACATGCATGTGTGCAAACACGCACACAAATACACACCTCGAAGGTCCTACTTGGCATTGTTCTAAAGAAGGATGGGAATTGAGTCAAGTCACTGAGACAGGAACAGGCAGCAAAGTAACTTATCTGAAGAAAAACAAAAAAAACAACAACACATCTGTTCTGTAATAATGCAATATATATATATATATATATATATATATATATATATATATATATATATATATATATATATATATAGTAGTGCTCACTACGTCCGCCTCTGGCCTCCTGAAAGGTGAGTTTTCAGTTTGGGCCACAGGCCCCAGTTTTTTTTACTCCTAATGTATTGGCTACACATTACTAAGAACAAATACCAGTAAGACTCCCTAATCGGGAGATAAGCGACCGTCACGTCGCATACACAAACTTTAGAAGGCAGTCGTAGCCAATCAGGAGGGAATATGGGAAATGGGACAGATCCATGTTGATGACATGACTTTAGAGATACTGTGTACCACTTTGCGTGATTTTAGGCCAAAATCTGTAGGAACAGTGTCCAAAATGTTGTTTTGCTAAAATCGGACTGATTGTGGCGCTAGAAGAGGGCCATGTGAGAAATGAGGGGTGGAGGTTGTGAGTGTGTGCAAGGTGTGTGTGCAAAGTTTGGCATGAAGAGGGGCAACAGTGCCGGAGATAAGAGTAGGGCAAAAGTGTGATGTGACGGACAGCCGGACAGCCGGCGTACCTTTCCATAGTAACTTGCGACCTGACGGTCGCGAAAAAGCATACAAAAGAGGCCATGGTAAAAGTGGGATTCAAGTAGGAAACTTACCATTGGCATTGTGTACAAACCTAATATTCTAGAGATGGCAACAGAACTCTTTGAGGTAGAAGGACCCACCATGCCCAGCACTGGAGGAGGGGAGCCGACACAGCTCTCATCCAGTGTAAAGTGCTGCTCTCTCCCATTGATCAATGACATCGCACCAGAGAGTGCAACTCCAAGCGTGAAACAAGTGTCATAAATGCTGTATCCTAGAGTCACATTGGGCAGCAGGCTGGGGTTTCTGTTGATCTCATCGATAGCAAACGCCATGGTCTGGGACATTCTGAACCCAGAAGTGTGAAGACTAACACACAGAATGACACCGTAACTTATGAATATCGGTGCTGAAGAAACTTTTGTTTAATACATGAATCAATGCCTTCATTTGTCTTACCACAGTCAGTGTCACACAAACGTAGCAAGTAGCCGATCTACAAGCTCACGCAACGTGTTGTGAGCTTGTAGATTGGCAGTTTTTTTGTGCAATTTTTAAAGAAAGTATTTACATCAAATGTACGTGTATGACTATTGAACTCATTAAAAGTACTGTATTAATAGCAACAGCTTGTGACTAAATAATAACCACAATGGATCCATCAAAAACATACAAGCTTTCCACCCGACAGCAATTATAGGTATAGAAATATACAACATCGACTAAATCATTATCAAAACAAGGTCATTGCTCTCTTGCTTCCTATTTCTGATACTCACACATAGCAAGTGGGATCCTGTTCCTTAGAGGTGAAAGACTGCTCGGGCAACACAGAGGAAATGTGGATAAAAAACAAACCACCCAGAAGCACGTCTCCAGCCTTGTACATTCTGTTGAGATTAAACTGTGCCTGTAACTCACAGGAGGAAGATGAGGAAGACAGAGGAGAGAAGGAAGAGAACAACATCATAAATGAGAACAGGTGTACGACTAGAGAAGCCCTCATGACTGTCCTCCTCTGTCTGACACCCTCCCCCGCTCTCTAAAATCCATTGTCCAGTTGTTACGTTTTATACACAGTGCCGTGCCGTCCCCTGCGCCACTTCATGGCATTACGTAATCTTTCAGAACACCCATCTGGGCAGAAGCAGAGGCAGCTAGGCCTTGTTAACATACATTAACAATACTTTCATATGAAAATAATATTGTGGGAACAACTGACATCACAGACAGGACCCAGATTGGGCCCATCTCATCCACGGGTGCATCTCTCCATTCCGACATGTCTCCTTTCCGACAGACACTAACCCTATCTCTTACCCTAACCCTAACCTTAACCTCTATGGAAGTGTTGCCACTCCGACAATAAGAAGTCACTGTCGGAGTGGCGACATGTCGGAATGGAGAGCGCCCCCTCCATCTGTCCGGCTGGCACTCTTTTATGCCCATATACGGTGTTCCGTGTCCAGGCCAGTCTGTGATGTCATCTCCAAATGTGGGCACTGTAGTGATGTCAGTCAGTGATGTCAGTTGAGCTTTGTTGATGTCAGTTGGGCATTGTTACCATGGAGGCGACACTGTTTAGTATCAGTGATGTCAGCATGCAGACAGACGGTCAGACGGACAGACATTCGGTAAATTAATAGTTAGATGTCTGAGTCAGAGTAATCTCTCAAGACAGATTCAGAGCGCCGTGTGAAGTTAGGAACGTAATGTAAACAAAGACACGTGGGCAGGAAGTGGAGGGCTGGGGCGGACCAAACAGGGCCAACATCCTGTCATCCACATTGTAGTGGGCATCGCCCACCAGATGCATAACAACAACAGAGGGCGCTGTTTCTCCTTTTATTTTGCAGATTGGTTCCCAGATTGGAGTCAGAGTGATGTGGCCGTGGTCCTGCCTATGTATGGACGTATTGGCTTTGTTTATGGTATATGTCTGAACCAGCTCAGTGGCCTTGTGGTTAGAGTGTCTGCCCCATAGACCGTGAAAAATATGGACGGTGGGAACCGTCACGTGACCCATTGGTTTCTATCATAGCGAAAATGCATTTTTTGCCTTGTCGCCATCATTGTATTAATGGCACCCAAGGAATGCTATTGGCTGCCAACGGTCAAGTGCAACCGCAGGGATACTTTGCCGAAAATAAAGCACACGAAGAAGAATCATCACAAGCCTATGATCATAAGACCCTCCTACAGCATACCCTGCTTTAACATCAATTATAAAATAAATGAAACTTTAAAATAGCGACAGGAACCACTAAGTATTCATGACAATGTGTATTAAGGTAAGAAAATCAAATGTAAAAATTGAATTGAATGGAATCCTGAATGGAGAACATATTGCTGTTGGTACCAGAACAGCGCAACTAGCGGCCAATCATAGGAACTTTTAGTTCTGTGTTTGCTTCATGTTACATGGACAACTGGCCCCCTGGTCTGCCTGAGCCTGGGAGGTTGTGCTGAGGTTCAAGTGGTTAAATGCTATCTACCTGAAAATCTAATCTATATAACTGAGACAATTATTAGTATTATTAAATGACTACAGTGTATGTGGAAATGTGTGTTTGTGTGTTCAACAGATATTTACTATGAATCAACATTTCATATAAAGTTACATCATTCTATTACGACATCATCTGGAAACGTACACTTTGACAATCTCGTCGCATAAACAATCAGAAGAGCAGATTTAGCGAGGCATTAACCCATGTGATATTTAATTGGTGTTATTGTACGGTTTCAACCTTGAGGCTATCAAATGGCCTCCGAGGCCTGGATTAATTAAATAACAGCACTGTTGGTGTGTTTGTGGAGCTGCCTGGCAGATGACATAACCCAGTCATTTGGGACACGACTGGTGAGGAGTGTTCATTTTGACAGCACATTTTCATTTAGTTTATCTAGTTTAGTCATAATCCTTTGAGTAAAAAGTTGTTGTGTTGATGAGCAAAACATTCTCATTGTGAACGTAGGTCGCTATTCAGTATGAAAACTTGCAGATCATGTCCGTCCGTCCGTCCGTCCGTCCGTCCCTCCGTCACGTCACGCTGATCTGATGTCTTGATAACATCAGATCCCTGATGTCATCAATACACGTCCTTGTCCCTTTTATGCCCATATATGGAGGTCTCTGATGTCATCAATATTAATCCCATATCTGGGAATGACCATATATGGACATATTGTGTAAGTCTCATGTGGTCTATGACATCAGACATCTATGATGTCAGACGTCAGTCATCTCCATATTTGGGAAAATATGGCCACATTTTGTCCAACTTATCTTGCTTTGTCCAGTCAAGAACCAAAGGGAAAAACGTGTAAAAAGAATTCCGGGGCTTAAGTAAACTAAAGCGTGGCCTACATCTGGCCTAGATGGGCTACATCTCTTGGCACAAATGGCTCAAAGTTTGTAAAAAAACAACCAGGTCTGTGAATTTTTGGTTTGTTGTCAAAGTTGATCCCATGCCAAAGCTCTTGCCCAGCAGTCTGCCGTCACCTAGGCGGATGCAGAGTGAGGTCCCTTATCGCCCTTTAGGGGCGAGGTCGCTTCTCGCCCTTAGGGTGTCCTACTAGTATACTTCTAATCTATTTCTACACAGCCTCCTCATACTTTAAAATAGAATCACTGTATCACAGCCCAAAACAAACTAATTAGGGTCCTGCTTAACCTTCCTTCTCGGACTCGCCTCACCGCTGTTCACCATTCAAGCGTGGGGTGGCTCAAAGTAGATGAGAAAGTACAGCATCTTGCAATGGGCCTGGTGTACAAGATACACTACACCACTAAGATACCCATGTACCTGACAAAATACTTCCAAAAAATACTTCCAGGATGTCCACAATTACAACACTAGAGGCAGCGCCACAAAGCATGTTCAACTCAGATTCGGCTCAAATTTGTTTTCCTGCTATACCACTGAACCACACACACACACACACACACACACACACACACACACACACACACACACACACACACACACACACACACACACACACACACACACACACACACACACACACACACACACACACACAATGATCCTTACTATACATTACTAAGGCAAGCCAAGGCAGCACCTACGATCAGAGTGCACTTTAAAAGGAGATAGAGAATAAAATAGATACAAAGATATAGGCTAGTCAATCTGAGGTTTGACCCAAAAGAAATTGCAATATTAATGGTTCAAGGTTTTTTATGATCCTTAGGGTCATCCAAAAAACATGTTAAAAATGTTCCATTTTATTCTTAGTGGATCAAGGTGAATTCATGTAGCCTGGTTAATAAACCAGACCGCACAACACCACCCCCTGGCGGTAGTGGTGGTGTAGTGTGGTCTGGAACCCATCGATTGAGATTCTATTTCCACCAGCCACCAGAAAGGGTTAGCCAATCAGGGCTGTAGGCTTGGGGCACGTGGTGGGTGGTGGCCTGGTTCAGAACCATTCAGCCAATCAGGCGAGTCTGTGTGTATACAAAAACATACCCCCCTCCACTCTATTACAGACATCAAACAGGTCGTAGTCTTTGATGATTTCATTGATAAGACCCAGTGAAAAACTGACACTGTAAATTGTATTTGAACTTCTTGCCTCTGAGTCCTGTTCTGATGCTCTGCGCCATGGGTATTTAGATTGTGACATTATCGTTGACATCATGAGTGCGATTTGAACTCACAACCTCTGGTGCTCGAGTCCTGTACTGATGCACTGCGCCACAGAAACTATATGAGTCACATTATTATTGACAACATGAGTGGGATTTGAGAGGCTTTCGCCGCTTGACTCGAATCCGTCTCCGGGGCCTCGGACCGCAGAGTCCGGGGACCCCTGGTCGGGGACCACCTCCAGGGACCCCTGGCGATATGACCGTGGACCTGGGGATATGGCTTTGGAGAACCAGGCGGGCCACCGCTCCGCTCCTGTCCGACTTTGGGGCTTCAGCCCGGGGCCGCGGAGTGGCCGGGGACCCCCGGGGACCCCCTGGCGCCGTCGCCAAAGAGCTCAAAAATGGCGTGCCACTTTTTTTTGCCCACAGGGAATTCCCGGGGACCACCGACTCCTGGACCTCCAGAACGGAGGCAAAAGTGGTTGTGCCCCCTAGTGGAGGACCACCGCCACTGCAGTGCACATAAAATGGCATAACTCGGGCTGGGAGCGGCCGGGAGAGCCGGGGCCGGTACCCACTCGTCCGCCTCGACGCCTGCCGCGCGTAGAGTGCCACCTAGTGGCGGACCCCCGCCACTGCAGCCCGCTAAAAAGGCCGTAACTCAGCCCCCAGGTACCACCTCCAGGGACCCCTGGCGATATGACCGTGGACCTGGGGATATGGCTTTGGAGAACCAGGCGGGCCGCGGCTCCGCTCCCGTCTGACTTTGGGGCCTCGGCCTGGGGCCGCGGAGGGACCCCCTGGCGCCGCCGACAAAGAGCTAAAAAATTGCGTGACACTTTTTTTTGCCCATATAAACTCTACTGTATATGGATCAATGGTTATTCTAATTAGTTTAATCCAATAGTTGGAGATCATATATATAATTTACTGTTGTTTTATTAATCAATATTTATTAAATAATGGATTAAAATTCAAAGGTCTAGATTGGGTCTAAAAATAGACCGACTCTAGATGTCTAAATGTGGTCTAAAATTAGCTGTCTAAACAATGTCTAAATATAAACTCTACTGTATATGGATCAATGGTTATTCTAATTAGTTAGATCATGTATGTAACGTATAGTTGTTTTATTAATCAACATTTATTGAATAATGGATTAAAATCCAAATGTCTAGATTCGGTCTAAAAATAGACAGATTCTAGCCAGGCTAATTTCGGTCTAAATTTAAGACTAGCCGGCTAATAGACGACTATTGCTCAGTGGGGAGAGATCACTAACAAGCTATTGACACTTGTATGGACTGTGTAAAGGACTGTGGGTATTCCTCAGAGCAATGGAGGATTCTCAAGGAGAGGTATAAGATCTCTGTTTGTCTGTGGACAAAACGAAAATAAACCCATCTTGAAAAGCATGTTAAAGTTAATCTCTGAAAGTTAACTATATTAGACTAAGACTTTAATTCTGTTGATAATTGTGTGATAATGTATGTTTTAAAGAGGTAAATATAGACATATCAGAATTATACTGAATCTCTTAAGCCAGTGTTTCTCAAATGGGGGTACTGCAGGGGGTATGCGAGAAAAAAACTAGAAAATGGGAATATGTATTTAGCGTTATGGTCAATGATAACACATTGACAGAGTTTGTGTGAACCTTCTCATCTGTAAATTGTTAAACCAAATTACATCAATACCTTGACTAGTACAACTGTTATTGAATAGAAAGCAATGTTTATTTGACATATTATGCTGCTTTATTTTGAACATATTGGCATGGGAACTGGACTTTTCATGTACATTTTTTAAGCAAAATGCTGTAGTCAGGGTAGGGGGTACTCGCCTTCAGAAATCAGTAGAACTGCTCCTGTTCATTTATTTGGGTATAGTCTCTCTCCTGAAGGGCCCAGGTATTATTCTATTGGCTGTGAGTGTGGCTGAACCACTATGGGACTGCATCAGTCTAGATGGAGACTTATACCCACTATATGACTATAGTGGGTATAAGTCTCCATCTAGAGGTTAGAAACAGCCATTACAACAAAACTATACTATGCAGTGGTCTTCAACGTTTTCAGGCCAAGGACCCCTTTGTCGAGAGAGAGAGATGAAGCAGGGACACCCACCACCCATAGATACCATGAAGTGTAGTTTCATTGTTTGACAGCGTGATCATCAGTGTATTTTGGGTTCATCTAAATTTGTGTTTCCAGATATTTAACCACTTGAACCGTTAATACTTAATAAACTTGACCTTTCACTCTGTACTTAGTCTGCTCTGTTAACCCTCTACACCAAACCTCTTTGCCAAAAAATAGCTGATCTATAAGCGAGGCGTTGTAAGCTTATAGATCTGCTATTTTGGCTAAAGTTCACAGAATATGGACGCTAGGGTTCAAGTGGTTAAATATAGAAAAGGAGAAAAAAAGCTTCTATCACCCGAAGATTTGGAGGACCCCCTGTAGTAACTCCGAGGGCCCCCTAGTGGTCCCGGACCCCCTGTTGAAGACCCCTGCTATACTGTGTCAGTGTGGCTAAAATGCTATGGGACTGCCTTTGGGTCATGCAGTGGGTATAGTTCTGTCTCTAGAGCAGTGACCCACCAAAATAATCACATAATGAACTGGACACAACAGGCTATAATCATGACAAAACAAAGTGGTCAGTGGTGCTGCTGCATTGCTGTTCTCTGCTGTTTGTGTGACAACATGAACATACCTGCTATATACGTTCACATTCAGGTCGGTCACAAATTAAATAGTTTTATTCCTGTTTGAAAGAGATTTTCATTTTGTGTTGGAAATGGGCTATTGCCATTTAGAATGAATACCTCACAGCCACTGCGGTGGAGCCGGTCGGACGCCAACGTGACGGCGTTAATGAAGCCGTCACGACGCAGAGTAACACGACGCCCCCAGTGGAGCCCTGTCCTTACTGTCGAGCGAGAAAACAGTGTTGCACAATTAAGCGAATTATCTGCGTACTCCCCCAAAATCACTTGGGGACCCCCCTGGGGGTCCAGACCCACAGGTTGAGAATCACTTATCTAGAGGACAGAAACAGCATTATGGTTTAGAATCTAAACCATAATGCTGAATCTAAACTTTAGATATTATCCTTTTTCTATAGATAAACAAATAATAAACATCATACACGCAATTGAAAATGGGAGTTTATTAAGTCACTGATGATTTGGAGCATTGCTAATTAATACAAAAAACCTGATTTAAATAAAAAGCTAGCAGCAAGATTTTATCTTTTTAGACAGCACATCGCTGGTACAAAAGTGCTCTTTATAGAGCAAAGTAAAGCGCAACATTCCATGTTCTGCTTCTGTTGTAGAATGTGATTCTCACAGTACATTGTGATTGTGGTAGAGAGCAAAATTACTTAAATTTGCTTTACGTTACATTAGGAATTAGTCATTCCTGTGTATCACAGTATATTGGCAATCCCCTATCTCCATATTCAGTTGAGTTCTGATGCTCATTTGTAGCTAAATAAGTCAAAACCCATGGTTTATGGCTGTGTTTTTGTTGTGCCTGATTTTTGGGAGGTTAGAGGTGATCGGTTTGGGGAGCAGACAGCATGTAATATGAATGAAAAACTAAACAAAAGAATAAGCTGTATAATGAAATTAACTTGATCGTAAGAAAGATAAGAATCCCTTTTCTGCGCACAACGTGAAATGTGTTGTTGGCGACATCTGAGAACGGCAGAGAGCGGTGTCGTCTATAAGCGCTCGCTGCAGACCACGGGACTGAAGTCTTTACCCGGCTCTGCCATGAACGCCTCGATCTCCTCCACCGTGCGAGGCACGCAGGTCAGCAGCTCCACGCCGCTCGCAGTGACCGCAATGTCGTCCTCGATGCGCACCTGCACACACATACACCCACATTTTATGAATGCCACTTTTATGGCAGATCTACAAGCCTGCAAACATTGGGTCCTCACTAGGGATGGGACATTGGGACGGTATGAACATTTCATATCACGATTATTGTGACAAAAGAAATGATTTACGATATTATCGCGATAATCAAAATCCATTATCCTGGGGCCGAACATTTGCCAAAAAATAGCAGCTCTACAAGCTCACAATGCGTCGTGAGCTTGTAGATTGGCAAAGACATTTGATAGACTGTATCAAGGGTTAGGGTTAAAGTGGTACCGGATATGCAGCTCGGATATGCAGCTCGGCAAATAAAAGGTGAATTGATCCCAGTGCATGACGGAGGACAATATCACGATAAATGAAATCTCCACGATACCATTTTGAGTGTTTTTTATCACGATAAATGATAACACGATAAATGATAATATCGCTTATCGTCCCATCGCTAACACACACACACACACAATGATATGTATTTGTCCGCGGACCCCCGTCACAAAGTATATTGTTCCGGGACCCCCCCAGAGGCAAAGATTTCAGTTAAAAATGTTTCGCTTTAAAATAATATATATTCAAAGATTTTCTAGTTTTTTCAAAACAAGCTCGCAGTGCTGCACTCGGTGCCGCGCTGCGAGCTTGTAGATCTGCTATTTATGAATAGCCAAAGTATAAAAAAAGAACGGTTAAAAGCTTAAACTGGATCCTACAACTCAAAACACAATAACACAAACAAACAGCCTGCCGTTCTGTGAGGATGAGGAGGATATAAGACTGACCCCTCCGAAGCCGCGGAAGCGAGCCAGCACTTGGTTGTTGATGAAGCAGCTCTGGGTGGGGTTGGCCAGGGCCTGGTCCAGCAGGTGGTTGATGAAGTAGATCCCGGGCTCCACGGTCAGCACCATGCGCTCGCGGACCAGCCGACCCATCCTTAGGCTCTTCAGGCCGGGCTCGTCGATCCGCTCCACGCCCTGAGTGAACAGTAATACACTTTCAGTATATCTGTTTCAATGATCAAGTTTGGGATGTGATAAAGGTGTTATTTGGATGAGTGTTTGAGTGTTGAAACTCACTCCCAATCTTCCACCATAACCTTCAGACTCCACCGTAGCAACTTGCCCTGGCCTCGACGACCGTGCAATTACAGTATATGCACAGGCTAAAATGTAATTTAGATGTTGTGTAGACAGATGCCAAGTCATTGTTGACCTGGCATCCTATAGTAGTGTGTAGTTCACTAAGATAAAATAGTATACTGTTAGTAGTTCAAATCTAGGCCTGGGGCGGTATGGACATTTTGTTACCGCGATTACCGTCTTCCCATTTACCGCCGGTACTGCGGTAATTACCGCACCCCCGTATCTATTAATTAAGGTTCGGCGATAAGCCAAAATATTGCAATCATCTTCCCAAAAGTCGCCTCTCCACAGTGGAGAGGAGACACAGCCTGACTGCCCGAGTTATACTTCTCTGTACAGCACAGCGGGTCTGGCTTTCAAAGGAGCAGATCTACAAGCTCACAACACATCGCATCCGCGACGCGTTCTGAGCTTTTAGATCTGCACTGTCGGGTTACCATAGTAACGTAGGCTAGCTGCTTGGGCTTTTCAGACACAAACGGCTGTGTGAACAAACCAGAAGAGGAAGGGTAGTCAGATCGTGTACAGTGATTCTGTAAACTCACGTCACGTCACGTCTCAACTCTCAAATCGCAGTGATTGAGTGCTGCTATATACAGGTTTTAGTTACAAGACTTGACAGAAAAGGTTATAAAATCGCCGACGCGCCGTACGCGGCACGGGAAGCGCTCACTATCCCGACTATCCGCTGTTCCGACATGGTCGGCAGGTTAGTTACTTAGCGTCGGCAGGTTAGTTACTTAGCGTAAGGCAGGTTAGTTACTTAGCGTAAGGCAGGTTAGTTACTTAGCGTCGGCAGGTTAGTTACTGAGGTAAGGTTTACTGAGGTTAGGTTTAGGGGGAACTCTGATGCGGACCCACGGGGCACAACGTGCGACGCGTGGACGCGGTGGAGAAAGTAAAATAGTTTCATTTTCGGTTTTACTCCACGCGGCCCGCGCTCCGCCAGTAATCCGTATGAATAAAAAAAGATATGCCACAACACAAGGTATGTATTAACATCCTTGTGTCGAGTGGATTACAGAGAAAGTGTATGCTGCTGCTCCGTCATAAGTTGTGCTCCGTACCCTGCTCTGTGCACTGTGTGCAGGGCGTGATTCCTAAACCCACCAGGATTGAGTTAAGACCCGCCTCACTCCTGGAAGACCTCGCGTTTCCACGAGGCGGGTCTTAACTCAAGCCTGGTGGGTTTAGGAATCACGCGTGTGCAGGTCTGTGTCTGAGTGACGTATGTGGCTTCCAAC
The DNA here is from genome assembly GCF_963921795.1 of Nannobrachium achirus. Taxonomy (NCBI): domain Eukaryota; kingdom Metazoa; phylum Chordata; class Actinopteri; order Myctophiformes; family Myctophidae; genus Nannobrachium; species Nannobrachium achirus. The sequence goes on from NC_137816.1 coordinate 56,357,296, forward strand.
GTGTGGTACACGGCCCAGAGCAGAGCGGCATGGAGCGCATGCGGTCCTCGCTTCTCCCCCGTTTTAAAACTCGCTTGTTTTCCAATAAAAAATAGACCTTTTTTTTTGTCTTTTTACCGCGGTAAGCACAATGACACCGCGGTAGACCTCGGTATACCGCGGTACGGCGGTACGGCGGTTACCGCCTCCAACCCTATTCAAATCATGCATGTCATGTGTCCATCATGCACGGTGGTGCACGGATCATGCCCGATCCGCGTGCACACCGTGGTCCGTTCACGATTACAAAAGACCCCATCTTAATCCATGCTACCATTGCTGAGCTAGGAGCAGTGGCTCCTAGCTTAGCAGACTGCGATTTGCAAATGCTCCCGTCATACAGTCTGGGGCAACGGAAGTCTTATGATGAGTTTCCGCTATGAGAAGCTATAATAAAGCGGATGTGAAGCCTCCTCCCCACTTCTGTTTCACTTTTACAGTCACGTACATTTATCCTAATATAGGGTGCGTTCGGAAATGCGCACCGGGTGTGTGTTCAGTGGGGCGGTGACGTTGTAGAGCGCACTCAGTGTGGCTTATTTACGAACAACCAGTTAAGGGGTAGCGGTGTGCTTTTTCATTCTGAACTCTGAAGGAAAATCTTTCTGGAAAGCAGCAGTTGCTAAGGTAACGTTGCCATTGAAAGGTAATTTAATTCATAACATTGGCCTACCTGCTGTTAGTTTACACATTGATGCCTGTGTAACAATAAAGCCCAAAGGACCAATCAAGCCGCAAATGGTGCACTTTGTTATAATTTCCTATGCCATTGTGAGATGAGAAGCGCTCGAGACACCGCCATGAAAAGCAACCAATCAAAACACTGTATTGACGCACCACACTGTCAAACCCCAACTTCTGAGAAGGGGTGTGCGCACTGAGCACACCGGGGGGTGGGGGCGCAGCGCACTGGATTTCCGAACGACAACGCACCAAGTGCACCGAATAAACAAAAGACAAGATGGCACACCAGTGCGCTGAGTGCACATTTACGAACGCACCCATAAATAAAAACCATCTAAGCATACATAGTGTAGCAGCTTGCTGCTTATCAGAAATGATATTTTAAAATGTAGTTTTGTGAACGGAAATGTCAGCTTCCGATACATGCCGTTTGGGAGCTGTAGTTCCAGACTCTACAGTATATAGCATTCGGAGATTGTGGAATAGTACAAAGGAGGTAAACGGAGCAGGAAGTGGTCACAAAGAAATGGGTTGTCCCGGCCAAAAAAAATCGAGATCCGGTTCCGGTTACCGGCCCAGAACGGAAGCACCATCTCTAGGGTACTTAGGAGCGACGATCCAATTTTGGATTGTTTTTATAAATTAAATCGAATTAAATTCTCTGGTTTCTCGGGTGGGGGCAGTCTGGACCAACGGCTTTTTCCCCTGGATTCTCGGGTTGGGGCAGTAAATGAGTTAAGTTAATGATCTGGGGACCCCCAAAATAATTTGGGGACCTCTCAGAGGGTCCTGTCCCACAGGTTGAGAACCACTGGTTTAAACTTTACAATTTAGGCATTTAGCAGACACTTTTAATGTGAAACATTGTTTTCTCACTCAACAGTAAACAAACCAACATAAAGTTTAAGTGTATAGCGGGTATCTGCACATTTCTAAAGTGACAATGCAAGGACTTTTTAATAGGTCTAAAATGATTAATTAAACGTTGGCCAAATATTAGAGGCAGAAATTGTGAAAATAGCTGATCGGCTATTTTTTTAAATAGAACCGTGTTATACAAAATGTAGTGCCTCAACTCTTAGTGCTCGTAGGATGGGGGGGGGGGGGGGGTCCCCAGATAAAATATGATTATTTTGGGGGGTCGCGGCCTGAAAAGATAGAGAACCACAGGTTCAGGCAGCCTCACTGTCTTGCCACCCGCACACAGTACGGTGTGGATAGGTGGGCACTGACCTCCGGGTAGCCCCCCACGTCGTGGACGTCGATGCCCAGCAGGTGTCCCAGGCCGTGGGGCATGAACACCGAGCCCATGTGGACCGCCAGCATGTCCTCCACGCTGCCCGTCAGGATGCCCACCTTCACCAGCTCCTCCAGGTGCACCCGGTCAGCCAGCCGGTGCATCTCTGTCCACCTCGCACCTATAGGGATGGATGGGACCATAGGAAAAGTCAATCCCCGTCCACCTCACACCTATAGGGATGGATGGGACCATAGGAAAAGTCAATCCCCGTCCACCTCACACCTATAGGGATGGATGGGACCATAGGAAAAGTTAATCTCTGTCCACCTCACACCTATAGGGATGGATGGGACCATAGGAAAAGTCAATCCCCGTCCACCTCACACCTATAGGGATGGATGGGACCATAGGAAAAGTCAACCCATTTAGGGCCTAGAATTATTGAATGTTTTAAACAGTGAAAAATAGCAGATATACAAGCTCACAGTGCGGCACCGAGTGCCGCGCTGCGAGCTTGTAGATCTGCTATTTTTGAAAAAAGTCATGAAAATGTGTGCAAATCTTTGAATATTATGTATTTTCAAAGCGAACGTTTGTAACTCAAATTTTGCTTCTGGGGGGGTCCCTGGAACTAGATATTTTGAGATGCGGGTCCGTGGCCAAATACATATCATTTTGGGGGTCCTTCACATGAAAAGGTTTGAGAACCACTGACATACTGGTCTCTCAAGAACAGACTAACTGAGCTCCAGTTGAAGTGAAAAGGACCTTTTCTTTGACGATGGCCGGCCAGATTGCTGACATAGAAACACAGGTTTTTCAAAGAACCTTAGAAGGATTCAAAAGACACGTATAGAATCGGGTCATAATTCTAATTTTCAAGATTTTTCAAAAATAGCAGATCTACAAGCTCGCAGTGAGCTTGTATATCTGCTATTTTTCAATAGTTAAAGCATAAAATAATGATACACAATAATGTGTACCCGTTCTAAATGGGTTAATCCCCGTCCACCTCACACCTTAGGACACGACAGAACTACTGTCACGATTATGACATTTTACATGACAATTAATTGTCACTCAAATAATTGTGATTAACGATTGATTTGTTTTTGTCGTTGACAATAACATTTCTGTTTGGCTTGTAGGCTTTGAAGTTGCACATGGCAGATATGACACATAACCTAAATATATGTATATTTATATATATGTATATTTAGTAAATATACAAAGAAATGACTGACATATTTGACAACTTTATACTTACATTGAACATAACCGATCTACAAGCTCTCAGTCACAACATGTCGCATCTTCGGGATGCGCTGTGAGCTTGTAGATTTGCTATTTCCACTATTTTTGAAAATGCTTGAAAAAAGAAAGTGACGCATTTTGAGCTCTTCGATCTGGTACTTTTAAATTTTCTTTTTTTACTTTTGGTTTGCTGACGAGGTGCTAATGTGTGCTGCGTTTTCATAGGGAGCCTGCTGTTACCAAGCACGTTCATGTTGCCAATAATAGCTTAGCGTTTGTTTCTAGCACTTAAGAGACTAAACCATGTTAAGTGCTACTTACAGTTTCATAGCAACTGCACAGACTTTTGGTGCATCTTGAACAAAATGCCTCAAATCATTTATGCAGCTTGTGATTTCAGAGAAATTCGGCATGCACATTGCTGCTAGGTCAAGGAACCAATGCTACCCTTTTCACATTGGCCTGTTATAGCACCACCAGCAGGTCGACTTTTGCTAAACTCATTTTTGCCACAAAATGCCTCAGATCATGCATGTAGCGTCCGTTCTCCGTGAAAGGACAAAGAAGACATGGCACTCATTTCACATTGGCCTATTATAGGCCACAATAACCAACCTGACCTGGCAGAGACCTGGGCTCGGAAGGGCACTGCTTCTAGTTTATTTATCATTTTCTGCCAGAATTTTCACTAGGTTTTTCACTAACCTTCGAAATATAATAGAATAATATATGTCGATCTAATCCAGCAATCGATGGTATCAAATGATGCGCATGGATGCCATGGAACTGGGGGGGAAAAAAATCCAGTTTTGATAATGTAAAGTGTTAAGTTAGATCGTTTTGAATGAAAGCTGCTCCAGACCAGTGTTTATAACAGAGAGAAATTAGATTGTTTTTTTTTTCCTTTACCACACACACACACACACACACACACACACATTTACAAAAAAAAAAACAGTTCAAACATGGAGAGAAGAGGTTTCTGTCCGACAACAGATACTGTATACAGTCACTTGGCTAGTGAGGTGATGCTGTACCTGGTTTGATGGCAGCCATGACAGCGAGGGAAGACTTGAGCACCGCCTCGTAGATGGCCCTCTGGTCGGCTGTGAACCTCCCATTGGCTGGGAAGGAGCAGGTGATGTCAGAGGAGTAGCAGTAGTACTCTCCGCCCATGTCAAACAGACTGCAGGGACAAAGGGTTAGGGCTAGTGAGCATTGTGATGCGCTGGGCACTAAAGGGTTAGGGCTAGTGAGCTTTGTGATGCGCTGGGCACTAACACACAGGGTTAGAGCTAGTGAGCATTGTGATGCGCTGGGCACTAACACACAGGGTTAGGGCTAGTGAGCATTGTGATGCGCTGGGCACTAACACACACAAAGGGTTAGGGCTAGTGAGCATTGTGATGCACTGGGCACTAACACACACAAAGGGTTAGGGCTAATGAGCATTGTGATGCGCTGGGCACTAACACACACACACAGGGTTAGGGCTAGTGAGCTTTGTGATGCGCTGGGCACTAACACACACAAAGGGTTAGGGTTAGTGAGCATTGTGATGCACTGGGCACTAACACACACAAAGGGTTAGGGCTAGTGAGCATTGTGATGCACTGGGCACTAACACACACAAAGGGTTAGGGCTAGTGAGCTTTGTGATGCGCTGGGCACTAACACACACAAAGGGTTAGGGCTAGTGAGCATTGTGATGCGCTGGGCACTAACACACACAAAGGGTTAGGGCTAGTGAGCATTGTGATGCGCTGGGAACTAACACACACAAAGGGTTAGGGCTAGTGAGCATTGTGATGCGCTGGGCACTGAGGGACAAAGGGTTAGGGCTAGTGAGCATTGTGATGCGCTGGGCACTAACACACCTACAGTAGGGTTGTTAACAACCATGATAATAAGTGCTTTCCATGAAACAGAATAAATAAATAGTAATAAAATAAAGTAGAACAAAGGTATAATATCAACCTTACTTCCACTGAGCTGGGGATGCACAAATAAGTACCGTACCGACTTATGCCCTATACAGCCTACTTTATTGCAAAATATGACTTGCATAAATCTTCACAATTTTTCAAAAATAGCAGATCTACAGCATATCTGCAATTTTTTTAATAGTTAAAGCATAGAATAATGGTTAAAATAATAATGTGTTTCAGGTCTAAATGGGTAAAAACAAATATGCTATTAGTAAATGCAGTTAATTCCAATAAATACCACATGTCTCCATCCTCGATGGTCTTGTCGTTGGGAGCCCCAGCGTGGCCGTAGTGCAGGACGGAGGAGTTGTTTCCCCTGTCGGAACCACCAGACAATCATCAGCTCATTAGGAAAGACTGCAGAATTATTATGTATAATTAAAGTCTGCTTTTCAAAGAAAAAGAAAATTCTGAGGTACGAGATATATATGGATCCACAGCTCGATGTAATGGTATGAAAAAGCTGATTGCAAACATGATTTTATGTCAGAACAACAAGTTGAATTCATTAATATTGTTTATTTATTTATTTATATAATGTTAAAAATGTTAAACAAAAAGCTTTGGGATCTTTCCCGTCTCTCTGATCTCGACTAGAAAACCCCTTGGTGAAATGCCTCGGTGACACAAGGATGTTCAATCAAGCAAGTACTTAATTTAAACTTTACAATAAGTTTCCATTCACTGATCACTAATCCCCAGGACGCATTTAATTATGTTAATTATGTCATTTTAAAAATGTCTTTATCAGTGACAACAGGGTGACCCCACAGCGACTAACATAGGAGAGTAAAGCCTAATTTATCGGCTTGAATCCTGACATTTTACTTTTCAGGATTCAAAATAGCTAGAAACGTGTCGCTTTGCACCGCATTTCTAGCTTGCAGATCTGCAAATTCGTATGCTTTGCTGTGACGTAGGGCATTCATTAGGGATGGGACGATGATCGTTGTTGTTTATTGTGATAAAAAAAAAAAAAAGAAAACGCATCGTGGAGATTTAAATTTAACGTGAAATTGTCCTCCATCATGCACTGGGATCAATTGACAGCAGGTGTATGTTGTATACACACATCTGTATATATATTTTGAGATGGGGGGGTCCGCGGCCAAATACACATCATTTTGGGGGTCCTTGACATGAAAACGTTTGAGAACCGCAGCGTCTGATGTAGTCACGCACATACATTTTTTCCCTATTGAGCTTGGCACATTTCTTGGGGCAAGCTGCCCAGATCACACACACTCAAAAAGCGCCTACAATGTAGTGCATTTGAAACTATATTGCAGTGCACATCATATTTTTGTTTATTTTCTTTTTATTTCTTTGCCGAGTGAGGTCAGCAGACAAAGTGACGCGAGTGAGATGAAAAAAAAAAAAAAGAAACCTGGGTGAAATGTGCCAATCTCAACAGGACACATCTGTAAAACCTGTTAGGGATTTTGAAGACGGCCTCGGGTCTTTAAGGGGTTAACGCTTCACGTTTCATTGTCCGTGTTCATTATCGGCGCCAGGATCCATAGCATTTTCTCTCTCCCTCTCCCTCCCTCCCTTTATCCATCCATCCATCTAGCCATCCATTTTTATCATCCATCCAATCATCTATCCAAACCATCTAGTCATCCATCCAATTATCCATCCGTCCATCCATGCTTTCTTCCCCTCCGCAACGCCTTACGTTCCACAGATGCAGGTGTAGGAGGTGTGACGCATCCCCCCTTTGGTGTAGCAGTAGTGCTGGAACAGGCTGAAAATAGAATAGAGGAGAAAAACATAACACACACACCATCTTCAAAGACATATCCAAGCAACATGGAAGAAAACCAAATGAATGATACCCGCTCCGAGATCACACAAAACACTAATTAGCGGAGAGCCTCAACCCTGCCCTACTCGTGACCTCACGCTTTCCAGAAAACCTATTTGGCGTTCCCCGCTTTTTGCTAATCATCACAGTCGTGCAGATCAAAACGCCCCCTCTGTTGCCACGTTATATCTCTGACGTGACAGAACAACGCAAACATTCAGAACGGCGCACGGGGGGATTGATATGCAGTATATGCTCTTTGATTTGTCCTGCACACCGAAAAGGCAACTGAACATGAATGACAAGACTCTGTAATGAACAAACTGAAAACCAAATGGAAAATGTTTATCAATCTGAATTTGATTGACAGTCTACAGTACATTAATAGACTACTATATAATAAAAAAAAAGGTCTAGATAGTGATTGTAGAAACTGATAGGAAGTAAGTGCAAGTGGTCTTCTTTTGAATGTGGTGTAGTGATGCAAGACTATAGATAGGGTTCAGTGCCTGCTGCTCCTCGTGTTTATAGCAGTATTACACACAAAACTCACCACTTTGGATGGGTCAAGAAAAATGTGGAGAAACAGCAAGCACACAGTTTTTATTAATAATTTTTTTTAAGTGTATAACGTACTAGCTTTCTTGGCCTAGACGAGTGTTACATTTTTCTGCATTTACCACATTTTGGAGGCTAACTATGTCTTTTTAGACACAATAAGATGGCGATTTCTTTATTACTATTTACAGTAACAAACTAGCCCCCCAAAGTCACATCTGCCCATGAAAGATCACGGTGCAAATACTACACACATTAATGGCAGCCCCCCCCCACACACACACACAAACATCCAGCTGTAAGTTCAGACAGTGCAAACAGAAAACTACTATCTACAACATGGACTCTACTGCTTGTTTCCAAAGGATTTGCACCACCTGACAAAGTAACTAATAATGGTTTGTGTTTGCACATTTTGCACTGCATCCAAATGAACCTACTGGTCTACTCACCTCTCCATCTCGTACTCTTTCATCCCAGGCTTCACATGCTTCATCAGCTACAGAGAAACAAAAAGGTGCTTCGTCATTATTGCTGGACAACTGGACTAGGGATGGGACCACATATGAAAATGTAATGTCACGATTAGTGTGACCAAAGAAATTCTAATTTACGATATTATCCAAAATATCCCCAACATCCATTATCGTGGGGCGGAACATTTGCCAAAAAATAGCAGATCTACAAGCTCGCAACGCGTCGTGAGCTTGAAGATTGACAATTTTTTTGGCAAAGAGATTTGGTAGAGTGAAAAAAAAAAGACTGCATCAACTATGTCATTTTCAGATCCGTTTGACCAATTATAGAGGGTTTAAAATGGTACCATATATGCAGCACGGCAAAATAAAAGGTGAATTGATCCCAGTGCATGAAAGAAGATCATTTCACAATAAATTAAAATCGCCACGATATGATTCTTTTTATTTTTATTTTATTATCACGATAAACGATAATAACGATTATCGTCCCATCCCTAATCTGGACATAATGATGAGATACAGTGGCCAGCATGTTGCTATCCCACAATCTTTAAAGGCTTCCGTCATACAGTCGGGACTGGGAGCACGGCAAATATTAAGAGCATATGAAGCCTCCTTCCCCACTTCCGTTTCGTCTTTACAGTGGCGCAAGTGTATCCTAACTTAAATAAAAATCACCTAAGCATAATACAGCTTGCTGCTTAACCGAAATGGAAATAAAAAAAAAGTACAAGGTAAAGATGGTACCGTTTTGTGGGCGTCACTGGAGATCCTGTTGGTGTAACGCAAGACCTCCAGCTCCATGTCTGTCTTCAGCAGACGACTGCAGGACCAGACACAAGACAAGGAGTCAGAAGGCCGTCTCAGGTCAGCACGTCAACAGCATAAGAGCATAAGAGAGTGTCCGTCCGTCCTATACAGTGTATCTTGTTTTCTTTAAACTTTCATATATTTCTTGAAACTTTCATATATTCTAGATAAAAAGAAATTCAATTTTTTGAATTTATGGCATACAGCTCATGAATATCCAGAGTCCATATTTCAAAATATTACAATATTACACAAGACCACTCAAAATAAGGATTTATAATAGAGAAATGTCAACGTTCTGAAGCCAAAAGCTGCTTGCCAAAGTCAGTTATGGTTTGGGGTGCTTTTTACACACTATTCTATATTTTTTTAGATGGATCTGTATATCTGCTATTTTTGAATAGCTAAAGTATAAAAGAATGGTTAAAGTGGTTAAGATCTAAAGTGACACAGGTGCTTTGAAGGTCTAAACTAAAGGTCCAAATAAAAGGATGGCTCATGGACAATCAAACATGTGAACATTTTTAAATAGGCTAAAATGTAGGTTTTTCTCGTCTTGTTGAGTGACTTGTATCTTAGGTCAAAACGGGGACTTTTTGTTGTACCGTTTTGTTTTTCTTCTCTTCTGTTGTTTATTCCCTTTAAGAAATGTTTATAAGTGCTCTTTTATATGTTTAATAATAGTATACGAGTATACGCATTACGGGACAATTATCAGTCTCATGAGTTAATTACAGTAACAAACACCAGTGACTAGTGGGGTTTTGACATGCAGTAAAAATACCACCGATAAAAATAACGAAAAAAACTAAACAAAAAACACTTCAGTAACCAGTGGCAACGCTAATGGCTGTAAAGATGAAAAGAATGCCCCAAAGGACAGCCGTACACAAGCAAAGACGACAGAGGTGAAGAGTGGGAAAGGGAAAGAGAGAGAGAGGGGGAAAAAAAGAGGAGGGCACCAAACAAAGTCTGCCTTCCCCAAGAGGTGTGCCTGAGCAGCATTCATCCTCATTCCAGGGAAATGTCAATGTGTCTGGAGGGTGTAGAGTCCTAATGCCAGGGATAGGCCGGAAAGCACGGACGCCATTACAGGCACAGGAGGCTCTGACTCACACAAACAGCACACGGAAAAGTCTTCACTGGCTCCAGATAGATACACAATTTAACGTAGATAACCAGGCGGCAAGGCCACTGCAACCGTTCAATGACTGAAAAAACTTTCATGTCAAAATACAATTAGCATCTTTTGATGAAGCTAATTCATAGTATTATATTATATTGCTTAGTATTGACTACTTTGTTTTGCTAGCGTGAAGCTATGAACAGAGAACCAAGGCTTATAGTCTGCTATCTGCTGAGATAAGACTGGTATACGAGGAGTGTCCTGGCTAGAGGGTCACAGCAAGAGGAAGAGAGAGCCTTCGTCTTACGACTGTGAGAAACTAGTTGATTATGAGCGGACTGGCAGGGAAAGCTGGTCAGTCTATCTGTGTGCTTTGCTGGTGTAGGATGAAGGTTTGCTGAACTTATGAGAGTTTCTATTCCGCTAGACTTTTAAACTATAGACCATAAATGAAGTAAGGATTTCCACATCACTGTATAACCTATAGCCTAGCGCAGCTCTGCCACTTTTAACACAAGGCCATGCCATGTGATATTGTCTGGCTATGCAACGCTACTTTATAACAGGCTTCAGATACTTTCATACTAGTCTAATATTGCTATATAATAATCTTACTTTAGAAAAAGACTTACCATTCCACGATTACTGGGTGCAAAAGAGTGTTGTTTACTGTGAACCTGGTAAATCACAGATACAGCAATATGTAACTACAGTAAATTGACAGCCTTTGTAAAAAGTAATTATCATCCACCATCTACTGCACACGGAATAACAATACTTATTGTAATAAGTGTATCGTAGCTACGGCACAAGACAATTCAATTGTACCTTCGTACAGCTGTAAACAGAGGGGAAAGATACATGAATGACATGAAATGTGTTCAGAACTTTAACATCCCTGGATGTAGGGATTATCGTTAAAAGAACAGCATCTGAACCGAAGGCCTATAACAAGCTGCACTGCACAAATCAAAGACTGCTGCATACAGTATATAAACGTAACACACACACACACACACACACACACACACACACACACACACACACACACACACACACACACACACACACACACACACACACACACACACACACACACACACACACACACACACACACACACACACACACACACACAGGCAGTTAAAAAAATAACTATTAAACACCAGTGGAGGAGATAGCAACTTGGCCATGAATTAATAATTTATATCTAACTGCAATCTGTCCTATCAGATTAGCTCAGAAAACAATATTAATCTGCCATGATCTGTATACCAGAGGCCACCACTCCACAAAATGCTCCCTGACAACCTTGTTGAAACAATGTACGATTATCATTAGTATTATTATTATTATACCTCAGTCGATAATAATAACCCATGCCAAATAAACGAATACCAATCCGTTCGCCCAGGGCGTCTATCAGGCGTAATGTTAAAACGTTAACATTAAAACCTAAGTTTTTAAATAAATGTAGTGGAGTAAAAGTACAATATTTGGATCCAAGATTTAGTGGAGTTGATTTGGGCGAACGGCCAAAAAAAACATACCCGCTGATTCCTTCAAAGGACGCTTCCCGGCAGATACTTCCACTGTCAGTGTTCTGCCCCCGCTGGACAAAAGGAAGATAAAACAGCAAATTTAGATTCAGTCCTAGTCCTAGTCTTTTGAATAAAATGTAATTTAGCTTTAGTCTAATCTGAAAAGGTTTAGTATTAGTTCAACTAAATATCATTAGATTTTAGTCGACTAAGCTCACAGCTTTCGAGCTTGTAACATTTAAAAAGTCTCAAGAGGCGTATAAAGTACGTACCAGAGTGAGGAGGACTGAAGGCGTCAGGTTGGACAGGACGTCAACGATCTGTAGGAATATAGCAGTGAGAGGGCACGAGAGGGTTAATAACACAAAGCACACCTGGCACCGCATCTTTCGATTGTCTGGAAGATTGAACATGTATTATAGTAGCTACTTTGTTCACTTCAAATACCATTTGAGGCTCCATTCTTATTCATTTTCCTAAATATTTATAAAAAAAAAAAAGAAATTCACCCAGTGTCAATTGTCTAATGTAATCCTGGGCGCTACACTCCCTCTGCCAACCTGGGGAGAGCAACGGACTGACCTCACGCTTCGTTCTATGAATGAGGAGTCCAAGCCGCTTCTTTTCAACTGACAGGGGGGAGTTTCCCCGTGTGGACGTAGCGCACGGAAAGAAACACGTTATTCTAACCAGTTCCTTTCCCCTCCATCAGGAGCCCCGGTTGGCCAGGGGGAGGCAGAGACCAGGATTACTGCATGTTCTTTTGGTGACCCTACCCCTAGGACACACCGGGGAGAACATGCAAACTCCACACAGAAAGGCCCTTTTGCCAACCCCATCTAGGGCATGGGCACTGATGACGCGGAGGAGATAACACGCCCCCAGCGCCCACAGAGGGAATCAAACCCAGGACCTTCTAGCTGTGAGGCGACAACGCTAACAACTGCGCCACCGTGTCCCCCGGCTCTGCTCCATTCTGGTCAGAGTCAAGGTGCTGATATTGTGCATGTTGGCTCACTGTCAACACTCCTAGTAACACTAATCCAGAAGTGGGTGGACAATGTGTGGTCCAGGTAGCCTCATGGCCCCTTACAGGTGTGTAACTCAGAGTTATGAGGTCATTGAAATAAAAAGAAGAGTTTGAGAACCACTGTGAAGGAAGTAAGGAAGGGGCCCAATTTCTTTTCAGTGTCTGAGAGCCCATTACAAATTACAAGGTCACGGCACCCACTCGACTGGGTCGTCATTAGGGATGGGACGATAAAAGATATTATCATTTATCGTGATAAAAACACTCACGATAATCTTATCTTGGACATTTAATTTATCGTGAAATCGTCCTCAGTCATGCACTGGGATCAATTCACTTTTTATTTGCCGAGCTGCATAGCATATCCGGTACCACTTCTATAATTGCTAAAATGGATCTGTAAATAATGTACTTTTTTTTTCACTCTCTACCAAATGTTTTTTGGCAAATGTTCTGCCTGGGATAATGGATGTTGGGGATATTGTGATTATCGTGATAATGTCTCAAAAAATAAATAAAAATAAATAAATATTAAAAAATCATATCGTCCCATCACTAGTCGTCATACCATCCTCCAGCCCTGCTTAGACATGCTCGCCCGCGGCTTCAAATAAAAGAATGAAAGCTTTCACCTTTAGAACAGCCTACGGAGGCACTGCGCCCCCTCCAACTTCACAGCTCAATAAGTTAACGTCAGAGTTCAGACAGTCACTGCGCGAGGGAAAGGTCAGCGGGCGGACACATGAGGATGAGCACTCACACACAGTGGTGGAAAGTAAGTAAGCACATTTACTTAGTAATGTACTTAACAGGATGCCACGGGCAAAAATGGCTCCAAGGTCCAGGTGCCAAGATTTTGTATGTTTTTATTTACTGTTTCATGAAAAAATATTTTTTTGGGGGGGAGCCCACTGATTGATCACAGAAACAGACACCGTCGTTGTGATTCAGTGGCAAAAAGATTTTTGTCAATCGGACAAATGGTTCCAGAGATAGAGCTGAATCAATCTGCTCTGCATCCTCATCCACTAGAATGAACACACAATTTCTCAGCCACACGAGGGAGCCAACACACAAACAGAGAAAAACATCTCTCTGATCTCAGGTCATTTTGACATCTTTTCAATAAAAGAAAAAGAAAAAAAGGAAAAAAAATTAACTTTTTTGTTCCCTTTGATCTAAAGACGTCATTGGCACACTGGGCCCTTTGAAAAAAGGCATTCCATGAGTTAAGTACAATACATTTTGAGGTATTTTTACTTTACTAGAATACTTCCAATTTGCAAACGTACTAGTTACTTTGTATAGTTTGATTATTATTACGAAACCACTTCAGACCCATGTATATGTATGCTTTGGCAATTTGAAAATAGGCGATCTATAAGCTCACAACGTGTCACTTTGTGATGCGTTGTGAGCTAGTAGATCTGTTATTTTCAAAGGATTTTTAAAACGGAAACATTTACCAACTATGGAATGACACATTTTGTGAACCTTTCTAGTGGTTTTTAGTCATGGCTGCCAGTTCCCACCTAATGTTGTGTGGGAGTTCTGACTGTTCCACACCGTCCTGAATGACTGCTAGCTTGCATAGTGTCTTCAGTGTTGGACGTAAATCCAAGATGTACAGTTCATCAGACAGTTGGTTGTCTATTTCGCATCGTCTTTTAAAGAAGATGATACGATCTCCCACCATGCAACAGAAATTCGTATTGTTTTGATAAGTGCCGTTTCCCTTGAGTTCAACCTTCTTCCAGGTGAAGGTCTCTGTATTGAATTTCCACAGATTGCAGTCGCAGTGGTGGCCACTGAATATGTACAGCTCTCCATTGTAGGCAAAGGCTGAATGAACGTAGCGTTTTCCCGGAAGAGGCTGTGCAGAAGGTGTGTTCAGCCAGCAGTTGGTCTCTGTGTCAAACACTTGGATGGTGTTGGTTAAGTAGCCCATGGCCGTGAGCCCCATGCCCCTACAGCCCCCAAATACAAACATCTTTGTCCCGATGATGGTGGCAGAGTGACTTGATGAAGCAGCGCCTATGGTGTTAATTAAAGACCAGACCATTGTGGTGGTGTCCAACTTGTGGATGTCATTAGTGCGTCCAGATAGCTGGGTGATTCCTCCATAGATATACATTACCTTTCCCAAAACACAGGCTGAGTGGTAGTACCTCGCCACTGGAACAGTTCCAGAAACCTCAGGCTTGAACCATCTGTGGGAGTCAACATCAAATCCATAGAGCAGGTTGCAGTAAGAACGTCCTCCCCAGATGTAAATGCAATCTTCTTTAAGTACAGCTGTGTGGCCAAAGCCAAGGTTGGGGAGAACATCAGGGGGACCTTCTCCTCTTCCAGTCGCTGGGGGCAACTTCATCCAGAGTAAAGACACTGTGTTGAAGATGAGAACTTCACTGTCCACGCCAAAGCAGTAAACCTTATGTTCTACCGCGACAGCAGCATGGGCCATCTTTGGTTGTCCCCTCAGATGCGCTGTCCAGCTTAACATTTCACAAGCTAGTACCACCGTCAAACAGTGTCATGGACTACAGTAATCCTCCGGGAAACAAATATAAGATATTTCTGTCACAGTGAAAGTAGCTGAATGATGTTTTCATATTAAAGGAAAGTTACACTGTGATAGTATGATGTCATTGAATGTTATGCAAACATTATCTACAAGAACAACAGCATGTCCATCCATATACCAATAACTTGATTTTTTCATATTAATTGTGGGCTTGCTGAAAGGCAAGTTATATACCAAATCTTTATAGGTCAAGTTTATTCTCCTAAAAAAATGACCGACAGTACAAAGGCAGGGCCCTTAGCCAATCAGGAGCAGCGTTCTTGGTGACATCACCACCAACAAGTGCGATCTGACATAAATAACAACAACACATGGAATCGAGACCAGTTTTTTATATGAGTATGTTAAACCAAAACCTTATAGACCAAGGTTATTCTCCTAAAAAAATGACCGACACAAAGGCAGGGCCCATGAGCCAATGAGGAGCAGCCAAAGGGTAGATCTTTGTGCCTCTCTCTCACTGCTATGTATGTGTGTGTGTGTGAGAGAGGACTTTGTGTGGCGGATATAACAAGGATATACGTGGTGTGTTTTATAATAGTTTTTGGACATTTTCTCGAGCAGAAAACGGAACCTAAAACATCTCTCGGAGGAACATCACGACAGAGCCGTGGAGTGGAGTGCGTTAGAGAGAAGGGCGTTGGGATTAATACACAATCACACACATAAAAACACTTGTTGTGGAGGAGGAAGAAAGGACAGGAGTTACACTGTGTGTGTTGGTGTCGAAGACAACACGACCATGGAAGTTCCTGGTATGCAGATGTCTCCACTTACCCCAGAGGAATCCGAGCTGGACAACTTAAGGGCTGAGCTCCACACCATCGAGGGACTGCTCAAAGATGTCCTCATGAGGAAGACGCTGGTACAATCCAGGCTGGATCAACTGGATCCAAATGGACCTGGCTGTTCAAGCTCCACTCCGGACCGTACCTGGACATCGGTCGTTAGGAATGGGAGGAAGCGCTCTCTCCCCTGGTTCTCTCCCGATAACTCCATTAACCCTATCCCACTGGCCAACTTCTTTTCCCCACTGGCCCGCTCTCGTTCTCGTGATCCACAAGCCACCCCGGAGCCAAAGACTATCAGTAAGCTAGCCTTGGCTAATGGGGTGCTAACTCCACAGGCTTGTTTACATGGGCCAGCAGCTAGCACTAGCATTAGCAGCAAGCTAGCTGCAGCTAACAAGCTAGCTGCAGCTAATGGGACGCTAGCCTCTGCTACGGTAGCGTGTGTAGCAACCAGGTTGCTAGGAGACCCTCGTCCGCGATCTGACCACCAGCCACAGGTCCACTCCAACTCTAATAGGAAGCGCTCCTGTCCTCCATCGTCCCCAGTAATCCAACGCAAACGCTCTCGCCGACAGACCCCCTCGCCTCCTCTCTCCCAACGGCTGAAGCGTGTCCCCACTACACTGTCCATCGTAACGCTGGACACAGCTGTTGCCAATTGTGACGTCACGATCTCTAGTGACGTCACCAGCTGCAAGGAAACTCCAGACGAGCCACTAGTGTCTGTGTCCGCTGACAGTATCGTGAATGGGGGTTCCCCAATCGACATGCTGGACTCGGCTGCTACGAACTGTGACGTTACTATATATAGTAATATTAGCACTGATTCAATGGACGCTACCAGCAAAGATAACCTAGTCGAATCCCCAGAAATAGCAACTGACCCCGCTGCCAACAATGCCTCAGTGGCAAATAGTTCTATGATTAATCCTCTGTTTTCCAAGCTCATTAAGTTTAATGGATGCTCTAAGGATAAATCTCCAGAGATTATCATTTTTGGAGATTCTCTAATTAGAGCCGTTCTGGTCCCTGGTGCCATTACCTACTGTCTCCCGGGTGGAAAAGTCCATACTATGATTGAATTGGTTCCTGTCATCCTAGATCATCATCCCTCTGTACATACACTGCTTTTTCATGTTGGCACAAATGACGTGTTAAACAGACAATCCGTTAAGCTTAGGTATAATCTTGCATCACTCGCCACCACTGTTCAGAGCCTGGGCAAAAAGTGTGTATTTTCTGGTCCCATCCCAGCGCCTTCCAAAAGTCCAGAACACTTTAGTAGGCTTTTGAGTTTGCACGACTGGCAAAAAACCTTTTGTCTGTCCAATAAATTAGGTTTTATTAGCAACTTCGACAGTTTCTGGACATGTAATCACTTGTACAAAAAAGATGGCCTGCACCTTAACTTAAAAGGCACCACTTTATTAATCACTCGCATCATTGAATTCTTTGATTTTAGTTTTAAGTGACATGCACCCAAGCATGATCCCACCATACTAGATCCACACAGTAATATTCCTGAACATATCCCTTTGGGTCATGCATTTTCCATACCCCCCACCAGCCCACTGACCATCCCTGTTCTCATCAGGACCAGACACTCTGTCACCAACTGCTTCACCCCCCGTACAGCCATTCCATCTAACCTCACTTGCATTCCCCGCCTTCCTATAGCCCCTCCCTTGAAACCAGTTCCATTTAAAATGGCCCTATTAAATGCCAGGTCTGCTTGTAACAAGCCTTTTATTTTAAGGGACTTTGTTAAAACACATGATCTTGATTTCTTGTTCATAACAGAGACTTGGCTAAAAGACAATGACAATGTTACTGTTAACAAGCTCTGCCCCGCTGGCTGCAACATTATAAATGCCCCTAGGTCATCCCGTGGAGGTGGCTTAGCCACTATTTTCTCAAAGCAGTTTGTGTGCCGTTCGGTGCAAATAGATACCTTTAATACTTTTGAGGCACTCCTTCTCAGGATCGGATCTGCAACTTCTCTTTTCATTCTACTCTGTTATCGCCCTCCAGCAGGCTCCAAAAGTGAGTTTTTACTTGAATTCTTAGATTTTTTATCCTCGGTTGTTATGAAGGTTGACCACCTGGTACTGACCGGCGATTTCAATTTTCATATTGATAATCCTCTTGACACTCTAGCAAATGATTTCATTAGCATTACTAATTCGTTAAATTTGACTCAGCATGTGTCTGGGCCGACACATGACCAGGGTCACACGCTGGACTTAGTTTTTACAATGGGATTGGACATAAATAATCTATGTGTGGGTGAGTTTTTTATGTCTGACCACAAATACATTTGCTTTAATATAGATTTTATTGCAGAGTTGCAACCCAGCAATCGCTCAGTCCGTTCTCGCTTTCTCAACAGCTCCTCTGCGGATAAGTTTTCATCTGCTTTTTCTGACCTTAGTAAGGAGGTGACAGTTCTGACCAACACCAATGACCTCGTAGGTCACTTTAATAACCTATGCCTGTCTGCACTAGATTTAGTTGCCCCCATCAGAATAAAAAATAAACGGGCGGATGCTGTCACTTCATCCCCTTGGATGAATGATGACATCCGTAGTCTAAAAAGACAATGCAGGAAAATAGAGCGGAAATGGAAAAAGTGCAAGGACTTAATTCACTTCACTCATATGAAGGAACTTTTGTCTGCATTTAACCACAAAATTGAGGAGGCAAGAACTGCATATTTTTCAAATGTAATTACCTCTAACGTAAATAAGCCAAGAGCGCTTTTTGCGGTTATCAACTCTCTGGTTAACCCGGCTCCCACTGTAGTTCCTGTCTTCTCCAACGCTGACTGTGAACAATTTCTATCATTCTTTATCAACAAAGTTGATAACATAAGGTCCATGATAACCCCACCTAGTAGTACCACCATAGTTGACCTCTCACCCCCAGCTTCCACATTATGTCAGTTTAATACAATCACCTTGCTTGATCTTTCACAAATTCTGTCTCATATGCACCCGTCTTCTAGCCCTGTCGACATCATACCCACTGCACTTTTGAAAGATGTTTTTAACTGTTTGAGTCCCTACATTTTGTCAATCATCAATAGCTCCCTATCCTCTGGCTGTGTACCCAATCACTTTAAACATGCAATTATTCAACCACTCTTAAAAAAACCTAGCCTTGACCCATCAGTTCACAGTAATTACAGACCAATATCTAAACTCCCCTTCATTTCCAAAGTTTTAGAAAAGGTTGTTTGTAACCAGCTCTTAAATTTTCTGAATAATAATAACACTTTTGACAAGTTTCAGTCTGGGTTCCGCCAGAAGCACAGCACTGAAACCGCACTTCTCCGAGTCTCCAGCGACATCCTTATGAGGGCTGATGTTGGAGAATGCTCAGTGCTGTTGCTGCTAGATTTAAGTGCAGCGTTCGACACAATCGATCATTCCATCCTTCTCGATAGGCTCCAACGGTGCGTGGGCATAACAGGCTCGGCCTTAGAATGGTTCTCATCATATTTATCAGGGAGAAGTGTTGCTGTTGCCGTCAGCGACTACACTTCCTCCTCAGCTCCCTTGACCTGTGGGGTCCCCCAGGGCTCCATACTTGGTCCTGTCCTTTTTTCCCTCTATATGCTCCCCCTCGGCACCCTTATTAACAGCTTCAAAGGCATGTCATATCATTGTTATGCTGACGATACACAGCTGTATCTTTCCTTTAAGAAAAACAACCTCAGCAAACTCACAGTCATGCATGACTGTTTAACCGGCATTAAAAACTGGATGGCACACAATTTCCTACAGCTCAACGCAGACAAAACAGAAATTCTCATCATAGGCCCTGAGATTAGCGCAAATGAAATTCGGCTGTCCCTTGGCCCATTGGCATCAAATGTCAAACAGACAGCAAGAAATTTAGGAGTCTTTTTTGACACAAACTTGAATTTTGAGTTTCACATTAAAAAGGTCACCCAGTCCTGCTTTTATCACCTACGTAATATTGCAAAAATAAAGTCAATTATATCTCCTCAAGATTTGGAAACAATTATTCATGCCTTCGTATCCTCCCGTCTTGATTACTGCAACGGACTCTACACCACCCTGAGCTGTTCATCACTATCCAGACTTCAATTAGTACAAAACACTGCAGCCAGAATCCTCACCAACACCAACCGTAGAGCACACATCACCCCGGTTTTAAAATCACTCCACTGGCTACCCATCAAAGCCAGAATAGATTTTAAAATACTTTTAATTACTTTTAAAGCGTTGCATGGGCTGGCCCCGCTGTACATCATGGACTTACTGCCCCCTAAACCTAACTCAAGATCTCTCAGATCCTCAAACAAGGGCCTTCTGAAGGTCCCCGGGACGAACCTTAAGACAAAGGGAGACCGGGCGTTTGCAGTGGTAGCGCCTACGTTGTGGAACGCCCTACCCTTGGTGTTAAAAAATGCTGTGTCAGTCGACAGTTTTAAACGTTTATTGAAAACACATCTGTTTCAATTACATTTTATATCTTGAAGTTTTACTGGCCTTATTGCTAGGGTCACTGTTTTTATTTTTTGCACTTTCTCTTTTCTTTTCTTGTTTGCTTTTATACTGTTGTGTTGTAGGTTGAACTTGTTTTACTTGCTGTTATTGTTTTTATCCACTGTAAAGCACTTTGTAACATTGTTTGGAAAGGTGCTATATAAATAAAACTTACTCACTTACTTACTTACATATATGGTGTTCCATGCGAGCCCACACTGTTTCGTAGGAACAGTATTTCTAGTTACACAATAGTGTACAAAACGCCAGTCGAGGCAGATGTGGATGTGGCAGAAAACACGTTTCCATCTAATTGCCTTGCATTGTGTTAGAAACCAGCTGACACTTTTGGTGTAAGCGGGTCAAATTTGACCCTGTGATTTAACTCAGCCCAATAACCCCCCCCCCCCAACCCCAGCATCATAGCTGACTTGTTATGCACTCATATCAAGTAGTAGACTATTATTACACTTCCTATAATGAAGACAATGGATAATGATGATCTACATTGTGGTATTGATACTTTTACTTTAGTACAGAATGTGAGTACTTCTTTCATCACTGTGCAAAAACACACACACACACACACACACACACACACACACACACACACACACACACACACACACACACACACACACACACACACACACACACACACACACACACACCACACACACACACACACACAGACTTACGTCACATGTGTACTGCACTTCATCCACTGCATATTTCTGCTTGAAGTGCTCTCTGGGATGGATCCTGTCAACATAATAAAAATCAAACCAGGTTTGAAGTGAGTGGTGGATGTGAGCAGTTAATTTCAGGGTGGCTTGTGTGAATGTGTGTGTGTGTGTGTCTGTGTGTGTCTGTGTGTGTGTGTGTGTGTGTGTGTGTGTGTGTGTGTGTGTGTGTGTGTGTGTGTGTGTCTGTGTGTCTGTGTGTGTGTGTGTGTGTGTGTGTGTGTGTGTGTGTGCGTGCGTGCGTGCGTGCGTGCGTGCGTGCGTGCGTGCGTGCGTGCGACTCAACAGGGCTACTTGGTCACCAGCGCTACTTGGTCACCAGCGGTATTGCAGCTCATGATAAGTAACATTGTAGTAGTAACATACGGACAAAGTCACTCTTACAAGACTGTGTGACCACCGCTCAAAAATACTGAATTAAATGATACGAAAGACAGGGGCGCAGTATAACTAAACCTTTTAAACAAACGGACCCTATTCTTGGGCGACGGTAATAGCATGCGTGTATTTGTACAGCGGGGTTCTCAGAGTAATGGACCAAAATATTCTGTGTATGATATGGACTTTATTATTATTATTATTATTATTATTAAAACAAACCCTAGCATCCCTATTGTGGGGGGAACATTCGCCAAAAGTTAACATCTATGAGCTTATATATTATAGATTGTCTATTTTCGGTGAAGAAGTTTGGTGTAGAGTGAAAGAAGAGTACAGAGCCAATGATCAAGTTAACTAAGTATTGGAGATTTAAGACAAGTGGTTAAAAAACAAATCAAGCATATTAGAAGTGCACTTACAGCAGACGCTGTGTAACACCTCTAAGGTCATGAACTTTGCCATTACACACTAGGGGTGTAACGATATAGTAACTGAATCGAACAATTGTTTTTAATTTGCAATGATCTACAATATCGATATGCAAAAGCAAATATCGTACCGGTTGGCTCTGTAAATCGTATCGTATCGTTTTACAATGCAAAAATCTGTATTGAATCATTTTGCAATGCAAATAATCGATTGTATGGAAACTAAGTATTTGTGCCTTGTATTTAGCAATTTTAAGAAATATAGCTCTCTTGGTCTATTGATAAATGTGTGTAATCTCTGTGTCTAGGTGTGGGTTTGTCCATGTGTGTTGTAATATAATTTCCATACAGTATATTTGCTAAATAATCACAGTGTTTACTTATTTATATCCATAATAATAGTTTGACCTTAAAAAACCTGCTCTATTGACACGTTTCACACAGATTTAATGTCTTTGCTAAATAGTTACAATATCGATTTTAAATCATTGAATCGAATCGTATCGTATCACCATGAATGAACCAATATCGTTCATGTATCGTATCGTCAACCATGTATCGTGATACGTATCGTATCGTTGTTCAAATGTATAGTTACACCCCTATTACACACCAATATGTGTGCACGTCTTAAGCTGGCCGCACACTAGCCGATAATCGGGCTATTTAATTACCCTCCCGACAATCGGGCTGCCACCGACTGAAACGGGCCCGACAATCGGGCATGAACGTCGTCTAGCGTGAGGTCTCACAGATCCACTCGGAGCCCAGCCGAGTGGCTCGGAGGACGATCGGGGGTTGCCCGACTCTTTTCAAACATGTTTGATATTTTCCTGGATCAGTACTGGTCTGGAATAGCAGCAGGGGACTGATTGAAAATAGGTACAGCAGCCGCTGATAGACGCAAGTCTCTGAGCATCTGAGTGACAGAGCTATCTCTTTTTCTCTCTCTACGCGCACGCACGCGCGCACACACACACACACACACACACACACACACACACACACACACACACACACACACACACACACACACACACACACACACACACACACACACACACACACACACACACACACACACACACACACACACACACACACACACACACACACACACACACACACACACACACACACACACAATCAATCAACAAAGACGTAAAACTAGGCCAAACCAATTAGTGCAAGTCTGGACTCGCTAATAACTTTCCAGCTCTGCTCTCCTCCTCCAACTCCAATTAAGTTACATTAAACTTATGGTTCTCACTCTCAAATGTATGATAAACCTGTGCATTCTCCATGTTTCCACCTCAAAGAGAGAGAGAGTTCTTCAAATGGACCAGACAGAACCGTCCTCTTTCTCTCTCTCTCTCTCTCTCTCTCTCTCTCTCTCTCTCTCTGGGACATTGGATTTGGATCTCCGTGCCCTCGGATCTTTTTTTAATGATTAGTCTATATTTGATTGATCCATCCGCCCACACCGCGATAATTTGTTAAAAGACAGGGGAAATCATGATTGAAAGCATATAGGCCATGGCCACTAAAGTAAAAGCAGACACGTGCCTGTCTTGAACTTGAACCTGTCTTGAACTTGAACCGTCCGTGGTGGAAGCAGCCTACAACAGCAGCTCACCCCACGTCAGTCACTTTCTCTGATGGTCCGTGCACGGTGCAGTTATGTAATCTCTACTCCTTTCAAGTTCCAATTGGCCATAGGTACAGCGTGTAGTTTAATTAATGGGCCATCATCAACTCGTTGTTTGATCTACCAGCTGGGTTAACAACTCCTGGCTACTCCGGGCACAGCGCGCCCCGCATAGCCAGGCGTTTCGTATTTTAACAGACAGCAGGTTTAGAAAATATGCGCGCACGTTACCTTAACTATTATAAAATAAAACGACTTTATCAAAACTGACAATGATAAACCTGGAGCGGACATGAAAGAAACATAATGGATATAGGCCTAATAGGCCTGTCCTTTTTAAAGCATTAGCCTACAGTATATTTGGGACTGAAAACTAGTCCCCCCCCAAAAAAAAAGCAATACACATAAATACACTGCTTATTATTTCAAATAATGATCCACATCCATCCTCCCAGGTTGTATCATGATTGCTTGCGATGGGAATTAAAACTCAATGGTCGCGAGTTTGTTTTATATCAGCAGAAATAGTCACTACCAGTCCGTCAGGCGCAGACTGGAGTGGGAACAGCGCACGAGTGCAAGTAGGCCTACACGCCCACTGCCTGATCTACAAACCCTACAATGTGGCGCGGAGGGACGCAGTTTGATCTTGGAGATCTGATGTTCTCTGCGCAACACAGTCATACGACTAATCATAAATCAGACACCATGAGAAGCACCAGCAGAAAGCGCGCAGCACTTGACTTTAGCAGTGGAGAGAGAGGGGGAAAGTCGATCAGAGTTGATCCATGGATGAACATGAAACGCGTCAAAGTGAACTCATAGTCATAGTATCATTTGAAGCTTTTTTTTTTTGTTCGTTGCGTGAGGCAATGGTGTGTTTGTGAGTGGATAGCATAATGTGTTTGTTTGTATGTGCGTCTGCGCGCGTGTTGCAAGGCGAAGCTCTCGGAACAGTGACGTTTTGTATTCATTATATAAATTATTTATTTATTATTGCTGTGTTTGGGCCCGACTCAATCGGAATAGAATCCTGTAGCGTGCGGTGCGCCCGACTGTTCAAAACGGCTAGTGTGAGCCCGTTTAGATTCTCTGGCCAGATAATCTGAAAAAATGATCCTGTAGTGTTTAATTCTACCCGATTCAGTCGGGCCCGATTATCGTGTAGTGTATGGCCAGCTTTACTGACAACATATAAGGCTGGATCTGCCGATCTGGTCATACAAATATGATTCTGTAGTCATGAGACAGTTGCAGAACTGAAAGAGAAAATGAAACAAGAAAAGAGTCCTCTGCAACATGAAACAGCTGACATTTATAACCGCTGAATGACAAATTTTATAGAGTAATATGTTTCTTATCTTCTAAACTAAAGACCGCTCTCAAGTAGTCATAAAGAATTGGACGGCTACTTTCCTCACAAAATGCAAATTTGTATCAACATCCTTGCAATTTTTTTTTACCAAGTTCATCTAAAAGTGATAATTCCCGTGTTATTTTAGCATAATCCCGTAGGCGCTAGGGAAGCTGCTTTTAATGCTTCAGGCATGATTTGTTTTCCATTCCACACACACCCCGTGTGGCGTGCGTCAGTGTTAGTAATAAGAACCATTTTCAGGCATTTACAGTAGTCACTCTATCCATGTTAAATTCAAATGCCCAAGATGAAAGTCAAGGAAGGCATGGTATGAAATATACAACCAATTATTTAGTCCTGTACGTATGCACACGCACAGTACTTTACAGTTTGTTTTCACTATTAATTCAGGAAGCAATATATTACATGGCACAATATTCACTAATTCAAACAGTGACTGTGGCAGAACATCAAACATTATTTCTGGGCCCCAAGTTGCTGTTCAAGAAACACTTAATTGGTCATGCCTTTTAATGAACAAGAGCAAGGCAACATAAAAGTGTTTAAATTATAATTATATAGATCAAAAAATGATGTTATTCAATATGTCTGTCCATAGTACTGTCACAATTTCCTTATACTACTTTTATTCAATTTAACCATGAATGAATTATAAAACAGAGATAAAAAGGAGACAATTTCCTTTGTGAATTATCTTCCTTTTACAACGTTGAAAAATAATCTATATGAAAATAATGTATTTTGAAATCCGAATAAAACATTCTGCATAACTTTTGTTCACTAGACAATATCAGTGGTTTTCAACCAGTGGTCTGGGGACCACCAGTGGTCCCTGAGGGGGCTCCAGGTGGTCCCAGCTAAATGATAGAGAGTTGGTAACCAAATGGACCCTTATACAGTAGATCTTTAACTCTTGAGAGTGTTAAACATCTGCATTACGTATTTTAGTCTACACAGAACGTAGAATGTAGAAGAAGTGTACATTTCTTTTGATCAACGTGTTCCTGTTATCTCTCCTATGGTACCACATCAATACAGCATGGACTTGTGGATAAACTCTTATCCAACGATAACAACGTTTTCTACGTTTTGGGTCTGAGAGGCTTAAGCTAATCAAATGGTGGTCCGTGGCTAGGGATGGGACGATATGAAAATTTCATATCACGATTATTGTGACAAAAGAAATCGTGATTTACGATATTATCACGATAATCAAAGTCCATTATCCTGGGGCGGAACATTTGCCAAAAAATAGCATACAAGCTCGCGTCGCGACGCGTTGTGAGCTTGTAAATCGGCTATTTTTTTCGCAAAGACATTTAATAGAGTAAAAAAAAAAGACTCAAGTACGTATATTATAAGTATGTTTTACTAATAAATGGTTTAAGTGGTACCGGGTATGCAGTTCGGCAAATAAAGGTGAATTAATCCCAGTGCATGACGGAGGACGATAAATTAAATCTCCACGATACGATTATCGTTCGTGAGTGTTTTTTATCGCGATAAACGATAATACCGCGTATCGTCCCATCCCAATCCGTGGCAAAATTCGCTCAAATGGCAAAATGAAATAATGGACCTTGACATGAAAATTGGTTGAATACCATTGACCTAAATCATACTGGCAAACTCAATCTGGTGCCCAGCCTCTTGTAAAGCTCTGTAGAGATCAGTGTAACTCACTCTCCCATCCATGTGCCGTAGCTGTCTGGCAGCTTAGGGACAAACAGGATGGATCTCCCGGTGGCCACATCAATGGCTCCGTAGCAGTCTGCTTCAGTCACTCCAAAAGCCCAGTGGAAGAATGACTCCTAAAGCACCAAGAAGCAGTGTTAACACCACTAAAGCTATGACGGAAAAATCTTTGTCCACTACCTTTTTTTTTTAACTGACCAAAACTAAATAAAAACTAAGCTATGATGACTAAAACTAAGACTAAATATGCAGACAATTTTGTCAACAACTTCAAAAAAATAGACTAAAATGTTAGGGAAGGACTAGTGGAGAAGAGATCCAGTAGACCAGGGGTCTTAAAAAGGGGGTCTGCTGGGATACTGCAGGGGGTCCCCAAATTTGTCTTTAAATATATATATATATATTTTTTAATAGCTTGTATACATGATTATTTTGACATTGGTTCTCAGTTAATATGGTATTAATCTATTATTTTAACTCATTGACTGCCAAGGCACGAGTTTCACGAGTTATTACAGTACTCCCAGGCTGCCACAGCCCGAGTTTCCCGAGTTGGAAGCCATTTTGAAAAAAAAAAAAATATATATATATATTTATTTTTTTTTTCAAAAAATTTTTTTATAAAAAAATTTCTAAAAATGCCTCAAATGTATTAGGCATGATCGCAATTGCGAAATTGCATGTTTAGCCCCATAACAAACACATCTTTCAAAATGTCAAAAATGGCTGTTTTGTCTGACTTTGAAGGCTTGTATCTCATGAATGCCTGAACGGATTTCCAAGCGGATTTTTTTGTTTGAAAGCTGTTAAAAAGTACTACACATATGGTGCATGATCTAGGCATGGGCGTGCACGATCCGTGCACTAAAAATTGATCCGTGCACTAGAAATTTAGGAAGGTGGCAGTGTTTGTTTTGTCTGACTTTGAAGGCTTCTATCTCATGAATGCCTGAACGGATTTCCAAGCGGATTTTTTTGTTTGAAAGCTGTTAAAAAGTACTACACATATGGTGCATATATGGTGCATGGGCGTGCACGATCCGTGCACTAAAAATTGATCCGTGCACTAGAAATTTAGGAACGTGGCATCCTGGTACTTGGCGGCCATCTTGAAAAGGGCATTCAATGAGTTAATAGCATAGTGTAGAATGCACAATAACATGGTATGTTTATAGACATGAAACACAATTTTATACATAAATATACAATATATGTTGTAGCCCACCCCCACCCTACAAGGTAGGGGGTCCCTGCTCCATCTCTCCATCAGTTTGGTGGTCCCTGGCCTGAAAACGAGGAAAACCCCTGCAGTAGACGTTATTTTATGTTTGATTGCACTTGGGTGCTCTGAAAATAGCAGGTCTACAATCTCGCATCACAGCGATGAGCTTGTAGGTCGGCTATTAGCAGCATGCAACCAAGTGTAAATATGTAGACTATTACTCATTATTACCCGGCTTGTTTGGATGCTTGATTCTGATTGGTCGAGCGCTGAAATCAGCGGTGAATTATAGGCGTATAATGACCGCTCCGCTCTATAATTCACCGCTGCCTAATCAAAGGCTCAGAGCAGCTGCTGTATTCAGGCTGCACTGCGTGGATTTAGTGCCGTATCCAACATGGCAGCCATGTAAATAAACACACAGCGTCATTTACAACCAAACGTTGCTCTGAAGAATGTTTAAAAAACCTTTGAGGCGAGAAATAGACGACGCAGTAACAGAAAATGGATTCTATTTGATCAGCACTTCCTTGTTTTCCAAGGTGACCGTGTTGCGCTCGGGGGGACGCACTTTCAGCCGTCTGTAAACAAGGAAATACTTTGTTTTGATTTTAGTTTTGAGTCAAATTATTAATTTTATGTATTAGCCGGGTAATAAGTGCTTATATGGACACTTCGGGCTGATAATTATTAGCCCGTCGTGTCCATATAAGCCATAATGACCGCGCAGCAAGACCTTATCGCATACTAATCAAAGGGCAGTTAATAGAGCTTTTGAGGTTGTACTGGATGGGGCACCCCTGGCAGTGGCACCCGTGGAGGCCATAGCCCACACTTTGAACTGACAACCCAGAATTCCGGATTAGTGCTTTTCTTCCGTCACCAGTCATAGAGGCAAAAAAAATAAAAAATCTAGGGCACGGCAGCTACTCGCCTTTTTACGTCAGCTCCACAGAGACAAATCTCTCCGCCATTATGAAGGAGAGATGTAAACAAAACAACAAATGAAAAAGGGAAAAAAATACAGATCGTTCTGGGATATCATAACATCCGATTAACGGACAATTAATTCATCATATCGGTATCGGACGATGTTGGCCTATCAGTTCGATAGCAAATATTGGTATCGAACCGATAACAAAATAATATATCGGGTTTATTTTATTTTAAAAATAATTGATTAGAGCAACATTTCAGTCGTGAGACATTCCTCAGGCTTAAATAATTATGTTGAAAAATATATTAAGAAGTCTGAAAAAGCCTTGTGTGATGATGAAGGCTGCAGATTCTATCAGTGTTTTCTGGGGGAGACCTTACCTGTCTGAAGACCTGGTCGGTGTCGGTGCAGTACCTCTGCTGCTGCTCCCCTCCTTGCAGCAGCACCACAGACCTGGGCTGGAGGAGGCCCTCTTTGGCCCTCAGCCCCTCAACCAGTCGCCGGCGGTTCTCTGCAAACAGGGCCGCAGACACCCGGAGGGTGTCCTTCCCAAGCCAGAAGACTGGTCTGTGGAGAGGAGGGAGATGGATGGATGGGTGAGGAGCGTTATTTAGGTTGGGGCTTCTCTAATGACAAAACAGTGGGCATAAAAGCCTCAGTGCAATTTTAGCTAAATACTGAAACGAGGTAGACTAGTCAGTCATAAATTGAACACACATACTGTCAACATATAGTAGCCAATACTCCCAGTGGGGAGTCTGGGGACCCCACAAAATAATCACATTTGAACTGGGGACTGGGGTTCCACAGATAAATAGTGGGAAACGAGCAGATCTACAAGCTCACCTGGCATTGCAAGGCATAAAGAGCTTGTACATGGGCTATTTTCTTTTTCTTTGTTGCTTCTTTCCAATATTATTAGAACATTTTGGCCAACGTTTTACCAGTTTTATAGTGTATTATGTTGATTACTTTTGATGCAGTAATGGTATTTTTCTCTTTAACGGTATTAAAACGCTTTTAAATGTCCTTAAATTGTCACATCACTGTCATCTGGGTACCCTCCAAAAATGTGGGTCCCGACCCACAGGTTGAGAACCACTGCCCTAAAAAACATGTAGTGTTGTTTTGAGTGGGAATAAAACACAGAAGCACCCTGGAGGAAGAAGGGACTAAGAAAGGGGAGGAGCCAAACCCAGTTCCTGTTTCTACACAAGGTCTCGGTCGTGTAGCCCTTCTTCAGGAAGCCTGGGAAAAGTCTACACAACGTTGTTGCTCTTTAATAAAAATGTCCCTTGAACGTGCAAGTGGCAGTGTGACTGTGCGGGTATAACCTTTACCAATTCATCTCTCCTACAGTACTGCTTTGTGGCCTACGTTCCTGCTTGTGCGGAAGTCTTCTTTTAACTGTTTCTGCACAAACACTGAGGTAGTGTTCCCAGAGGCCAAAAACTATGGAAACATTTCACCCCAAGAACTGAAGCGAACTCTACAAATGCCTAAATCAGTAATTCTTAAATGTGTTTTGGACTCCCTAAAAGGCCACAAATGACAAGTATTTGGCTGAGTGCAGACCTCCACTATTTTTGCCAGGGACCCCCAGAAGAGAAGATTTTACACTTTGAACAAAAATGATCAAAAATAGCAGATCTAGAAGATTGCAGCACGGCACAAAGGGACAAGCTGTGAGCTAGATCTGCCATGTTTTAATAGCCAACAAAAACCTAAAATGACATATGCTTAAGCTTTGCCAGTTATAATGGAAGGTAAACACTTCCTGGTTTAATTGAGGCCGCTGACCTGGCGGTCCAAACAGTAAAGCACGGGTTTGAGTCTCAGAATTATCTTTACTGCATGTCTCTGCCCACTCTCTCTGTCTCTCCCCGTTTCCTGTCTATCTCCACTATACCTATAAATACAAGGCAGAAAAGCTCTTAAAAAATAAATATATATATATATATATATATATAATATATATATATACATATACACACACACACACACACACACACACACACACACACACACACACATATATTTTTTTAGCAGAAGGGAACAATCATGTTCGTGTCCATCTAGCCCCCAGTAGAGTCTGTGCTGGAAAGGAAGTGAAAGTGCAATGCAAGGTTACTAGGCTTCCGGCAGTGACTCAGGAGGTAGGGTAGAGCGGCTGCTTGGGAACCGGAAGGTTCCAGAGTTAGTGTCGAAGTGTCCTTGAGCAGGACTCTGAACCCCTAGCTTCTCCCAATGTGCTGGTTGGGTCCTTGCATGGTTGATCCATCAGGTTAAATTAAAACGTGGACATTCTGCATAATGAGTAGGCTACGTTTTACTTTTGGTACTTTTAAGTACATTTTTAATAATTTTGAATTCCGGACTTTTACTTGTAACAGACTGTTTCTACATTGCAGTAGCCATTCGAGTAAATGACTTTTTTCTATTGATTATTCACGCCATGGAGACTTGAGTTCAATAATATGTTTTTGTGTTTGTTGCATTCCTAAGAGAAACAATTGATTATAGTAAATGTACCCCCATTGATTATGAATGGGGACCCAAATACAAGGGCCTGGATGGGGACCCAAATGCATTGGGTGAGAATCAATGGAGGTAAATTTACTTGACCCTTGACCCTAAATGTACCCCCCAGTGATTCTAACCCAAATGCAGGAAAGCAACGAATACAAAAAAATATGATTGAACTCAAGTCTCCATGGCGTGACTAATCAACCAACCCAACCCCCCCGGCGGACCCTACTCAGCCTTATAACTTGGTGTCTCCTTAAGCGCTCCTTAAGAATGAGATAATTCATAATAAAACGTGATCTTTGCTCTGTGTCTCCAGTCCGATTAGATAATAACAGATAAATCTCATCCAACTTCAGAACGGACCAAAGGTTAATATAAACCATAACCGACACCGCTCTTCACTGCTGCCTGCCACTGTCAGCTTCACAGAAGCAGCTGACAAAGCAGTAAATATACACATTAAACACTGTGGTTTAAACCGTTTTCACATCAAGGTCCATTATTTATTCTGCATTTGAGCCACGGACCACCATTTGAAGAGATTTAGCCTCTGAGACTTTGAATATTTTACTACAGTTGTTGGATACGAATTTGAATTCCATGCTGTATTGAGGCAGGCAAACATTGATCAAAATAACAATGCTTCTACATTATGTAGGCCTAATTGTGTAGACTTCTGTAAATGAAGTAATGCAGATGTTAATAATTTAACTCTTTGAGAGTGTAAAATGAAATTAAACCATTACAGGTCCATTTGGTTTAATTTTACGCTCTCAAGAGTTAAAGATCTATTATAAGGGTCCATCTGGTTGCCAATCTCCATCATTTATCTGGGGACCACCTGGAACCCCCTCAAGGACCACTGGTGGTCCCCAGACCACTGGTTGAGAACCACTGATATACAGTAACACAGAATACCTGTAGCAGAACTGCTATTCTGCTATTCGTTTCTGCTTTTATCCTAATCTCAATATCTATTAATCTGGAAGGTATTCATCAGTGGGCTACTATAGCCATCACAAAGAGCATACACAATGCCCCAAAACCCCTCAAAAGAAAGGGAGGGTAATCTATATATTTTATGATTGTCTGACCAGTGGTGGAAAAAGTACACTTTTTTTGTTTACTTGGGCCTAAGTAAAAGTATCAATACTGCAATGCAGAAATACTCTTAAGTAAAAGTCTGGTAATCAAGTATTGGCATTAAAATGTACTTAAATATTATACAATCAATAAAAATATTTTTAAAATAGCAGATCTACAAGCTCAAAGTTTAAACAGGGCGTAAGTGGTTAAAGTAGGTTTTGTAATGATGATCTATCTACAGTAACTAGCAACTAAAGTTGCCTCTCAGATGTAGTGGAGTAGAAGTGAAAGTACAGCAAATTGGAAATACTCCAGTAATGTAAAAGTAGCTCAAAATCGTACTGTATTACAGTACTTGAGTAAATGTACTGAGTTATTACTTTACACTACACCACTGTGTCTGACATAGATAATATAATCATAACATTGTACAAGTTACTGTGTTGTATAGTGAACTTTGAGCGAGCAACTCTTGAGAGACTTAAAAAAAAAACATCATTCAATGGAACGTATATGCTGTAAAATGACGGCAAATTACCGCGATATTTTGAGAAAGCACATGTTTTTAAAGGCTATAAAATGCCTTACACAAAGAAATAATATAAATAGACAGTTTTGTATAATAATAATGTTGATCAGACAGAGCTGAACTTACTGTGCTGCTGCTGCCATCATGCTTTGCGTCCACTGGCACTGCACAGCTGTCACGTGATAGGCTGCCAGCGGTCACGTGACACGGCTTTGAGGAAGCAGATCAGCTGACTGCATCCTCTCTCTCTCTCTCTCTCTCTCTCTCTCTCTCTCTCTCTCTCTCTCTCTCTCTCTCTCTCTCCTCCCTTTTTTCCTCTTTTCTTTTTTTTAATGAATGGTAAAAATCTCAATGCATAATGGCATGCAGGGCAGGCATACATTGGGAACCATTACTCTACTAGTAGTACTCCCTTTTGAATTATTGTCTCCACCAGCCGAAGGCATGGGGGAGAGTATGTTTTCGTCTCCGTCTGTCCGTCCGTCCGTGCGTGCGAGCGTGCGTCCTCGCAGATTGTTACCACCTAATCTCAGTCGCCGTTGGCCCGGTCGCTGCCAAAATGAGCACACACACTCCCTGGATGCCAATTCAGAACCTCTGACCCCCATTTTTCAAATGGGCCTGTTCTAGCGCCACCATGAGGCCGATGTTTGCAAAACACATTTCTGTACACTACTCTTACAGATTTTGTCCAAAAAGCCTACAAATCGGTACGCAGTATCTCGACAGTCATGTGATCGACATGGATCTGTCCGATTTTGCATATTCCATCCTGATTGGCTAAGATTGGCTTCCAAAGTTTGTAGGATTTAGCCGTTTTGAACAAAATGCCTCAAATCACAAATGCAAAGTGCAATTATCATGAAATCGCACACACACATTCCCATTAGGCCGAGGAAGAAATGCCACTTAATTTTTTTTAAATCAGCCTCATGGCGGTGCTATAACAGGCCGATTTGTGTTTTTATCTTTAACTCCACCGATCAGTTTCAAACTTTGTAAGCGCACTCCCTAGAGGCCAAGGAAAAACCTTTGCCCTGCATTTTTCATATCTGCCTTTTATAGCGCCACCAGGAGGCTGACTTATGTAAAACACAATTTTTCCTATTATTCCTTGAGATTTTATCCAAAAATCATGCAAATCAGTTCACAGTATCTCTATAGTCATGTGATCAAGAAGGATCTGTCCGATATTTCATATTCCATCCTAATTGGCTAACATTGGCATCCAAAGTTTGCAGGATTGGTCCATTTTGAACAAAATGACTTAAATCATGAACACAGCTTGTGATTACAGAGAAATTCTGCACGCACATTCCCACTAGGTCAAGGAACAAATGCCACTCCTTTCACATTGGCCTGTTATAGCGCCACCAGTAGGTCGACTTTTGCCAAACAAACTTTTGCAACAAAATACCTCAAATCATGCATGCAGCATCAAATTGTCGATAAAGGCCAAAGAAGACATAGCAACCTTTTCACATTTTGCGCCACCAGGAGGCCACAATAATTACAGTAATACCTGACCTGGTGGAGACCTGTGCTCGAAAGAGCTGCTTTTTTTTTCTTTTTTTTTGTAATTCTATTTAAATTACAGGCAAATATCTAGACCAAAAATATATTATCTACAAGATTGTGTATAGGCAGATTTGGTGTAGGAAAAGAAAAGCAGTCCAATTACAGAGCCAACTCATGTCTGCCAGTTGGGGTGGCTGCAGCTCAGGAGG
Organism: Nannobrachium achirus; assembly: GCF_963921795.1. Lineage (NCBI taxonomy): Eukaryota > Metazoa > Chordata > Actinopteri > Myctophiformes > Myctophidae > Nannobrachium > Nannobrachium achirus. The sequence continues at coordinate 56,392,044 of NC_137816.1, forward strand.
TAGAGCAGGGTTACACATCTCCAGTCAGAAACATTGCCATTCAGAAGATTGACTTCCATTATTCTAAATGGAGGTGTCACCTAAACCTAACCTTAACCCGAACCCTAACCCTAATATCTTCTTACAGGTACTACAGATTATAATGTCCCATTTTTACATTTTCACACATGTATTGCATTTATTGGATATACTCTAGAGGAGAACGTATATACAGCATGTGGCCCTCATGCAGAATAGATTACCCATTATCTTCATCATCATCATCACCAATTAATTTAAATCTCAACCGTGTTCACATGGAGCACGGATTCACAAGAGAGTATACAAACAATATTCATACAGATGTATAGCCAAAGGCATATGGCATGCATTATTTGAACGGAGGAATTGTGTTTCTCAGGAAAGCACATAATTTACAAATAACTTTTGGCTTATCAGATTGCAGTAATACGATTACTTTCAACATGGTGAGATGGGTGAGAGAGTTATACAATACTTTGGCAGGTACTTTTAGTCTAAAATGTGTGAAACTTTTTGCTCATGCCATTTATGTGTCTTTAACAAATAAAAAAACCTAGACTAAAATGTTTTTTTGTGGGAGGGACTAATGGAGAAGAGATCCAGTAGACGTAATTTTATGTTTGGTTGCACTTGGGTGTGTCGTCACATGAATTGCATAATCTCTGGCATCTTCCCAGACCTTTATATCTGCCTGTAACCTTTGGAATTGTCACGTTATTCACCCTAAAATCACCATCCATCCTGACCTGAGGAAACCTTGTCACTCATTGGTCAGCTCCCACATCGTCCCTGTCGGGCAGAAACCTATCCAAGTTTCAATGTTCTTTTGTAAATTAAAGCCCTACTTCATCATACAAGAGTGTTGCACAAAAGTAGTGAAAATAGCCGATCTACAAGCACACAACACATTGTGTAATTTAGGTACCTTGGTACCTTGGTACCTTGGCTTGGAGTACTTCTCACTCTGCTCTGTGGCCTCCTGTGTGTATGCTCAGCATCCGTGCAGGGGAACCACGGACCATGGCACGCACGCACGCGCGCACGCACACACGCACGCACACATTCATTCAGGTGATAATTTGTTTGTCCCATATCCTCATTTATTCACCAAGACAATGAGAAGATTAATATTTGATTAACATTACAGTCACTGAGAAACTGTGTGGCAGGGAATGAAATGGTAGTAAGAAAATAATAACCAGAACTCCGAAGTCCTTCGGTACTTTTTAATTAACTAAGGCACCAGCATACACGGATGCCTTTCAGCGTGTATGTAAGAGGAAGGCTTAACGGCGAAACGTGTCTGTGTAAACGTATGTTGCTCTTTTTTCATAGGGTGAGTCTTTGTGAGCCATGCACCCTTCAAATTGCATTTTAATAAGACTGCGTGAGCTTGTTTTTGTTTCTGCAATGATTTTTTGTTTGTTTTATCCCACAACTTTTTCATCCGGTGTAAATTATCTAATGTAATTCTACACTCCTGAGCGCTACAACCTGGGGAGAGCAACGGACTGACTTCATGCTGCCCTCCATGCATGAGGAGTCCAAGCAGCTTTGTTTCACCGGAACACGTTATTCCAACCAGTTCCTTTCCCCTCCATGGAGTTCCTTACTTCCTTTCACAGCAAGATCCCTAGTTCAGCGAGCATCGGCACTTTAGCTTCTAGCTTATCACCCACCCTCCCCCAGGACAAATAATGGCTGGTTATGTGTGATTCATTCTGTATAGACCTATACCACATCCAGGCTTTATTTAGCCCTGTGCGAGGGAGTGGTAAAAAAAGGCCAGCTGGTCAGCTGCTGTATCATAAAAATGACATCACACTCTGGCTTCACTGTGATGTCACACTGACATAATCCCTTTTATGCCCATATATGGAGTTCCCTGATGTCATCAATATTAAGCCCATATCTAACAGGACTTCATATGGGAATGCCCATATATGGAGGCCACATCGGCCACATACCACACTAACGGCTGGTTCTACAGACAGGGATCTCCCTGTATGGGAATAAAAGGGTGTGATGTCAGATGTCATAGACATCAGATGTCATAGAGTAAGCATGTTGGGCTCTCACAGCATATCTCCATATACAGTACATGTATCTCCATATATGGGTACCAGGGGTCTCCATATTATATGGGTAACTGGTCCGATATACATCACTGGCCAGATGGCCAAGAATTAGCCGCCTGAGGCGTCTTACTAGTATGATATAATCAACGTCATTAATGTTTTGTCACACATGTCACTTGATCTAATTTTGTACAAGGGAACAACTGCATTTGATTGATTTATTGATATCTTATTACAAGAATGCATATACTGTTCAAATATTTGTGCATATCAAACCGATAAAACATTTATATGGGTGGTCCTTTAACTCTGATCGGGTTGAGCTCCATTGGGACATTGATCTTATCAATCCAAAACCTCAAATTATTTAACTGACAGACAGACAGACAGACAGACAGACAGACAGACAGACAGACAGACCATAACATCCGTCCAAATCCATTGAGAGAGGTAATTCAGTAATTAATGGAAATCCAAAGGTCAAATACCTTGACCTTTGTTGTGACATTAACCTTTTCAGTCCAGCAGTTAATCACCTCTTTGGGGAACACTCCCAGCAAGTCAATGAAAACCCAGACATCCGTTCCCACTTCCCAGGTTATTTCGCTAAGTCAGACGTTGACCTTGACCTTTGACACCCAGGTCGATCATCTCTTCAGGGCAGCCTACTGATCAACTCCTTTCATGTTCATGAAAATCTGCCCACCCGTTTTCAAGTTGTCTTGCCAACAAACAAAACAAACAAACAAATCGTCGCTGTCGGGTAGAAACCTTTTATCTCCAAGTTTCAAATGTGTACACTTTTTCGTTAAGTAAAGCCCTGCTTCCTCATACAAGACTGTCGCACAAAACTAGTGAAAATAGCACATCTACAAGTGTGTTTGTAGATCAGCTATTTTCACTATTTTTAAAATGACAAATACAAAACGAACCGTTTTGGACATACAAGGTTTCCACCCGACAACAGCGAAATGAGAGCACACTAACACACACACACACACACACACACACACACACACACACACACACACACACACACACACACACACACACACACACACACACACACACACACACAGAGTCCTCCCACGCACCGCTGCAGTGAGTTCTATCATCAGCTGCCGCAGGGAGAACATCCTCTGCTGGGCCCTCACGGTGAAGGAGGTGATGCTCTGATCCTCCTACTTGAAGTCCTCTCTCATATTATTGTCCCCAGGAGTTTGAATGGACGAGGGAGGAGGTATAGGGGCTGGGGGCTCTGCCTGAGACCCATACAGTATATCTCTACAGCAGGTTTTCTCAAAGTGGAGGCCAAAAATAGCCGACCTACAAGCTCACAACATGTCACAATTTTGGGGAATGTTCCCCCAGAATATAAGCATACTGGGATTCAAGTTGTTAGACGTAAAATGGTAAATGGTAGATTTTATATAGGGGTGATCACTGCCTGCCTCCTGTGAATTGTTTTCTTTTTCTTTTTGTTTATTTTCTTTTTATTTAGTTCATATTAAATCCAAGACGCTTTACAGAGATTGTACATTACATTCACCCATTCACCCGCATATTCATGTACACCGATGGAAGAGAAAACCATGCAAGGCACCAACTTGCTCACCGGGAGCAACTAGGGGTTTCAGAGTCTTGCTCAAGGACTCTTCGACACTAACTCTGGGGGAGTCAACTATCGTCACTGTCGGGCAGGTTTCAAATTTGTACGTCTTTTCATAAAGTAAAGACATGCTTCATGATACAAGACTGTCGCACAAAAATTTGAAAAATAGCCGATCTACAAGCACACAACGCCTCGCGATGCGAGGCGTTGTGTGCTTGTAGATCGACTATTTTCACTATTACAAATCATTTTTAAAATGATAATTACTAAACAAACAATTTTTGGCGGCACCAGGAAGGCAGACAGTACACCTAACATCTGTAGACACACAGATGTGTTGTCAACCTTGTCAAGATTCAGAAGCTTGACCTGGTTAGTAGATGGGAGTTGCCGCTGCTGTCGAACAGATAGTACATGTCAACCTATATCTAGGCCTATCTCATCGCATCATATCAGTAGCAGAATAGAGTACGGGATGCACTAGTGGAGTCTGTCATTATTGATCAACCGCTGTATATGTCCTCTGAAGGTAAGAGAAAACCATCATAACATATAAGGCAGTATGACACCAATAACACTCTAAGTAATGCGCGTGCCTTTCATCATGTCATCTAATCCTCGCTGTTCTCGCACGCACGCGTCTTTCTCTGTCAGGGTTTCTCTCCGTGACACACGCGAACCCCACACGTATGCACTCTGTGTATGTGCACGTGTCTGTCTGCAACTCTGCATCCTCGCTCACACAGATACCGATGGGCCATCTCAAAACCTCACACTTCCTGCCATTTGCAAGAGTATATTTCCAGTGGATTAGCAGAACAATGAGCTTGTAGATCAGCTATTTTTGCTATTTTTATGACCTTCGCTGACTTTGAAGTTTACATCCAGCTATGAAGGTGGATTCTGCTTTTCAAAGGGAATGGAATGGTTTCTTGCCATTTGCAGGTTTCTGCAAAACTATACGCTTTATTCTCCATAACAATTAGAAAGGCAAAACAGGGAAAGAAACCTGGGAAAATGCATTTTGCAGATCATTTTCAGGAAAAGAGCATGCAGTAAAGTCTGAAGACTTGAAGTAGCACAACTGTATGCTCTCCCATGGTACAAACAGTAGGGGGAGATGCAGCTCTCTTTTGGTTCAGTAATGAGCGGTCCATAAGCACAATGGAATAGGATTCCACAAAATGTCTGAAGGAAATTCACAAATACCACTTATGATGCATATTAATTAATCAACAAATAAGACACTTTAAGAGTTATGGGGGTCCTTGCAAATAAAACATTTGAGAACGACTGGGACTAGTTGGACTCCTAATATGCTAGTGTCATACTAAGTAGCATATGAAGTGTCATTACATATTCTGAAGAAAACCTGGAGACTTGACATTCAGTAATTGGGATGCCTTATGCATCAAAATAACAACATTATAATGGTGTGTAAACAAAAAAAATCTAAAATGTGCCAGAGACAAGGCCAAGTCTATATGTTCAGACATACTGTATTGTATTGATGACCTCTGATTATGAGAAACATCATTTCTGTACCTCTAACCCAGGGGTCTTCAACGTTTCCAGGACCCCTTAGTTGAGAGAGAGATGAAGCAGGGACCCCCACACAACCTTTTCATATAGATTCCATTTAGTTTGTGGTTTGACAGCAACGATCATCAGTGTGTTTTGGATTCATGTCAATTTGTGTTTTCAGATATTTAACCACTTGAACCGTCAATACATAATAAACTTGACCTTTTACTCTGTACTTAGTCTGCTCTTTTCCAAAGTGGAGTCTGAAGAGGTGAGTCTGCAGATTACAGCCCCAAGATTACGGTGGATGATTATTAATTAAGAATTACATTGGCCAAGTATTGCACAAGGAGAGGAATGTGGGTGTCTTGGTGACACCGGTGCAGAGGTGTTCGGGGAAATCTCGCTCTTTCGAACAACCGTCATTTCGACAAAGGAGCGTCGGGAGGGTTAGCAACTCTCCCCACGGAGGTTAGGTTTAGGGTAAGGGTTAGAGTTGGGTGTCGAACAGATGACACGTAGTAACAGCAAACGCTCCCGAAGTGTTTTCAGGATGTTTTTTAGTACAGTGTAGTCACACTGATGTGGTCGTTCGCCCTCATTGGCAGCCTGTGGCTGGCAGAGAGAGCGAGGGAGGGCTTCCTTCCTTCGTTTTGGGAGTACAAAACAAGGCTTGGGGTAAACAATGATAGCACATCCCAGATGCTGTGTACAGTATTGCCAATTCCCCTCCATCCCAATTTCTTTTTTTTTCTTCTTTTTTTTTTATCTCTCAAGCCAGCTGCAGTTCTTCATGATACAGTTGATCTGCAGAGCTTTGAACTCACAAACCTTTTTCCCTTAGGGGTTTGGACACATACAGTAGAAATGTGGATGTCTTCAAAAACACTGAGACTGAGTAGTGTGTGTGTTTTCTTTTTCTTTAGTTGACAAGTTGCCTGCGTACATCAGTAAATCAGGTACGGTGGGCGGCTGTAGCTCAGGAGGTAGAGTGGGTTGGCCAATGATCCGTGGGTCGGAGGTTCAAATCCCAGCTCCTCCTGTCAACATGTCGAAGTGTCCTTGGGCAAGACACTGAACCCCACATTGCCTCCAATGAGTTGGTTGGTGCAAGCTTGCCACCATTGGTGTGTGAATGTGGGAAGTGAGGACGCTGGCGTAGACTGTTCGCCGCTTCACTTCCCAATGTATGAATGAATGAACCATTGTAAAGTGCTTTGAGCACTTGGAAAAGCGCTATAAAAATGCTATTCATTATTACTGTCTCCGACCACCGAACATTTTGTCGGAATGGTCTGGTTCAACTACAAAATTACGTCACTTGCAATTTCTGAAAATCATTACCCCGAATTAGAGTTGAGAGAACTCATACAGAATACAGGGTAATGAAGTGAAATTTCCTTTGGCCATTGTTGGCCAAGTACAGAGTCACAGAGTGAGTCAGTGAAAGAGTGAGTCAGTAAAAGAGTGAGTCAGTGAAAAAGGGAGTCAGTATAGTTGCGTTTCCATAAAGCGTATTAAAAAATAGGAAGTGAATTATCAGAAATTTGCAAAAAGACAAAGCGAATTCAGCCTGTTTCCATCTGCGGGTGTCATTCGAATTAGTGAAGTTAGTTCGTCTAGAAAAGCAGTAGGTGGTGCACCTTTTCAGTCCTATATAACAGAAGAACAACGCACAATGTGATGATGTCACTAGAAGTAGAAGAGCGACACAAACAAACAACACATTAACAGTACATTAGTTAGGCCCCACCTCGGCAAATTTATACAGGACCCAAGTGGGAACCACTTGGGCTAGCCCATGTGCGTTTGAGTGGGTTCTACATGGGCCCTAGGTGGGCCCCACCTAGGCTAGTCCGTGTGGGCTTTAAGTGGGTTATACCTAGGCAAATTTAAGTAGGTTCTGACTGGGCCTTAGATGTGCAATGGTTCCTACTAGGACGATTTAAAAGGTAGACTAAACAGTGTTTAACATGAACCATGTAGTGTTTAACATGAACCATGTTAATTATTGTAAACACCTGAAATTAGTTTTGTAAAATAGACAATATATTATTTGACAAAGTTTATTAAAAAAACAAGATACTAAAAATACAATGTAAATAAAGAGCAGCACTGTCAAGAGCAGTGTCAAGAGGCACACACACAAATGTACATACAGTATATAAAAAATAAATCACTTAAAATGCAGTGAAGAAAAAAAGAAAGCTCCACAGACTGCTAACAGAACAAAATGAAGGATAAAACATTTCCAAAAACAAACACTGTGCGAGTGCCGTGTGGGTGTTTCCTTGAGCCAACCATAATGCAGCATTGTGCTGCTGAGGGGAGAAAAAGAGAGCCAGAGACTTTGTCTACTGGGGAGGTGCAGTATCCAGTTGAGGAAGCTGTGTCTGACCTCTTACTCTGTTTCCACCTCTATCGCGAGCACCAGTGAACCACTTGGAGAGAGCCTTTTCTGCATCCTTGTGGTTGGTCCCTTGTGTGATGGCATTTTACTTGAGTCCCCCTAACAGAAATGTCAAGAAGCCGACTGTTGGGGCGCCTGCTGGCCTGGTGGTCAAGGCGCATACCACATACTAGGCTATGATGCCTGCTGGCGTCGCCGGTTCGATTCCCGATCCGGACGACCTTTGCCACATGTCATTCCCCATCTCTCTCCTCATTTCCTGGCAGTCTACTGTCCTATCAAATAAAGGCATAAAAAGTAAAAAAAAAAATCTTTAAAAAGAAAAAAAGAAGCCAACTGTTAGAATGATGAGTGACATCAGTTCAAATGAATATTTTTTGTGCCCCGTTTCCACTGCTGTATAGTTTAGTCAGGAACACTTACGTCAAAGTAGATTTAACCATTTACTGCAACAAATGGAATACAGTTAAACTTGGCTTAAAGGGCATTCTGAGATGTTCACACAATTTTGTTCATGCTTGCTTGCTATGCTAAATCAGGGAACTTTAATCAAAACCCCTCATAATCAAGTATTTGAGCCTATGCCAGACCCTAATCAAAAGATGGAGGCTGGTGTGGAGGAGGCAGCTAAGCAGCAGCATATCTGAGATCAAAGACAAGCAGAGGTATAGTGAATGCAAGCCGTATTTAAAGGAGCGAGAGCTCCGATTGGATTATGACAGTGTGATGTAATGATCAGCAGATCTGTGAATGAGGAATAGGTAAAGGACCTGACTGACAGCTGATTACAGCTGACTGAGGTGGGCGAGACTCACTTGTCCTGCATAAACTAATGTTATGATTCATGCTTTGCCATGCCTTCTACTGGTATACATAAAATGTGTTGCCAAATTAAAAAGATATGATTACTATGTGATAACAGAAAATAAAATCTAGAGAGCCTCAAACATGTAACTAGATAATGTCCTCAGTTAAGTTGACAGAAACAACAAACCTTGAGTTAAAATTGCTCCTAGGCTAGTTTGAGAAGATTTTAGAATATAGGGTAGAAGGGGCCACTTACTTTAGAATTTGAGGTCCATCCATGATTTAAACTAAATAGCAACAGTAGCTGCAGTGTAAGATCTGTCTAATGCAGCTCCCTACTTCCCAATGACACAGAAAGAGCACTTAGTTTTCAAAAAATGCTGAGAAGGACAGTGATACAGACAATAGGCGCTGCATGTGAAGTCACCCTGTATTCACATGGTAATACAATTCGAACACTTGTTGGTCTACTCTCTCTCTCTCTCTCTGTGTGTGTGTGTGTGTGTGTGTGTGTGTGTGTGTGTGTGTGTGTGTGTGTGTGTGTGTGTGTGTGTGTGTGTGTGTGTGTGTGTGTGTGTGCGTGCGTGCGTGCGTGCGTGCGTGCGTGCGTGCGTGCGTGTGTGTGTGTGTGGTGACAGAAAATAGACGATTTAGAAGCTCACAACAATCTATTTTGTGCACGGTCCCGTACGACGGACGAAGACAACTACGCAGTTACACGCTCCGTTTTCAGAGCGTTTGTAGAAAGACCATGTGACTTTCTGTAGCATAATGTTGAACTTTATTGCGTGTCATAACAGCTTTAAAGGAGAATTCTGGACTAGCCGTCTTACCACGTTAATCTGATTTCCACGTTATGATATCCATGAATGACCGGTACAGGTTTTTTGGGGGGGTCTTTGGGGAATTCTCCTTTAACTTTATTTTTGACAGGACTGCATTGTGCATTTTTATACAAATTGCTAAGTATGAATTGAGGAGACAGTTTAGCAGGAGAACAGAAGGCTCTGACCTCATTGGATCCCAGCTCAACAGAGCTCAGTGTCTCGTCGCTCTATTTTGTTCCCAAGGTAGCTCAATCATCATTCCAACTTGACCTTCATTAAAGAAAGGCCTTCTGAATTATTATTATTGCTCTATTTCAGCAATTTTTCAGCACCCAGATTTACACCTTGAAGCTAATGGTTCCCCCAATGGGGCAGCTTTGCCAAGGCAATCGGGAATACTGCAGCAAGTACGCCATTCAAGGGCACCTTAGTAGCCTACCTGGTGGTTCTTGGATTGGAATTAAAGCATTATTTTGGGGTTTTCTCAGGCAATCTGGGGATTCAAATGTCAGACATATTCTGCCCACACTAATCCAAATGTTTTATCCACACATTTTATTCTGAAAACTTTATGGTTTAGGGGTGATGTAATCTATTGAAGAAGAAGAAGATTGATTAATTAAAGGAGTAATTCACCCGCAAAATGTTTTTTTTTCTTTGTTTCTATTGATTACGGTACTCACGCCATGGAGTTCAATCATATTTTGAGTTTTTTGTCGCTTTCCTAAGACAAACAATTTGATAGCAGTAAATATACCCATTGATTCCGGATGGTAATCACTAGGAGAAAAAAAAAGAAAAAACATTTTGGGGGTCATGCTGACAGGATTGGGCATGGACTCAAAAGTTAGCTTTGGTTTATGAACTAACATTTCCAATAAATGTGTGTAATAAATATACTAATATCTGCAGATTGTTTGAGAGACACAGAGAGACTTTTGCTCTGGCCTCCCTGTACCCCCTTGTTAATATGCAAATGCATTAAGCCTGATTAATGCTTTGCTGATAGATTTACTGTATGCTTGTGCTTTTCAGTATTTGCAACTGAAAAAGGTGCATTTTTCAGCAGTTTTTTTTCTCCAGTTAATTGAAAATACATAATTTCTGTCAAGCAAACGCATCACACAACACCTATGTCTCAGAGGCACAAATCAGGCTTTCTCCCTATACCTGGATGCTGTACAGTACATTCTGCAAGAAAAAAAAATATCCTGAAAACATGCCCTATCCCATCCCAATAAGATTAAAGCTAAATCATCATGGTAGCCTACTAATCTGATCTCAAAACAGATTCACAAGCTCCACATCTGAATCTGTTGGCAGCTCCTGTTACAACCTGTAGAGTTAATGTTAGTAATGTAAACACAGACACTTGGACCAGAAGTGGAGTACTGAGGGCGGTGTTAACCAATCGTTAACAATTAAGAGGTGGAAGGGTGTGTGTGTGTGTGTGTGTGTGTGTGTGTGTGTGTGTGTGTGTGTGTGTGTGTGTGTGTGTGTGTGTGTGTGTGTGCACACTCGCGCGTGCGTGCGTGCGTGTGTGTGTGTGCACTTCATAACAAGGCACCCACACACAGAGAAACTCTAGAGATATGCTCTGTACACAAACACAAGCAGAGCCACCAGACAGACAATTCACTGGACTAAACCAAATTATAAAAAAGCAGAAAGAAAGCTACCTGACACATTGAAGAGAAGCAACCCAAAACAAAGAAAAATCTTGACTAGGTAAGTAGTCAGTAAGTAAGCACAGTCTTGCAATCGAGAAATAAGGACGTCATAGGCATAACTGGCTCCCTAGAGAAAACAGATGTTGCACCCACTGCACACAAAAT
>NC_137816.1:56408157-56425657 GCF_963921795.1 Nannobrachium achirus
GCAGTTCATTGGAGCGACCTCTAAAAACGGGAGGGCAGAAATGTGGAAGTGCGGAAGGCACGCTGCCACTCAAAGTGACTACTGGCCAATCACAGCGCGCCTTTTCCAGTACTTGTCAGAAGCTAGGGTGTGATTGAATAAACAAACAAATAAACAAACGATCAGAGGGTACACCATTGCCCTTGGTTCCTGAATTTGAAAGCATCCTGGGTTACGAAAAGAACCGCCGCCACCTGTCTCTGATTGGCCTACCTAGATCACGCTGGGCCTACCAAACTTCAGTTTCTGTGTAGCTTGCCCTCCCGCCTGCGATACAGACGCCCCAGTGCCGGAGGAGGCATGCACCTGCCTCTGATTGACCGACCAACGTCCATATGTGTGACGCACGTGGAAGCAATGCACAAGGATTCCCTTGGTCCCCCGATGCATATGCTCCAGAGCCGAAGGAGTCGTCTACCTTTCTATGTCTATGGTTACAATTACTATGAAACCCTGGGAGATGGAGTGAGGATTGGCATGAGGAAACAAACATTTACATTGCCAAAGCAAGTGGGAAAGAGGGAGTCCCGCCTCTATCCCTGTTACAATGCACTAGAATCCTGGGAGATGGAGTCTATCCCCTTTACAATGCGCTATGAACCCTGGGAGATGGAGTCTATCCCCTTTACAATGCACTATGAACCCAGGGAGATGGAGTCTATCCCCTTTTGCACTATGAACCCTGGGAGATGGAGTCTATCCCCTTTACAATGCACTATGGACCCTGGGAGATGGAGTCTATCCCCTTTACAATGCACTATGAACCCTGGGAGATGGAGTCTATCCCTTTACAATGCACTATGAACCCAGGGAGATGGAGTATATCCCCTTTACAATGCAATATATGAACCCTGCAAGATGGATTGCTGAGGTCCCAACACTTACCACACGACTTGCCGCACTGAAGTCATGCTATACTGACATGCTGGGTTGGCGGTGCCCGCCTGCCCGGGATCGAATCCATGACCTTGTGGTCTCAAAGGCAACTGAGCAACCCAGACTAAAACCGCATCGCCTTCCAGGCCTCTAACTCCAACTCCAACTCTGTGAATTCGGATGCCACAAAGCGTTACCACGACAAATAAGGCTGCATGGCACGGGAACGAGAAACAAACAAGAGATGCGAGACAGCGAAGATAATTCTACATGTTTGCATTGTGTTTCTTCACTTTTCATCCCATTGTGTATTAAGCGGTGTTTCACGGTCCATTGCGCCCCCGTCTCTGAAGGGTATAAAATCGATGAATGGATGTCAGACGTTAGTATTTCAATATGAGCTCTCCTGCTTGAATGTGATTAGGCACAAACAGCTCATGTCTCTCTGTCTGGGAAGGAAGATTGAGCACCTGTCCTCCTCAAGCGCTATCTGTTACAGACTAATAATGGGAGGGGGGGCAGCTGACTTCCTCACAAACATGGTGTTGGAGTAGAAGAATGAATAAATAAATCCACATTCCTCTTAATTTACAGTGCAGGAGCTTAGTTTACTTCACCTTTATTTTTTATTATTATCAGTTCTCTTCTAGGGTTAAGCTGTTTCATTTTGAAGCTTATTGTGATAGGCTACAATACATCATTGATTCTCAAAGTGGGGTCCGGGGAACCCCAGGGGAACTTCAGGGAGTTCCAGGGTGTCCCCAGCTAAATGATAGTTAGGAACCAAATGGACCCATATACCCGACTTCATCATACGACAGCGTCACAGAAAAGCATCAAAGGTAGCAGATCCACAATCTCTAAACACTGCAAGAAGGGGTGCGTTTCGAGCTTGTAGATCTGCAACTTTTGCTATTGTTTCTATTTGAATCCTGAAAAGTAACAGTTCTGGACGTAGTGTATGAGGTGGAAACCTTGTATTTCCAAAATCGTTTATTTATTTATTTTAAATGATGATGATAGTGAAAATAGACGATCTACAAGCACACAACGCCTGTAATTTTGTGCGACAGTCTTGTGTGATGAAGCAGGGCTTTACTTAGTGAGAAAACGTACAAATTTGAAACTTGGAGATACAAGGTTTCTTCCCGACAGTGACCATATTCTACTTATGAGCAGAGGCATTGCTCATGCTGATAAGCAGATATTGGAACAATTGCTTGTTCTAGTTTTAATAAACAAGTTATTCATCCTGAATTATATTGTGAACAGCTGGCTTATGCTGGAGCAGGAAACTAATACAGTGTGATAGTGTTTGTGTTCTCCGCCTTTCTTTTTTAACAATGAGTAAAAGCCAGCTTTTGACAGAAGGGATATGTTCTACAATGATGGATAGTTCCACATATTACAATAAAGTGTTGTCCTTGATTGACAGGCTGAACCGACAGAAGCACATTTCCTTCCCTATATTTAGTTAGTCCACAAAGTGATAGTTGTTATAGTTCAGTCAGGTAACTCACGATATATTGAACAATGTTTATGTTTATTATTAATGAGTATACAAGTGTGTATGTCACATTTAATTTGGCGTTTGGCTCTGCTACATTTTCTCCCTGCTCAGCAGCAAGCAGCTGAGCATTAACCATAATGAGCAGGGAGATATATAGATAACCCATAACCCATAAACCCATAAACATTTGGAATTCTGGACTTTTACTTAGTATTTCCATATTTCAGTATTGATACTTTTACTTACAGTAAGTGAAACATTTGAGTACTACTGAGTAGCCTACTTTTTTCACCACTGCTAATTAGAGACTGTTTGACTGTTTCATATATGTTTGCATTGACCATGAAGTCAAGCCTGTTTCATACTGTAGTGTTCACATTGTTACTGTATTAATGTGGGTTCTGCAATGTTTTAAGAACATCTAAAACATTGTTGTGGGTCTTCAGGGATCACCACAGTGACCTTGACCTCCCAATGTTAAACAGGGTGTGTACTGTGATACTAATTGCCCTGGCTAGGATTGCTGGCATAAATAGGACCATGTGTGTAAAGCGCATGACCAAGTGTTGGAAAAAATGTTTCAATTCTGCAATGTAGAAAGACTCTGTTAGGGCACGGTCACAGTGTTGTGTAGCTACGAGGAGGGTCCTGAACGTGAGTGACAGGTGCATCACTGGTCCGGAATTAAGAATTTACTTGAGTAAAAGTTCAAAAGTATGAACATAAGTATAAGTATAACATAAGTATGAAAATAACAATTCTTCTACATTCTCTAAGTGTGTTGTGTGACTTCTTGTAAATTAAGTAAGGCAGATGTTTAACAATAATTCTGTCTTGTGTGTGTTTTGGCAGGCCTATAATGGCAGATTTTTCACTTGGTTGCATGCTGAAAATAGCCGATCTACATAAAGCTTGTCACTCAACAGAATTAACACTGACGTGTACATTTAAATTAACACATTTTAACCGTGCACTTTCTGATATGTTAATGTAAAAAATTAAATCTCTATTTATGGGAGGGTGAAAAACTATGACAGATGGTGAGGGGAAAGGATCATGCCAAGTGTGGGAAGAGCAGATTCTGATCAAAGCATCTCTTCTCTCAGCAGGTTAACCCTTAAGTGCTGTTCGGGTCATTTTGACCCGTTTTACATTTTCATTTGAAAAAAAAAGGTAGAAGTTAAAAATGTTTCCACCTGAAACTCACTGGCCTTAAAGATTCTTCTGAGATGAACATGTAAAAAAAATATTTTTGCACTACACCCATGCTACACCCCCCTCATATTTTTTGAACCTTAAGTGCTGTTCGGGTCATTTTGACCCGGAAGCACAGAAATACACAGTATTATGCCAAAACACAGACACACAGTCACCCCCACTTCTAACACCCCCCTTCCGAAGCCCCATTCCAAACCCTCCCCCCCTTCCTATAAGCATGAGCAATATTGCCCAGTATTAAATGAAGTCGTTTTTTTTACATGGATTTCAGCTAAATCAGTAAAAACGCCTAGCTCTTTCAGTGTTTAATGTGATAGAGCAAAGCAGAAATGCAAACATTTACCAAATATATCATATGAATTGTTTGGTATTGAGTCAAAGTCAATGTATCATGATGATTTGTTAAGTTAAAATTTATATTAGTGTTGTTTTTTTTAAACCAAATATCCACCGGGTCAAAATGACCCGAACAGAACGAAGGTGTAGTGAATCTGAACAGAACTTAAGGGTTAAGCAACACATACATCCATAACCCAGGACAGCTGTTTAGCCATTGGCCGGGATTAGTTTTTTTTTTTTTTTTAACTAGGACAGCAAACACAAATGTAATATTTCATCAGGATTTACGCTTGTCATTAAAGAAAAAAAGTGGATTACTTTAAAAGCTACTCTCAGTTTAGCGGCTAAATCGTTTCAATTATATAACGCCACTATTACTTTTCCAGAGGAGGTCGGCTCGGCTGCACGGCTATTGCTTAGAGATCGGTCATTATTACCACGGCAACCGTCCGTCAGACGCCCTTGAGTTTTCTTTTTTTTTAGTTTTAATACCGCTGGAGGATAAAGAATGAGAAGCCCATCTCTTTTCATTTCACAATGGCATGACCGCTCCTTGGCAGAGAGACTGTTCATCAAAATCAGTCCTCCTGTAGGAGACTGCTGATGTCTCCTTGATTTTGGGGTGTTTGCTGGGTGCGCGCGCGCGCGTGTGTGTGTGTGTGTGTGTGTGTGTGTGTGTGTGTGTGTGTGTGTGTGTGTGTGTGTGTGTGTGTGTGTGTGTGTGTGTGTGCTTAAAGGGCCAGTTCACCTCTGGGACAACCATATCTTATTTTATTGTTGTTTGGGAGAAGATCAACACAATCCTGAGCAATTTTTTGTGTTCAATCTGTGTTTTGAGATATTTTAGTATTTCAGTGTGAATGATGATGCATTTTGCATCATATGATGCAGCATGATGACTCATATGATGCAAAATGCATCATCATTCACACTGAAATAATAAAATATCTCAAAACACAGATTGAACACAAAACATTACTCAGGATTGTGTTGATCTTCTCCCAAACAACAATAAAATAAGATATGGTTGTCCCAGAGGTGAACTGGCCATTTAAGTTGTGTGTAGTGATCCAATTATTGTGGGCTCGCTGAAAGCGAGCACACGTATGTTATCTTCATAATTTATCTATCAGTCAAGTTCTCCTCGACAGTACAAAGGCAGGGCCCTTAGCCAATGAGGTGCAGCCAAAGGGTAGATCTTTGTGCCCATGCATGTTGTTACATGCAAGCCCACACTGTTTCATAGGAACAGTATTTTTAGTTATTTCTTCTTCTGCAGGGGAAGCTATTGAGACAAGAGAGGAATTCAGTGTTGTTGATGTCAGCGTTGATTTCGTTGAGTAAAACTATGATGGATGACTGTTCAACGACTAGCTTTTTTCTCAGAAGAAAACTAACTAAATAATGATGACTAAAACTATGACTAAATATACTGTACATTTCGTCGACAAATTAAAACTTGACTACTTATTTTTTTAACATGCTAATTCCATCGGACTGGACCACACATGGACCAATGACATCCTCAACTTGTGACCTTGAGTAAAAGATTAACTATTTCTAAAATAAATCAAATGTTAAAGGCGTTTCTAATTTTACATTTTTGTCATAGAGAGCAGTTATAAATAATGCACAGTAAGGCATATTTGGCTCATTAGCCAGTGACCCTGAGGGGGAAAAGTCATGGATTCATAAAGCACATTATGCAGTGATTTATTTGATTGAAGTTTTCGGACCTCTTGGCCTTCCTCAGAATCAGCCATTAACCACTTAAAACCTATATACTTTAGTGCAGGGGTCTTCAACGTTTTCAGGCCAAGGACCCCTTAGCTGAGTGAGAGATGAAGCAGGGTCCCCCAAATCCATATAGTTCTATCATTTCATTTGACAGTGTATTTTGGATTCATGTCAATTTGTGTTATCAGATATGTAACCACTTGAACCGTCAATACTTACTAAACTTGACCTTTCATTCTGTACTTAGTCTGCTCTACCAAACCTCTTTGCCGAAAATAGCCGATTACAACGCTCACAACGCAGCGCGAGGCGTTGTGAGCTTGTAGATCTGCTATTTTTGGCTAAAGTTCTCAGAATATGGATGTTAGGGTTCAACTGGTTAATATAAAAAAGGGTGAGAAGTTCAATCACCCGAGAGAGACTTGGAGTAGAACCGCTGCTCCTTCACTTGGAAAGGAGTCAGCTTAGGTGGTTCGGGCATCTAGTACGGATGCCCCCGAGCGCCTTCCTAGGAAGGTCCTCGATGCACGTCCCACTGGGAGGAGACCCCGTGGCAGACCAAAGACCAGATGGAGAGATTATATCTCCAGACTGGCCTGTGAACGCCTCGGTATACTCCCAGAGGGAGTGGAGGAAGTTGCGCAGGATAAGGAAATCTGGAGGTCTCAGTTGGAGCTGTTACCCCCGCGACCCGACTCCGGATAAGCGGTTGAAGATGGATGGATGGATGGAAAAAAGTTTCTATACCAAACAAAGATTTGGAGGACCCCCTGTAGTAACTCTGAGTACCCCCTGTTGAAGACCCCTGCTTTAGTGTAGATCTGCACCAAATCTCTTTGCTGAAAATAACTACACTGTGAGCTTGTTGTAGATTGGCTATATTTTCAAACGTTTGTGCAGTGAACCATAAAGCCCAAAAGTTGACTTCCGTATATCCCTGCCCGGGGTAGAACGAAACGTGACATCGTTTTTGAGCGGTGCTCATACATACATGTATGTATGAGCACGTGCGTGCGTGCGTGCGTGTGTGTGTGAAAAGTACAACATATTATTTCCCCAAAGGAAGTCAAATGGCTGGCACCAGAATAACACAGCTCGATTAAAAGTCTGGCAGTCAGTGTGTTTTAAAGGAGCTATAGTCAACTTTTTCTTGAAAAACGGATGCTAAAATAAAAATATTGTTTCGAAAATATTTTATAAAAAAATAACACTATCAAAGAATAGACTAGAATGTAAACAAAGTGTCAGCCCGACAATGGCCAAAATGATTATTTTATCATTATTTTACGCTTTTTGTGGTCATTTTTGAATAGAAACACATGTATGAAGCTTATTTTTTTATAAAATATTTTCTAAACATTATTATATGTTGTTAATGTTCAACCTTTCAGATGGTGTTGTAGGAGTACTTTGGAGAGGATTTATCTTTTTCTTTCTTTTTTTTAAATGTTTTGTAAGGTTTTGTAGCCAAAAAAACAAAAATTATAAATCATGCTCTAATTTACATTTGGGGGATATCTTTCACAATAATAACATATGTACATGTTCTAGACATTCTAATGCTCACCAAAAAATATATATATCACAGGCATTTTACTTTTTTGCATTTACGTTTTTGTGAGGACTAGCTTCAGTGAAAAAGTGAGATGTTGTTTGTCCAGACTCTGGACTCCAGAGATCTTGAAGTTGTGTGAATGTCAGCCTCTGTGTGAAATTAATTCATGAATCGCACCACTCACTTCACACTGGGTGTGATTTTTTTCATATCTTTAGGCTGTCCCTTTCATGAAATGGCTTGTCACAAGTTCTGCTTTTTACTGCAAAGGTCATGAAATTGATCCATGAAGTGACTCACCACATAGAGTTCACAGTCAATTCTTTGTCATTTTCTACCTGCTTCCTCCCTACATCCCAAAACAATCAGAAATCCAATATTTATATCGGCAGCCTTTTTTATAAAGCCTAAAAAAATAGGCGGAAATAGCAAAAGGTTGAGTTTTCTGTTGAATATTCATGTAATACTGGTCCTAATCTTCTTTCAGGGGTAGAACTATAGTGACGCTGAGTTAAACCAGGAATCGGGCTTGGAACACAACTGGGCCTGTGTTGTGGACAGCCTATAAGACTAGCATTGGATTGCAGCTGTGGACAGCCTATAATACTGCAGCTGAAGAAAAAGAAGAAAAGAGCTGTGGACCGCCTCGGACTGCAGCTGTGGACAGCCTACACGACTGCAGCTGTGGACAGTAGGACTGCAGCTGTGGACAGCCTACACGACTGCAGCTGTGGACAGCCTATAAGACTGCAGCTGTGGACAGCCTAAGACTGCAGCTGTGGACAGCCTATAAGACTGCAGCTGTGGACAGCCTAAGACTGCAGCTGTGG
The DNA here is from genome assembly GCF_963921795.1 of Nannobrachium achirus. Lineage (NCBI taxonomy): Eukaryota > Metazoa > Chordata > Actinopteri > Myctophiformes > Myctophidae > Nannobrachium > Nannobrachium achirus. Next base: position 56,416,262 of record NC_137816.1, read on the forward strand.
ACAGCCTCTAAGACTGCAGATGTGGACAGTAGGACTGCAGCTGTGGACAGCCTATAGGATTGCAGCTGTGGACAGCCTATACGACTGCAGCTGTGGACAGTAGGACTGCAGCTGTGGACAGCCTATAGGATTGCAGCTGTGGACAGCCTAGGACTGCAGCTGCCAACCACCAACTTCTCCTCTTCATACGTGCAAATGAATGCAAACATGCCACATTTTATGCACACACATGAAGATGCATTCAGTCTACTGCATACTGACATACAGTGCACGCACGCACGCACGCACGCACGCACGCACGCAGACACACACACACACGCACACACACACACATACACACACACACACACTACATTTATTCAACACCATAAACTGTCATTTATGAGGGCGCCTCTCTCTCTCTCCCTCTCTCCCTCTCTCTCTCTCTCTCTCTCTCTCTCTCTCTCTCTCCAATGTTTTCTCGTTCCCCTAATGTTTTTGGGGAGGAGAATATGGGGGGAAATTAATGCATCGCTATGAAACTTTCTAATTAGTGAATCGAAGGCCACATCCAGCACTTTTTAATCTGCATTTCACAGACTTTTTCACGAGTCTCTAATTACACTCAAATATGTACTCTGAAGGCCACTTTTTTTTCCCCAAACGTCTTCACGTTCAAACAAGCCACAATTATACTAAGCAAAAAACAAAGGGAATGCTTGTTAGGCTAATGAGCTGGAAGGGATGAGGAGTTCAAACACAGATAGATGAGAGACGATGAGATGACATTTTAGTTCTATACCACTGGGGAAAATGGAATTATTACTCTGGAAGGATTTTAATAGATTATTTTCATGTTCTGAAGAAGACGGTTGATGTTAGGTAATTTACAGGACTTTTAGCTCATCAAGACGTTGGGGGAGGAGGGGGGATTGACGATGCCATATCTGGTTCAAAAGGGAGCGTTAGAAAATCAAACAGAAACTGTCCTTGGTGCTTTCCATCTTTACCAGGGGAAATATCTCATTTGCAGCCTAAGAAGTTGGAAAAGAGTGAGCTTGAGGATGTGCTTAAAATGTCTAATGATGACAGGGTGACACATCGTAATTGCTATCTTTGCTATGAGCTCGGTTACGTAACTTGCAAGGGCAATCATTTATGGGCCTGATGGGCCTGATATGAGATGAGAAAGAAATATATGTCCCACACACACTGATAATGACAAAAGGAATGTCCATACTGCAGTAAGAATTATGGATGTCCGCCCTTCCCGATATTATCGGCAGATAATAGGAAATTATCTTTTTTACAGTAAAATAATCAAATTGTTTGTTTTACTGTCTGTGAGGTAAAAAAGTACTACAAAAAAGTACGTTGTACTAGAGAAAGCCCTGCTGGGCGAAACGTTGTTTGTTGGTTGAGAAATAAAAAGAAAAGAAGGGAGAGCATGATATCGTGTGTGGACATTGCCCTTTGTTCATTCACTATACTTTACATGAGGAAAACTTGAGAGAATATCTATTTCCGAAAATAACTTATACATGGCGTTTAACCACTTAACATCCCTATTCTGGGGGGAACCTTCACCAAAAATTGCTGATCTACAAGCTCACAAGCTCGCGCAATGCTCTACTCGGTGACTTGTTGCTTTAGCAGGTCCGTGTGGCGGACGCGGCTGCTGGTCCGTGTCGCCGTACCGGCGACGCCGTGCGGCTGGCGGTCCGTGCGCTATGGTACCGGCTGAGGCCGGTGCTGTAGAATGCATTCGCTCCTTCTGGGATATTAAGGCTCATTGGCTGAGAGGATATTGAGGCTCATTGGCTATGGGGCCAGCCAATGAGGAGAAAGTCAAGAGAAAGTCATGAGAAATGAGTCAGTCACGTGATGACAAAGTGGACGGAGGATATGTAGAACAGGTCTGCCATTTTGTCTGTGACCTGATAAAAAAGAACTACTAGCAAACGGGATGGTTCTGCAATTACCTCTTGGGAGCCACAGCAACATGAACATTATTGTACACAATGAGGATATTATCCCAGAAACTGAAACTTTGTTTTTGCGATGTATGCTAGTTTTCATTTCCTTTTTTTTCTTTCTTTTTTTCATTCTTCATTTCTTCTGTGCCAATATTTTCACCTAAGGGCATCATTATCACTTACCAGCAGAGAACTATACAATCCCCTGGTCAATAGTCTCTCACTCTGCGGTCCACACATCCAGCCCCGGTTTGAAAACTGCATTGTGAGTCTCAGTGATAGAAGAAGTAGCTTACTCACATATTTTACTTAAGTAAAAGTATCAACACTGCAATGTAGAGACACCCTGTTACAAGTAGAAAAATCCATATTCAAAATGTACTTGAGTAAAAGTATAAAAGTATGGACGTCAAAATATTGATTTGACGTCCACTGTTATAGCAAACAAGAAACTATGAGAAAAAGAGACACAATAAGCACACGTATATGCCGTATCAAAGGCACTGCTGTACTGTAAATGTCCAGGGACTTAACAATTTATGAATGAATCAGCCAATCAATCAATCAATCAATCAATCAATCAATCATTGAAATTATATCTGAAGATTATTCTCGTTCATTCACGTTTGGTGGCTGTAGGCTTGGCCAGGAAGAGATGATGTCTTCAGGCGGTAACCATCAGTTGTCATGTGTTTTTTCAACCCTGAATCGCAACACCCTCCCGGTGGGTCAGCTGTGGTGGCCAAATCACTGCTCATCTCCTCCTCCTGGCCAAGGCTAAACTCCTCTCTCCTGCTCCATAACCAGCACGAGGCTCCTCTGGGAAGGTATTGGGTGGATCCCTCCTGAGGTCTTGAGGTGACACAGATGCTTAGAGATCTTACTGTGGGGTGATCCTGCCTGGAGCTCTCCTTTGTCTCACCGCAGCTGCTACAGCTTAATTCATTAATTATTCCTAAATAAAACGATATATTCCAAATATATACTGCATATACTGCATATTGCACATTGCAACTCTCATCAGGGCTAACTAAACCACAATAATAAATCTGCTTTGAGCTGACAGAACTAAAACGATATTAGAGATCAGATCATGATCCTCCCAACTCTCATTTCCCCCCATAATCCTCTGGGATATACTGTGCAGTAGCTGCCATGATTATCTTATTTCACTTAAACTTCAAAAGTTTGTCAAAACCCCGAACACATAATGCTCTGGCTTATAAGCCTATACAGTCCAAGAGTTCATTGGGAAAGATAACAGCTCTGATATCAAGAGAACATTTTTTTCAGGGCTCATGACACAACAATACAACAAATGAATCACAACACGCACATGCACACAAGCACACACACACGCACACACGCACACACACACACACACACACACACACACACACACACACACACACACACACACACACACACACACACACACACACACACACTTGGTACAGAAACTATTTGAAATCAGCTCCCAAGATCCATAATCAGTGAGAAAAGCTTGATCTTGTAAACCACACCCACAAGAGTTAAATAAATAAATTAAAAGAAACGCCTACATCCCCACGGGAAAACATTATACAAGAGTTGGAATGAATCTAATCATAGAAGAGCCCAATGTAAGTTGAAGGCATTCCATATAGTTAACGAGCGTCTCTTATCTGTTCGGGTAAAGTTGGACTGGAGGAATATATATACAGTATGTGCTGTGCCGCAGTTAATGTGAAATGTGAGTGCGGGGGTGGAAACCCTACAGCGACACAGCCCAGGCATTAAAACATTCATCTCATTTCATTAATCCTCAAACAGAGTGCCAGCGAGCACATTAGCACAGCACTTACACCAATACTTATCCAACTTTGAACGTTACAATTGTATAATGTAAACAGTAGCAGGGTCTATATAGCCGGACAACTCCCTCAGTCATTCATTACCATTAATGAAGATACAGTGCAAAATGTCATTTAACTTTTCCCCTTGAGGTAACATAAGTGATTCTGTGACCAAGCTGATTTTAATATGACTTTTTTGAAACACCCCAGTCTTTTCCTCTGAGCATTTTTCGAGTTCAGCTCTACTATTATGCTCCAGCTCCATCACAACTTCAAGGCAAGGCAGGGGGAGGAGGCCTTATCTTAACCGGCCCCCAGTGGTGGACAGAGTACTTATATAGGCTATTTGTTTGCTTACATAAGTAAAAGTAGGCCTACTTGCAATTAAATGTAGACATATCAGTTACAAGTAAAAGTCCGAAATTCTAAATGCACTTGAGCGAAAGTACAAAAGTATTGGTATCAAAATGTACTTAAAGTAGCACAAGTTTCATTGTGCAGAAATGTCTTCATAATGTATCGAAATCATTTGAAAATAGCAGATTTATAAGCTCACAATGCGTCGAGATCTTCAAATGGCCGAGATGTATAGGGCTGAAGTTGTTACTGTAGGCCTATACATTTTGTAATAATAATCACCACTGCCCCCACACTCATCATTACCAGGCACATTTTCAGGGGACCCGGCCGTGCCCGGCAAAAGCAACGCCACACACTGATCGATCAGTGTGCATGCCCCTCGCCGGGCTGTGAAAGTACAGTATATTGTGTGCCCTTGCATTGCCACAAAATCAAAAGAAAAAAGCCATGACTTTGTTATCTTCTCACAGCTTTTTTCCCCCTGCGTCTCAGCGGAGACGAGAGGAGCCATATCTTTTTGGCTTTGAAGTTGAAGCCACTGGCGATGTCTCAAGAGTCGCTGCCATCGAACCAAGAAACTTCATTAAATCCTCAAGCTGCTTCTAATTACAGGCGGCATCAGGAGAAGCCCCTCAGCTGCGGGGCACAGAACAACGTCCATGACATGTATGCCAGACAGTCATGTCACACAGCAGCAGGGTTGATTTAGACAGCACATTTTGATTCATAGTCATAGTCACTTAGTTTTAACCATATTTTAGTCATCTGAAATGTTTTAGTTTTAGTCGACTAAATATCATAAGATTACAGTTGATTTTGTCGTCAAAAATGTATTTCGGAGGCCTGGGCCTTGAGGAATTCCGTCGTAATGGATGATTTTAGCTGATCTACAAGCTCAAAACGCGTCGTGCTGTGACACGCTGTGAGTTCAATACCCGAGCGCAACCAAACATAAAAAGACGTGTTGCCCTCCCTAACATTTTTGTCTAGTTTACTTTGTGGCTGACATTGTCACTTTTAGTCTTCATAGCTTAGTTTTTATTTTGTTTTCGTCAGCTAGTTGAAAAAATCACTGCAGGCCCCATATGACACAATGGAGAAAGTGTCTGCATTTCACTGACGCTCATAACACAAGTTTTACTCTCACCAAAATATTCAATGTCATGACACTCATTAATGCAGTTCTCGCCCTAGGACATACCGGTATACACTGTTTCAATTGGCTTAAACAGCATTGGTAAACATAACGTGTCGAAACTGTATACACGATCCGGGTGTTTTTTCATTATATATATTATTTTATTCAGCACAGCTATAGCAGAGGTGCCGTCACTTTAATTGACACTTTGCCGGCTGATGTTTTTAGAGCGCCTGCCAGAGTGAAACGTTTCCCCGGCAAGTTAACCGCGCCGCAGCGAGGGAATGTGGGTTGTATTTCAACGAGACTCTTTCATCCTGAAAGTCTCAGTTCCCTTGTCACCTGCGCTCCGCAGCCCCGATCTATTTATAACTTGTAACCATAACAACTGCTCCTTTTCCTCCTCACTAAATCTAAGAGAATGGATGTCACTATAGGTGTCTTCTCTGCGTGCCTGAGAGTACAAGCATGACATGATATCAGCATGCCAAACTTTCATCAGCGCCGTTCCAAAAAAGAAAAAGAAAAAGGTGGAAGATACCTCCACCAACCGAAAGTTTAACAGATGCAACCATAGAGCTATTGGCAAGAATCTGTGTTATTATTTTTCAGAGAAAACACTCCCTAAATGTGACACTTCCTTCCAATGCCGGAGACAAATCTGGAGCACTTTGTTCTTTGCATGATGAATGTGAGGCGTACGGTGCTGAAGGGTGGCTGGCAGAGATGAATGATACTTTGAGGCGTCTTCCGTCTCGTGGAAAGTTTTGAGCGCTTTGCATCATTTTGCCAAGGCCAAGGAGAGTTGTCAGACAGTTTTTTTTGGGGGGGCTCACATCTGCTGTGCCTTGATTAGTCAAGGTTTATAGTATAATTAGAAGAGTATAAGAGAAAACAAGTCTAAAAGCACTTCTGAGATGCTGTTGAAATGCACACAGCCGGAGGACAGTTCTCCTCCCTGGCCAGTGGATGACTGTTTTAGTTTGTGTTGGTCATCACACACACGCACACGCACACCAGGGCCGGACTGGGACATAAATTCGGCCCAGGCATCTTGGCCTAGACCGGCCCACCACAACCGGCGCAAACCGAACATAGAAGATCTACAAGCCCACAACGCATCGAGGCAGAGAAGCGTTGTGGGATTGTATGAGCTGTTATATGTTTGGGTGGGACTCCTGGGCCACAGTAGCATGTGATTGGCCAGTACGATTCAGGTGATAGACAAGCCAGTGGGCCAATCATGTGATGTCTCTCTGCTCTGTGGGCCGGTGCTACTTACTGCACTGTTGTACTGACTGCTGTACTGACTGTTACTGTAACTATATCCAAAAATGGTGGCCCACAAGCTCACTTGTATAGTCGGCCCACAGGGCATATGCCCGGTATGCCAGATGTCCAGTCCACCCCTGACGCGCGCACACACACACACACACACACACACACACACACACACACACACACACACACACACACACACACACACACACACACACACACACACACACACACACACACACACACACACACACAGGTTTGCAATTACTACTTTGTGGGGACATTACACATAGTCAACTATATTTGTGGGGACATTCCATTCATTTTTAACCCTAACCCTAACCCTAACCCTAACCCTAACCCTAACCCTTAACCTAACCCCTAAACACCTTGTGGGACACTAAAATGTGTCCCCACAAGGTTTTTTTCTCCGATTGTACAATCTTTGTAGTAGTAATTCCCTGTCCACACACACACACACACACACACACACACACACACACACACACACACACACACACACACACACACACACACACACACACACACACACACACACACATATGCGCACAGTGTAAGACTGACATAAACAAGGACAAAGTGTGAATGCAAACATAAGTTCAAGACACGCACGCACAAGCACACACGCACGCACGCACGCACGCACGCACGCACGCACGCACGCACGCAAATATGCACACAGTGTAAGACTGACATAAACAAGGACAAAGTGTGAATACAAACATAAGTTCAAGACACACACGCACACACACACACACGCACGCACACACACACACACACACACACACACACACACACACACACACACACACACACACACACACACACACACACACACACACACACACACACACACACACACACACACACACACACCAGAACTTCTCAAACACAAACAATAGTAGATGAACAAACTTGGGAAACTCAACAACAAGTGTTGTCGGATACAGATATGCCAATTATCACAGAAACTCGACAACATTTTGAGCTCTCGGCTTGGGAATTCATTCCTACACCACACAAGCAAACACACAACCTGACGTGAGGGACACAGAAACAGGTAATTTTCGAATGAAATCCCTCCATGCATACCGGTATACAGTATATAGAGTCTGGGAGCAGTTAGTCACGTGGAACGAACAGCCCACAACACCGCCATGCCAGGCTTTGTGCACGCAGGCTAGCATAACAGCTGTTTAGCTGAGGGAGGGCTGCAGACGCTATGCGTTTGACATCTCGTTGCTCCCGCCATCCCTATATCCTTTTTATTGAGGACTAATTGCTCCCAGAGGGACCAATCCCTCGTTCACACCTTCATGAACCCTCCTCACCCAGCTGTGTTGAGAGGGGTGAACCCAGGGTATGATGATCCTGCAGCTTCACTTGCTACTGTCCAGTCACTCAGCCATCACACATGTCTTAGCTAAGTGGTCCGGGATCATCATTGTGTCCATGGCAAATTCTAGCTAATCTAAAGCCCCCTTTCCACTGACATGGCCCAACACCACACCACTCCACACCGCCCACTTGTGCCAGGTTTTCCACTACAAGGACCTGGGTAGAGTGGTGTGAAAGTGGTACTAAATGTGGTTTCTAAAAAGTATCCAATCTAGAGTAGGTCTGAGCTAGGCCAAACAGGGCCAAACACTTCATAATGACTGAACACTCACTGTCTTTTCATTTAGACCACCAGGATGAAGTTGTAATAATGTGTTAGGGTTACCACTATTATAATCTATTATAGTGTTTTGTAATTATCATAGTAATACATTCATACTTTGAAGTGTATTATAATCACAGTTATAATCCATGAGTTGGAGTTTTTCTTCTTCTGGACGCGCTGCGAGGCGCCAAATACTAACTGATGAGCGGTTAATGTGATTTTAGGTCTCATTTGTAGATCAGCTGTAAAGCCTGCATTATGATTGGGTGGAACTCCTGGGCCATCCCACTGGAGCCTGTGATTGGGCAACTATGAGTAATCATGGACGCTAGGGATAGTGGGCCGGTATTCAGATGATAGATAAGCCAATAAGATAGGCCAATGTGATGGCTCTGTGGGCTGTTGCTCAGCGCTATAGAGAGAGATCTCTCTATATAGCGCTGGCCGGCCTGGACCGGCCAGGAATGGACAGGCTTTTCCCAAATGGCCAGCACGATCTAAACAAACAGCTTGGTTTTCCTTTGCTCTGCTAATGGCGAAGGGATTAACAATGCTTATCGGTTATTATTTACTGTACGAATTAGGGCCCTGGCCTAATTTGTAATGCAATTTAAAACTTCTTAAAAGATTAAGTCGATCCAAGTCACATTTCGGCGGCCTAAACAAGCTAACAATAGTGGGAGAGGGGGGGGGGGGGGGGGGAAGGACATCAAGAATGTACGCCACCCAGCCCATCCCCCCAAATAACCTTTCAATCCCTTTTCAATGGCGCTCCAAGGTTGCGCAGTGAATAACTGACTCTGAACTCTAGTCTAGTGTCACATCAAGAATGCAGAGACAAACCCATACGGCAGCCTTGCATAAGAAATGAGTTCCTTCATAGTGTTTTTGGGAAGGACAAGCCTCACTGACTTTTGGAAGGTGTGCCTTGTCAACATACATTTTAATAACATGCCATCAAAAGATTCCAACATATTTTGATTGTCAGACATTGTTATGACAATCATTAGCAATAACTATCTCTCTCGACTCCCTCCCCAGTCAGAGTTCAAAGTTTTAATGAATGTAGAATTATGTGCAGGATGTAATTTGCAGCAAATTAGGTGACTTAAAGGTACATGAAACACAAAATCACTTTTTCTATAA